>NC_136511.1:42326071-42916071 GCF_053919585.1 Euprymna scolopes | reverse complement strand
ATATATATATATATATATATATATATATATACTTTAGAATAGTTTTTATTTAACAATCAGTTGTTATGGAAACGTGAGATTGTAAGGTTTACAAAATATTACTGGTAGTAATATCCTATAAGTTATCCCATCTAAACAAGAATTGCTCGATATGCAAGATAGAGCAAATAAATTAAATTGTAATTCAATGAATTTCAAAAAACTCATTGAAATGAAATGAAGTGGTTGAGTTTCATATCAAAGAATTTTTATTATTCTTAGCAAGACAAAGAATGCTTTAGAAAATTAATCTCCTTAACCTATAGGTTTCGATGTCTACCATCTCATCAGAGGAGAGAAAATATTAGCAAATACTTATAAAGGTATGCACCCTATTTGCTAAAGTCAGTGAGACATGGAAAGTCAAAGTCAAATTTATTATTTTGACTTTGAATATTTTCTCTCCTCTGATAAGATGGTAGACATCGAAACCTATAGGTTAAGGAGATTAATTCTCTAAAGCATTCTTTGTCTTGCTAAGAATAATAAAAAATCTTTGATATGAAACTCAACCACTTCATTTCATTTCAATGAGAGTTTTTTGAAATGCATTGAATTACAATTTTATATATATATATATATATATATATATATATAGTGTTATAATGGAATAATTCCAGGAGGAAATCCGGGTATGAGAGCTTAATGTGGTAAACAGAGCAATAACATAAAAATATAACACGGAAATTACATAATTGTCGATGCAATAATTTATTTCAACCTTATGGTATTTTCAAGCATCTAAACTAGACAATTACATTTTTGATACTGAAATAAAAAAAAGAAAAAGAATCGGGCCCCGACCGTCAAAAACCAGAGGGGGTGGTAGTAGCAATCCACTTAATACATTTTATAGAGAGGGTGGGAATTAAGTTAGTATGGGAGGAATTTAAAAAAAAAAATAACAACAAGAACATTATGACACCTAAAACGGCTGTCCGGTAGCCCGACGTAACAACATACACACACACACACATCACAACACACGCACACACACACACACATACACATACACATACACGCCCCTAAATATGCACGTTCTTACACGTAAATGACTTGACACACGTTTACTAACTTAGGAAGAAGAGGAAGAAATATACGGATATAGAGAGAAGGAAATAAACTGCGCGTAAGGGAAAGAGAAGAAGAAAGAAAAAAGGAAGAGAGTGACCATCCGCTGTCTGTCATATGGTTTAATTAGTCTAGAATCTCTGAGAAAGAGAAGGGAAAGAAAATGAAGATTATACGCGCGTCATAGAGTTAATTGAGTCATGGAAAATAAGTCTATTAAAAAGATATATTAAAAAAAAGTTTATATACAAAGTTTTAAAAATATCTGTATGTTTTCATGTTAAAATTAGTTTGAAATAAATATTATCTCATAAAACATTTAAATTTTCTATATTGTATTTGTAATATATTACTATGAATTCAAAAAATTGAGTCTTATATATTGGTGATTATAGCGGTCGTTATAATTTTGCTCACTAATATTTCACTTTCTAATTGATTAAGATGCAGAAAATTGCATTATTAGTCGCCCCCAATTCCATAGAACGTATTTAGTTTCGGTTAATATATACTTTTATTCATTCCGTACACAAAAGTACTTTCATGCACGCATAAAGAAATAAATAAATAAAATAGTTATTATTTTAAAGTTTTTTGTTAATTTATATTAAATCTAATAATATCTAGTGGTAGTATTTGATCTTTTTGACTTATATCAGTCAGGGGCATGTGTGTGTATGTGTGTGTGTGTGTGTGTGTGTGTGTTGTGGTGTGTGTGTGTGTGTGTGTGTGTGTGTGTGTGTGTGTGTATGTTGTTACGTCGGGCTACCGGACAGCCGTTTTAGGTGTCATAATGTTCTTGTTGTTGTTTTTTTTTTTAAATCCCTCCCATACTAACTTAATTCCCACCCTCTCTATAAAATGTATTAAGTGGATTGCTACTACCACCCCCTCTGGTTTTTGACGGTCGGGGCCCGATTCTTTTTCTTTATTTATTTCAGTATCAAAAAATATAATTGTCTAGTTTAGATGCTTGAAAATACCATAAGGTTGAAATAAATTATTGCATCGACAATTGTGTAATTTCCGTGTTATATCTATATATATATATATATATATATATATATATATATATATATATATATATATATATATATATATGCATACATTCATAATACATACGTACATACAAATATATCAAAAAATATCAATATTATATATATAGATATTTATTTATATATATATATATATATAAATTTGGTATCAGTTTTCTACATGTCGAATATTGACACCTTTGTCATATATGAGAATATTTTTATCCCGTGTATTCTCTAGTTGTCTTCAAATCACTTTTGTGCGAATTCAGATCAAGAAATGGATTCAGAATTCAGTTTCGCCTGAAAAGATCCGCTAATGAGATTTTCCCGAAGCTTTTCACGTAAGTGACAAGATATCATAGTTTCGCTTTGTCTGTCACGCTATAGAAATCCCATGAGTAAATAGGCTGTCATCTCCACCGAATATGTCATTCATTGTCTATGATTTAAAAACAGTATTTTTTGCTTTTTATAGAGAATTTCCGATAATGTTAGAGTGAATTCGATTGACACTAAAATGGATACATATTTTGGAATATTCTTTATTAGATATTTAGATATAAAGATATGAACACCATTAAGATATATATATATATATATATATATATATATATATATATATATATATATGAAATTTATTTATACAAACATTGACGGCTACATATGTGCATACATGTTTCTGTAATCACCCAGGTTGGGGGATTACGTCAACGCGGGTGATTACAGAAACATGTATGCACATATGTAGCCATCAATGTTTGTATAAATAAACTTAGTTACCTGCTCTCTTTACTCATTGAGCACATTTTGGTAGACACATGTTGTTTCATTGGAAGTACTTCTAGGAAACTAACTCTACTGGCTATATATATATATATATATATATATATATATATATATATATATATATATATATATATAGCCAGTAGAGTTAGTTTCCTAGAAGTACATCCAATATATATATATATATATATATATATATATATATATATATATATATTAGATAGATAAATGAAGAGTTCATCTGGTTACAACCAGATTTAAAATGTTCACGTCTCTCTCTCCCTCCTTCCCTCTCTCTCTCTGTCTCTCTCTCTCTCTCTCCGTCGCTCTTTCTCGCTCTCTGCTAAACAATACTTCCATGAACAAAGTTTATTTCTCAGAACATACCATCTGTAGAATAAGAGATAACTATCAATCATAAAAGAGTGGTGCTCTGCCATCTCAGCTAATGTTGCTGCTTGGTGAAGAAATGCCTGTCGCTTTCTTATAATGGGTACAGTATATCCTTATCGAACTCTATAATATTGAAAATATGTGTGCGTGCGTGTACAGATTATTTATTTAAAAACGATATATTACATATTTAAGAGATATACCGTGGTTTTATTGACGTGGATTGGCTTATTATCATTTAAAAGGCCGTTTAACTCCATTCAAATCATCAACTATTCACGAAATGAAAACAAATCGAAGAATGGAGTTCAAAACAATTTCATAGGCAAATCCTAGGGATGAAATCACTTAAGCGTTCCTTTGTAAAACGAACCATATCAGTGTGTGCGGACTGTATATTAATATGTGTTTTAATCGTAACTAAATTAACAATAATATAATTGTTCATTATGGATATTTCATGATTTCCTGTTTCCGGGGTGTATTTAAATTTAATGGTAATGGTGTGGAATCCAGTTAATTGCTTGCTGAGTGGGTTAGATATTGGGTAGGTGCATTTGTGTTATTAAGGGGTCCGACTATAGAATAAAAAATATGAGAATAAGGAAAAAATTACAATAAGAAAAATATTATTAAGTAGCAAAGAAATAGAGATGTTATCCAGAATTCTTAGGTTCGCAGTGAGTTAGGAAAGTTCAGTTTCAAAATCCAATTCAACAGATGATTCGGAGTAGCGGGTGGCGGTTGGTGATGGCATTTTGAATTCTTTTTAAACAGTAAGGCGGAAAAAGAATATAATGTAGAGATGCGTCCGTTCTTTTTCGACAGAAGGTGGTTGGTTGGTTGGTTGGTTGGTTGATTGGTTGGTTGTTTTTGTTTTACGGCATACCAACCCTTTTCAGGTTATTTAATGCCGAAGAAAAATTTTTTAACAGAATATATTTGTTGTTTTCAAGTCGGTTTCTATTTAACCCATAGTTGGGACCCTAACAGGTACTACAACTCCGGGTTAGAGTGGACCTGGGAGCAATGGCAATTAAAGGGTGGCTCCACACTCCCCAGCCCGCAAGCTGGGGCCTCGCCACTGGATATAGTTTAAGGTCATATCCAGGACCACAGAAGGTGGTTTGAATTGACAGTTTAATTCGGGATCTTTTCTTGTAATTACAAATTTCTCACGTTCAGAGTGGCAAATACGCTGGTCTGTGGTGGATGATTTAAGTAGTTCTGAGGTCGAGTTATGGATCAAAAAAGTCAAAGTAGTCTTATCCTACAACCCTAATATATATGTTCTTTCTACCAAGAAATTTCGAAACTTAATGCTTCTCATCAGAATAGAGGAGAAGGTGCTAGGAAACATATTAGAAATGTGACGTCTAGCGATAACTACATTAATAACGACATAATAATGGGATGTCTAAGGTAACGGATAAACAGTATAAATGTGGGGGAGGAAAGTTCGAGAACTGAACCGATCAAAGTGATATAGGAGTAATATCACATAATCGATATATGTGGTATGTAATAGGGTTAAGGGGTTTGCCATGGTACGTTAGGGGGTATAAGTTCAGTAGACCATGTGTGATGTACATTTAACATCGAGAAATAATAGGGGAAGAAAGCGGTAGGAAGTATTGGTAGAGCCTCTTATAAACATAATAAAGGATGGGCTTCTTGAAATAGAAAACGGAAGTTAAGTCAGTATATGTCAGAAAGAGCATACAAGTGGACCTTTTTGCTCAGGGTTTGTTTCTGGCTCGACACCGGTTGAGATTTTCCGGTGCTTATTACTGATTTAGTTTAGCTGCATCCTGTATGGTCCGATAGCAGAGTTTTCACGCTCCTTTAAATATCTCGATATCCTTTAGGCATAACCGGACAGAATCATTTAAACTTCTGCGGGTTAGGGGAACAGGAAACAGGGAGAGAATTCACAAAATCTAGCAATCCGAGCTAAGAAATTATTAGAATAGAAGGCTTTCCGGCATCTAGGAACCTCGACAGTGAAGGGGTGTGATTTTGATGCTTATTGTTAGTGTATACGTTGAAAAGCACAAGTGCTATGAGTTTATAAGAGCACGTCTTCCAGTCACTACCAGGATATTATATAAATATTTTTAAAACTAAGCGAAATAAACATAAAGGGTATGCAATCACGGCTGCTAAAAGTAAGCTTTAGTAATATGAGCTATATTTAGTTTAATACTGCAGACGACTGCCATTCCCGAATATGGCTCCAGAGCCATGCTCGGAGATGCCCAAAGATAATCTGCTGAAACTCCCAGGCGCATAATATTATCTCCCGAAATAGAAGATTTCCGACCACTAGTAGCTAAATTTAGTTTCATCCAAGAGGTAAAAAGGGGACAAGTAGCGTTTTGTGAAAATTCAGATATCAGATTTTTGTGAAATGATAACAATATGCATTGTCATCAATGAGGCCATGACAACAGCATATTCTTTCCATTGTTTTGATTCTTGAGTGTGTATCCGTTGATATTTTATATGCTTTTATATAGACTGCTGTGGTTCTCGGTTGATTAACTGTGCCTAACTGTGTCGGATATATACTCGAGAGTCAAAAAGATGAAAAGAATATGCTGTTGTCATAGCCTTAGTAATCAATTAATAAATATTCCTAAAAATTCAATTTTTTTAAAAAATTATTTTAAAGAACCTTAGACGGCACAATCTTCCATTTGGAAATTCAGCATTTCTGCATTACACCGACGGCGCCATTTTTTCGGTGCGTTTCATTAAACTGTCGCCAGGTGGCGCTTCTCAGTCAAAGAACAAGGGACGATAACTCGTACTTTTAGGAAAATTCTTCGGAAACTTTATTATAAAATGAATCTAAATTCTCTAAATATGCGCGATATTGCATTGTTGACATCGGAGCCCTGGAAAACAATAAACCTTTTGAAAGCTAATAGATTGTTGTCGGCCGTTTCGGAAAAAAAAAAGAAAAAAATCTAATGTTGCTTTAATTCGAAAAACGTTTTATTCAAATAATTAAATTGTTCGAAAAAAAATTTACTTTAATCAAAATTAAATTGTTCGAAAAAAATTTTACTTTAATCAAAATTAAATTAAATTGTTCGAAAAAAATTTTACTTTAATCAAAATTAAATTGTTCGAAAAAATTTTTACTTTAATCAAAATTAAATTGTTCGAAAAAAATTTTACTTTAATCAAAATTAAATTAAATTGTTCGAAAAAATTTTTACTTTAATCAAAATTAAATTAAATTGTTCGAAAAAAATTTTACTTTAATCAAAATTAAATTAAATTGTTCGAAAAAAATTTTACTTTAATCAAAATTAAATTAAATTGTTCGAAAAAAATTTTACTTTAATCAAAATTAAATTAAATTGTTCGAAAAAAATTTTACTTTAATCAAAATTAAATTGTTCGAAAAAATTTTTACTTTAATCAAAATTAAATTGTTCGAAAAAAATTTTACTTTAATCAAAATTAAATTAAATTGTTCGAAAAAATTTTTACTTTAATCAAAATTAAATTAAATTGTTCGAAAAAAATTTTACTTTAATCAAAATTAAATTAAATTGTTCGAAAAAAATTTTACTTTAATCAAAATTAAATTAAATTGTTCGAAAAAAATTTTACTTTAATCAAAATTAAATTAAATTGTTCGAAAAAAATTTTACTTTAATCAAAATTAAATTAAATTGTTCGAAAAAAATTTTTACTTTAATCAAAATTAAATTAAATTGTTCGAAAAAAATTTTACTTTAATCAAAATTAAATTAAATTGTTCGAAAAAAATTTTACTTTAATCAAAATTAAATTAAATTGTTCGAAAAAATTTTTACTTTAATCAAAATTAAATTAAATTGTTCGAAAAAAATTTTACTTTAATCAAAATTAAATTAAATTGTTCGAAAAAAATTTTACTTTAATCAAAATTAAATTAAATTGTTCGAAAAAAATTTTACTTTAATCAAAATTAAATTAAATTGTTCGAAAAAAATTTTACTTTAATCAAAATTAAATTAAATTGTTCGAAAAAAATTTTACTTTAATCAAAATTAAATTAAATTGTTCGAAATAAATTTTACTTTAATCAAAATTAAATTAAATTGTTCGAAAAAAAATTTACTTTAATCAAAATTAAATTAAATTGTTCGAAAAAATTTTACTTTAATCAAAATTAAATTAAATTGTTCGAAAAAAATTTTACTTTAATCAAAATTAAATTAAATTGTTCGAAAAAAATTTTACTTCAATCAAAATTAAATTAAATTGTTCGGAAAAAATTTTATACTTTAATCAAAAAATGTTTTATTCAAATTACATTTTCTTACGCAGACTGTTCAATAAATATTTTTACAATTATATATTGACACATTTTTATACAGTAATTGTTTTGGTTTTTAAATATTTTTGTGTCCGGAAAAGAAATCTTGTTTGTAATCTATTTGCTGTGATATTTGACCAAGAAGAAATTGGAGTTATCTCCCCTAACAATGGCGCCGTTTGTGTAATGCAGAAGTGCCAAAAATTCAAATATTTCAGATTTACATAAAACTCAATCAATAGTCATAAAACACAAATTAAACAAGATTCCTTGAATTTTACTTTATTCTTAAGTCTCCTTAAACTTAAGCCTTAACCTTTTATACATTTTTTAAAATCAAAATCATTTAAACATAACCCTAACACTTACCCAACTAAACTATCTCTACATACAGTTAGGTATGTTTATATGGTGATATATTTGTATGTACAAAATTCACTCCATAATTGAATAATCCGTCATTATGAAGTTTGGAATGCAACTGATAGGCTCAAGGGTGGGGGTGGGGGGCCCAATATTTATACTATATTTGGTTTGATTTAGTTTTACAAAAAGGGAGTAAATAATGAGGTGAAACCCCTTCCTAATCAAGAAATCATTTGTACGACGTTTCGACTTTAGTGACAAACAAACTGACAGACGTTGTTGGACGCATCTACAACGATGGATTTCACATACGTCACATAAGTACTTTTTTTTTAATACTCGGAGGAGGTGGAGGAATTCACAACGAGATCGAACGAAAAAAAAATCAGTTGGATTTTTATTAGCTGTTTTTAATGTTTTCCTTATTGTTCAACTGCAGTTCAATAATGAACCGCCTTCACGATAGAAGACGTCACGAGACAGATTGAAAAATTACGAATACAGGGGCGTCGACCTCTCCACCCCACCCCCTCCCATTTACTTCAAATTTCAATGTCTCTGATCTCATTAGCAATTATAGTGGCTACGAATGGAGACATAAGTATATATATATAGCACACACACACATACACACAAGTACATATGATGATTGATGATTGCCACGTCTTGTCAGACGAGTGCCACTCCCTCAGACACTTAAAGTCCATGGGCCCAAAAATGACTTACATCGCCACGGGACCATTTTAATAGACAAATGCCTGAGGGAGTATCTATACACAGATGATGTTACAGAGTATTAGCTTTGTACGACAGCTAAGTCTCTCTCTCTCTCTCTCTCTCTCTCTCTCTCTCTCTCTCTCTCTCTCTCTCTCTCTCTCTCTCTCTCTCTCTCTGTTCAAAATGTTGATATACAGCAACAAGCATGAGCAAAATAGCCAGCAACAAGTTAAACAGCAGACCAGCTTAATGTGGGTACTGGTCTCCCGTTTTATGGTTTTTTAAATCAGAGATTTGCTTCTCCTAGAAGGCTGCCTTCACCACGGCTTACGAGAGCTCTCTCCACCCCAACACACTCACACGATGCTAGTTGACCATTGATCCCGAAAAAGGGTTCATTCGCCCTTTGGATGGTCTTGTTTTTAATCCTTAAGGGAGACTAGCTACCCTCCTCACCAAAACAAGTTTGGTGGGGGAACCGGTTTAGTCGCCGGTGACCCGACCATGAGGTAGGTAGTACTGGGTTACATAGTACCAGTAGCATATGACATGAGCTGACATACACACATATATATACATACATATATAGTGATTTGGGATAAGAGGGAGAAAGTTGCAACCCTAGTTGAAGTAAGTATCCCTAACGATGCTGGCCTTAACAGAGCTTGGAGGGGAAAGATAAAAAAAAGTACTAAAGCCTTATGTATGATATAAAAAGAAACTGGAACATTAAGATGATCTCCATCATTCCAGTAATTATATCAGATACCTGACTCATGAAAAAGAATTTCAAAAACTACCTGTCGAATATACCCGGTGAACTAAGTGCAAGAGAAATTACAAATAATTGTACTCAAAGGAACGGTTAGAATCTTAAAAAGATCTCTCGGTTGCGGTGACTGAAATAATGAGTGAATATCTGACATCCGGTAGGATGCTTCACCGTCATAAAAAAAGCGATAAGAAAATTAAAACACGAGAGAAACTAGAAAGAACAATTGAAAATAATTCTTACACCATCCATTATGACCATGCAATACCTAGAAAACAGAGCTGTTAAACCTGGCATAGTTATATGGGATAAGAACGAGAAAGTAACAACCCTAGTTGAAGTCGGTGTCTCTAATGATGCTGACGTAAACAAAGTTGAGAGGGAGTAGATGACGGAATACCAAAATATTATTGCGACATAAAAAGAAACTGGAATCTTAGGAAGATTTCCATCATTTCAGTAATTATAGGAGCAAACAGACTCATGAGAAAGAATTTCAAAAACTACCTAGCGAATATACCTGGTGAACCAAGTGCACGAGATATACAAACAATTGCACTTAAAAAGTCGGTTAGAATCTTAGAAAGTTTTCTCGATTGGAGTGTCTGAAATAGCTGATGAATGTCTGATATTCGGTAGGATGCCCCATTCCCAACTAAAACAAAATAGTAAAAGAAATGTTGAAGACAAGCACGCACACGCACACACGCGCGCACACACGCGCACACACACACACACACACACATAATCATAAGTAAAATAAGAAAAAAAAATACACATGTGTGCATATCTTTTTTTTTTCTTCTTAATTTTCTTATGATTTTTTACGCATATGCAACATTTTAACTTACGGTCGTTGAATACTTTCTAACTATTTACTATGTACGCCCGCTGATTTGGCATTTATTGGTAATTAATTTTCCGCAATTATCGTGTAAACTGCCGGTGGCCTTGGGGTATAAAGCTAGCCTATCGAGTCATGATTTTATGACTGGGTTCGAATCTATCGATCAGCAATAATTATCACTTCCTACACTGATGCTTTCGTAAGCATGAAACACTAGTGCCTGTAGGTATGAAAATAATTGTTAATATTTAAATATAAATTTATACATATATGTATCAAAATTTTACAGAAGGTCAGAAAAGCATCGATAATGGGTCGAAATGATTATATATATATATATATATATATATATATGGGGGGGTTGTGTATTGATATTCACATTGAAACCCTTTTTTTCTGTTTATTTAAAAAGAAAATACAACTTTGTTGTATATGGATCCTGGAATTGGATTCATCGGCAAAAGATATAGCTAATTTGCATATTCTTTTAAACATTCATTTTAATTAATTCCCCGGGTTTTACTAAAAATGTACGACCAAAAAATATGCCCGATCAATGTACGACTGATTGCTCCTGATGCTTGTTATATAGAAACAACGTGTAAAGTTGCTTGAATCAGCAGGAGCCGACTCGGATATTTAGTCGTGCCGGATTTTGGTCGTACATAAGGTGCTTTACTAAAAGTTATTGGGATTTCCCAAACGTTTGAAGTAACAAAGTAATGTGACAACGCCAAAAAGAAAGAAAAGACAAACACAGAGTTAAATGTTATAAAAACTATATTTATAAAAGGAAAAGAAAGGTATTGCAAACTGTCGGGTTTGCGGGAAACTTATCTTGCATATATGTCCGTTTATCAGTTAAAACTTTCCTGTGTCCTTAGTTGGTATCAAAGAGAAGAAGAGAAAGGTGTGGCCTTGGTGTGCTGCTATTGCGGCTTTGAACTCCTCGTGAGTCCCGTATTTCTGATGTCGGAGAGCTGGCGAAATGGTTGTAGTCGCAGACAAGTCCCAACCGCAAAAGAGGACGAAAAATTGAAAGGACCGCGCAAATAGGGGTCAGGGAGAAAACTAGAATGGTAGCCCGTGATTGGTTGTTTTTCATTCAATCAGAGGGCACCACACTAGTAACTCCGTAATAATTTCAATAAAATGTACAACTAAATGATGTACGATTATTTGCTCCTGCTGCTGATTTGCTATTAAAGTAATTTCGACACAATGGAGTTTTTGTAAAGTAAAATTCATAGACATGACTCCATCTACCTTCCATACGACTTGTGTGGAGTCATCAGGTTCAGTAAAGTTATGTGGTTCGCTGTATTATAGGTATAGATAACCATCTGTCACAATCCGTGTGTCTTGTCGAACGCACTGTTCAATTATTTCAAAGACAACTTACGGGGGGAAAAAGCATTTCAATGTGAGGAATTCAACACACATCGTTTCATTTTAGTATTGGTAACAAAAAAAACTTAGGAGGAATTTTTTACGGTGTTCACTGTTCAGCTGACAGCACTGCATAAAGCCTTTGTCAACACAGGTTACTGAACTTGAACATAATCGAAATGCATAAATTTTTCGAAACTCAATGGAATAAGAAAATGAAAATTGGACATTAGATTATTAAATAAATAATGGAATGTTTTATTCTTTATGATTTAAGATTCTTTTTGTTTGTTTTTTTAGTTTTATTTTGTTTTGTTTTTTCATATAGTAATGCATTTAAAATATTAATAAAAATTATTGCTGCATATTTATTTATTTTTTGTTTTTGTTTTTGTTCAATTTTCTTAGTTTGTTAAAGTTGGGGATGAGGCATCCTACTGGATGCCAAACATTATTCCAACCAAAAGAGCTTTGTTTAAGATTCTGATCGCCATTTAAGCGCAATTGTTTGAATCTCTCTTGCACTTGATTCACTGAGTATATTTGGCAGGTAGCTTTTTTTTCAATTATTTCTCATTAGTTCAATTTCTCTTATAAGTATTGGAATGATGTAGATCTTTCTAAGATGCCAGTTTCTTTTCACGTCGCATATAAAACCTTAGTATTTCGTTATGTTTTGCCTTTCGGTTCAGTTTAACACCGCATCATTGAGGACACTACCTTCTACTAAGGTTGCTTCTTGCGCCTTCGTGTACCATATCCCTATGTCAGGTTTGATAGCTCTATTTTGTAGGTACGTAGCTGTAAGAATTACGCAATCATACTGGATGGTGTATGATATTTCCGTTTTTTTTTTCTCGTATATGTTTCCAGAACTTGTTGTCGCATTCGACAGTCAACTTCTTACAGATCGTCCAGTGAAGATATTTACACACTCCATTGTGACGCATTCTATACCCCCCCGCCCCCTCTCAGAAGAACCTTACAGCTGTATGTCAGGTGGCACACACTCTTTATTTCTGTGAAGCAGAACCTGCACTTGTTGTCATTGTTAAGCCATTGATTACGTCGTTGTGTGTGGGGGGGGTCGTGTGTGCCCGACTATAAATAACGCTGTCCATTTCCTTTTTGCTGGTGAGAGGGTTTGAGAGGAGGAAGTAAATTTCCACGTGTGATTTTTTTTTTGGCACTTTGAATGCAGCAGACAAGCGACACATTTTTCTTCACTGCGAAGCACACGCACGCACACACACACACCTACACACACACGCCACGTGCCTTCACTGATGTCATAACTGTCATTCTGAAATCGAAAATGTTGATCTGAATAAACAAAATATTTTATAACCAGCTGTGTGTATTTTTATTTCGCTGCCAAGTGTATATATCGAGACAATGACAAAAGTTTATTTTTTAGAAATTATATAGACTGAAAAACACATTGGACGACCGGCCGCAGATAATATATAACTTGACTACAGCGGTATTTTTTTAAATATATCCTAGTTAAGCAAAAACAATATTTCTACACTATTGGTACGAAATTTTGGAAATCGTAAAACTGAATTACACATAAAAACAATGGTGTCTACGTATTCCTCGTATTTTTAAGATGATTATATCCTAAAATTACGAAAATCGATGAGGTAGGGAATTATTTATTAAAGAAAATTTTTAAAAATAGAATTTGAAGAAAACGATCATAAACAAGATGGCGGCAATTTTTCACCTCCTAACACAGTTTTTTTTTTTAATAATTCAGTAATATTCAGGTAATTTCGACTGCATAATTTGGAAGCTACCAATTGTAACTTATTAGAATTGAAAAAAATCAGTTGAAACCATTTTTTTTATTTGAAAACTCCATTTATTGACTACAAAATCTCGTTCCAATTCTGTAGAAGCGCCGATTTTTTTTTAATTGTAACGCCATATCGCATAAAGTGAATTTATTGATTGTTGCCTAATTAATCTCTCATTTTCGAGGCTGAGATTGGCAGATTTTACATCACGGTAGTCCAGGACCGGTTCAGGTAATATTATTTAAAATTCTCTGAGTTTCGTCACGTGTCGGTCAAATTGAATTAAATAGTCATTAATGGAAAGGTTGGGTTCACGGTGATAATTTTTTAAATTCTCGCAATAAAAAACGCAAATTGAATTTGTCTTCCATAAAAAATGTTTCCAGTTTTTCAACGAGATTTTCCATTCCTTCCTAGGCATTTAGTAATGAGTAGGGCTATGACAACAGCATATTCTTTTCATTGTTTTGACTCTCGAGTATATATGCGACGAAGTTAAACACAGTTAATCAACCGTGAACAACATCACTCTATATAAAAACATATAAGATATCAACGAATACACACACGAGAGTCAAACACAATGAAAAGAATATGCTGTTGTCCTAGCCCTAGTAATGAGATATATACTATAATATAGCTGCTCGAGCTTGTCGAGTGACAAAAATACGGTGATGACGACAAGGCGGAATATTCGTTGCTAACTGCCATAGTAGAATTTCTCTTTTTCATGAATCGTAAAATTCTGGGTTTAATTTTGGTCATTCAAATATTCTGGAACTCATTTCGTTTTATATAGATCTTGTACGCTCTGCTACCAGATGTTAAGTAAAATCAGTATTATTTTCGTAATTTCCACCTCGAAAATAGTAATATATCCCAAAATGACGAAATTTGATCTAGTAGATAATTTTTCATACATGAAAGAATTTTCTGCGAAAAATTGTATATTTCGCTGTTTTCTTCATACTGATAGCCAGTATATGACTGAAAACAAGGGAAATTGAATTATCATCTTTTTAGAAATTCGCGTTAGGTTAATATCCCCCATCGATTGTTACCATAATACCTCTGCATTTTTTGCTTTAAAACTAATAGCAGATATTCTACTCAATCAAATTTCATAACTTTTTTATATATTACTATTTTCGAGATGACAATAATGTAATATCGTTTTTGATTAACAAGGACATATATTTTAAAAAATACTGCTGTAGTCAAGTTATATATTCGCTGCAGTTGGTCGTTCAATGTGTTTTTCAGTCTATATAATTTCTAAAAAATATAACTTTTGTCATTGTCTTGATACATACAGTTGGCAGCAAAATAAAAAAGACACAGCTGATTATAAAATATTTTGTTTATTCAAATCAACCTTTTCGATTTCAGAATGACAGTTATGACATTAGTGAAGGCACGTGGCGTGCGTGTGCGTGTGCTTCGCAGTGAAGAAAAATGTGTCGTTTGTTTTCTGTATTTATTTTACTCGCACAAATGATGTCAAAACATCCCATCACGCATTGTCTTGAAATTTCAGTCAATCCCGCTGACCTAATCTCCGGGGAGTCTACGTCCTTCATTTTGACTTCTTTTGCGTCATTCCCGGAGCACCTGGATCTGACCGATTTTCCTTTGACGTCATTCCCAGGACACTTGCTAAATATCCAACACTCAAACTGTAAACAAGCACCAGAATATTTATATTTTGATTATATATATATATATATATATATATATATATATATATATATATATATATATATATATATATATATATATATATATATATATGAGAGAGAGAGAGAGAGAATTACCTACGAACACACACTAGTATTTTATTCTTCCAGAATAATTAGTACAGAAAGTTCTGATTGCCGAAATGGTCGTGGAATTCGAACCCCGCAACGAAATCATCCATTAGCAAGAAACAAACCACCGTCAACCCAATGGTATTCAAATGAAATTAAACATTAAAAGGCGTAAACGTTATACAAGAACGATCCATAGTGATGATATGTGGGGGGGGGCGTGTTCTTTGAAATCTTATGTTTAGAATCTCTATCTACTATATCGTTATTTTCATGGAAAATGCTCGATTGAGCTCTAATCTTTGGTTCCTCCTTGCGTCAGGTAGGATTGCCGTGAACAGCCTTTCATCTATGAAATACTTTACTACAATATTGCAACAGAAAATCCCAAATTCGACAGGAGTCGTCTGAAGAAGAAACGTTCTGAAAATAAAACTCAATGTGAGAACAATAGTCCAAAGAATCCGAATAATACGAACTATGAATCGTTATCTCATTTTTTTTTTTTTTTTTTTGTACACGTGTGTACATTTAAAACAACTTCCATTTCCACCTCTGTGATAGAGAGGAAGAAAACAGCTAATCAAACCCAACCCCTCTCTCTCTCTCTCTCTCTCTCTCTCTCTCTCTCTCTCTCTCTCTCCCTTGATTCAACGTAATGGGAGGGATCTTATTCGCCACGTAAAACTAACGGCTTCCTGTCTCTATGACATCACTGCTGGGACACGTAGCTCTTACTCAACTTCTGCATGGAAAATTCCACTCTACTTAATTTTAATTTACCATATCAACCTTATTTTTAGACACTCGAACGGTTTTTAGCCTTGGTAAGTGATGACAAAGTAAAAATCGAAAAATACTTTCGTGAATATGACAAAATTAGAGAAGGCTATCCCCTGTCAACAGTCAAAACCGTTCCCAGCACCACCGCCGCTGTCAACACTAATCCATTTTGCGAGGCTCGTAATTTAATAGCGATAACAACAATTTCTCATTTTTAGAAATATTGTCAAATTCTGATTTTAAAGAATATCTTCTTCCATTAATTTGTGTTACAGATTTTATTTGGGCGCCATTTTACAATTCGACAAAATGGCTGACAAAAAAAAAGTGTTTTTACGACGTTCAATTATTTACAGGAGTGGTGGGCGTTTGCTGTGAAATTTACTTTCCTATTTCTCCTCACTACTTGAAATGGTTTCGACCGAAGACTAGTGTAACGTTGTCTGGAAACCAACACGTTGTAGTCTCAGTTGCAAAGCACACAAAGAATAGAAAAAAAAAAAGAACTTCAACTCAATTTTTTTTTTTTTTCTTTTTTTGTATAACGACATTTATTTCCTCATTCTCTCGTTAACCGCTGTGGCGCTCCTCACGAGATCGTTTTCTCGGACGTGCTCTCGAACGTCACCCACGCCTCTAACGTGATCGTTTCGCTCTTCTTTTTTATAGTCTTGTTCGTTGCACACGGCTCAGCATTTGCATATGCACATTTTTCACTCGATTTATTTGCTGGACAATCCATTAATATACAAAAAAATCTGAATTTGTTTGTCGCCGTCTCAAATGTTAACGTCATGACGTCATTTCTAACAAACTTTTCAAACTAAACCACTAAGGTTGGAACACTTAATGTTTTGGTTTCGATTCTAGCTGATGGCAGCCAAGTCTTATTTTTTAACTTTCGAAATATCTACTATATATTAGGTACAATATAATAATCAATTGAGTACTAGCTCTAAAATAATAAATACGGAATCTACATGAATTAAAATATATTTAAGCGTATTTTATGACCGAGTCACGCCGAAGGAGGGGGCACTACTATATATTAGGTACAATCAATAGAGAATCGACTATATAATATATACGAAATATGCATACATTAAAATATTATATTTTGGACTATCTTACGACTGGGCATCGCCGAGCGCCGTTCTAGTATATTATATTTATTTGTATAAAAACTAGTGAGGAGGTGCTCGGCTTTTCCCGGTCGTAAAATACGCTTAAATATGATATTTTAATTTGTCCAGATTTCGTATATATTATTATAGAGTCATGATTTCAAAAGTAAAAACAAAAAGTAATTGGGTGCCATCCGTTAGAACCGAAACGGAACTGTAGCATTCACAGCTGGTAACGTTACCACTGTACCAACGTGACACACATATGAGCTGATTCAAAATTCAAAATTCAAAATAAATTGAGGTCATGTACAAAAATGTATAACGATTTTTTTTTTTTTTCAACTTTGACCCATTTTTGACCCTTTAAAAATATTTTAACCGACTAGAGACCCATAAAAGAACGGTCCGTAAAAATCCAATCATTTGAGGCTTCTAGCGCCGCTCTGTGACTTTTAGTTTCGGAGGCAATAAAGTTTTAAAATATGGAAACAGACAGGCAGGCATATAGTTTTTTTATATATTAGATAAACCAATATAAACACCTTTATAATCACTCTTTCCGGATTTATTTCAGGCAGCAACTTGCTATTTAAATCTTTGCTGCCGCTCTCACCACTTGAAATGCTTTCGTTTTGAAGTCTAGACAAGCACAGTTTTACTCATGAACTTTTGTGTCACTGGTTGGTTGTTTTTTTTGGTTTGTTTTTTTTTTGGTTGTTTTTTTTTTGTTTGCTTTTTTTTTGGTTTGTTTTTTTTGGGGGGGGGTACCGTATATCAGCCCATCAGCCATTTTTCTGGTTATTTAATGCTGGATCTTGTCATTTTAGTAAAAGATTTATGCTTCAATTTCTTTATAAATTCGAATATTTATTCATGGTGTTTGGTTTGGTTTGGTTGTTTTGTTTTAAGCCATATCAATCCTTTTCAGGTTATTTAATGTCGAATCTAGTAATTTACGCTTTAAGTTGTTTATATCTTCAACTATTTATTCACTGTGTTTAGTTCGGTTGTTTTGTAGAAGAAAATTGCCTTTTTTTTTTGTTTTTACTTTACAGAACATAATTGAATTTTACAAAGAGAAACAAAAAAAGCAACACCAACATCAATGGTTGATGCATGAAGCCGCTATCTTCAGACAGCCTGATTTGTTTCTCTGTAAGTTTATATATTATATTCTTTATATAAAAATATGCAAATAAATATACGTAGGCATTTATTGTACTCCGAATATCGAAGCGGCGCGCACCTTGGGCGGGTTGAATTGGCTTACTCCAAAATTCACAAGCGGTCCCCAGTCGCTTGCATATTCGTGTTAAGGAAAATGACGACGTTAGATTTTTTAAGTTCTTGTGGGGTGATGTCGCCATCCTTATACATACAGCGCCTGGTATTCTCAAATGGTCACCCATTATCTGACTAGGCTTGAAATTGCTTAACCTTGGTAATCTTATGCGAACCAGTCGATTAACGTGATTGTGCTGTATATAATGGACGAATTGTGGATTAATAGCAGTATAAGATGCTGGGTGGCGTGAGAAATTTTCTAGCCCGGTAAAAGGAAGACTATCTTAATTGCAGCAGGCAAATAAGTACACGTTGACCTTTATTATAGAGTGGAAGATAATCAGTTTGAATTCAATATAAATTACTATGAGCATTTTTTTATCTTTAAATATATAAGGATTTGCTAATCTCTTCTTAGTGCTTATTAGAATTGTATAATATTAAAGTGATATTCTCCTGAAGGTTGAAGGTTCAATTCTTAGTGTGGGCGACCAAAAAATACAATTATGAATTACTTAGGACCTCTATCCAGTAATACAGAGGAACACGAGCACGCTACCCACATGAAGTAAAAAAAAAAAAAAAAAAAAAAAAACAGTGATTCCTTTCGAAATTCGGTAGAAACATTCCCGAGTTCGACAAGATACACCTGAAGAAGGTCGAAGGTTACAATAGACCGAAACGTTGTAAAAATCACACTCAAGATGAGAACAGTAGTCCGATGAATCGAAATAATATGAATGACCAATCCTCATTTCCAAAATTCAGAAACGTTGTATAATCTTGTCTTAATGTTTTTTGTTTTCGTTTTTGTTTTTGTTTTTTAATATTTGATTTGGGTTTACTTATAATAAGAAGTACGAGGTTCCTTCAATAAGTTTCCAGACTTTTTTCGTATGAACACTTATATTAATAGTGCACACATGGAATTCTAGTTCTCCTTTGTGATCTCCTTCGGTTGCAATGCATGTTGTACCGTTACAACAACTTCCGGAAGGCCCTACGGAAGTCTTCTTGTGTGAGCATATTTTATCCCTTCAATTGTTTCTTAACGACGGCCTTTGAGATTTTCCTTGATCTGAAGGAATAATAAAAAATCACAGGGAACAAGGCTTGGGCTATAGGGAGGGTGAGGAAGTGTATTGATGCTCATCAAATAGAAGTATTTAATCTTAATAATTAAAATAGTCTGTGATTTTTTTAGCACTCTTGGGACAAACTTCGCGCGAGTCTTCTCCATCTTTAGTTTCTCGTGAATAATTGTGTTTACAGTTTTCACACTGATACCAAACTGTGGACTTATTGTCTCTATAGGCATACGACGCTCCTTATCCATGAAATTCTTTATTTGGCCAATCAACTCTGGTCTTCTAATTTCCTTACTCATCTCACACCTCTCATCATTCTTCATAGACTCCCTGCCTTCCTTGAATCTCTTATGCCACTCAAAAACTGATGCTCGATTCATGCAAAATGGTCAAAAAGCAGTCTGAAGCATTCCATACGTTTCTGTGGCATTTTTTCAAAGTTTTATTGCATATTGTTCTAATATGTCCTCACGTACAGATTGCAATTTTGAAATTCATCAGGCTTTAGTAGGGTGTGTTCCAATTCCTGCTGTAGCTGTTCATTAGAACCTAAAATCATAAAACTTAGTCAGTCATCTCATAAGATGTATATCAATGACACGCTGAATTTTCAAGAGTCTTTGGCAATTCTAATACCTGAGCAAAAAATGTCTGGAAACTTATTGAAGGCACCTCGTATCCTCATGTCAGGGTCTTTGACAAGCTACAATGCAGAGAGACCGAAGAACCTAATTCTGGTGCATAAACGAGTTGAGGGACCCTTTTTATCCTGTGTGTCGGCCTGCCAGTATGTGTGATATTCATCGGTGAATATTTTCCATAAAGTTATGAGTTTGAAATTTCCGTTTGAAAAAAGCATCAAGTCGGTGGCCAAAAAACTTCAAATGTTTTTTTTTCTTTCTTTTTTTTTTTTTTAAGAGAAAGAAGAATTAAGTTGAGCGGCAAGAAAATGATTAATCAGAAAGGGCTTGGGTCTGGTGAATCAGTGTTAGACAAAAGAGTTCGTGACTTGTTCTGGTTAGAGCCGGGGTGACAACAAATGTTGAAGGAACAAAAAAAATGAAATACTCGGTACAAAAGAATGTGAGAAGGAAGAGGTAAAGAAAGGAAGAAGGGAAAATGTGATAAATGCCCTTTTCTTCTATTTACTTTCCATTTTCTAAGAAAATGGCGGAAGCAGGGTGTAAAACAAATGCGAAATATAAAGAAAGATAAAAAAGAGAGGATTGAGGGAAAGAATCGAAAGAATTTCGTAAATGAAAAAGAAAAAGATAGAAAAAAAAAGAATATAAAGAATTAAATGAAAGTAAATCCTATGTGAAAAAGAAAAGAATAAAGAAAGAAAGAAAGAAAGAAAAAATTGAAAGTGTGTTCTATGTAAAAATGTAACGGAAAAAGAAAGAAAGAAAGAAAGAAAAGATGAAAAATACGGATTCAAAAAGTGTTGATTCAAACATAAAAGAAGAAAGGAAGAAGTAAAAAAGAAAGAAAGAAAGAAAGAAAGAACGGATGTACAAATGAAAATGAGGAAGAAAGGTGCAAGGAAGAAATCATGAAATAAAATATATCGAAATTTTAAAAAATTGAAAGAAATAAAAACATGATCGAGAAACCAAAAGAAAATCAATAGAAAAGAAAAAAAAACTGAAACAGAGAAATAATGAGTAAAAATTAAATAGACAGAAAGAAGTAAAAATAGAGAGAAAAATGAAGAAAAAATTGAATAAACCCAGGAAAAGCAAATTATGTAGAAACAGAAATATAAAAAGGCATAGATACAAAGAAAAAAAGAAAAAAGAAAAAAAAGACACGAACACTGCAGATATTCCTCATCTCACGTTTTCTGACTAACACATAGTCTATC
The DNA here is from genome assembly GCF_053919585.1 of Euprymna scolopes. Classification (NCBI taxonomy): domain Eukaryota; kingdom Metazoa; phylum Mollusca; class Cephalopoda; order Sepiida; family Sepiolidae; genus Euprymna; species Euprymna scolopes. The sequence goes on along the minus strand of NC_136511.1, from coordinate 42,894,583 downwards.
AAGTGCCATTGTTTGGAACTAGGATGCATCCAGGTCGTCTTGTATTTGTCCTTCTGCTGAAACACGGTGTTACCGATTTTAAAACCCATTTCTGAACAAAACTGCAACAACATCAGACCATTGCTATTACACTTGCCCACTCCGTGTTTACCAACATCCCAGGTTCCAAAATCTCCTCCCATCCTAGCATTAAAATCTCCAAGAATGAAAATCTTATCAGCAGAGGGAATGCTACACTGCACAAAGCAAGGTAGAAAGCAACCTTTTCATCTTCTGTTGCATCCACACTGGGTGCATAGACACTCAAAACAGTTGTATAACGACAATTTAACAGAGGTAACCTCATAGTCATGATCCGGTCACTCACACCACAGGGAAGTTCTTCCAGGCAAAAAAGAATTAATGCCTTTATAGCAAAAGCCACACCTGATTCCCTCTTACATCCATCCGCATTACCACTCAAGAAAATGGTGTAGGCCCCAGCCAACTCAGAAAACTGTCCCTCATCAGCCAGCTTGGTCTCAGACAGAGCAACGTCATAACGTTGAAGTTCCTTAGATACAAGAGCAGATCTACGCTCTGGACGTGTTATTGCTGACGACAAGTCAAGTAGCGTCCGCACATTCCAACAGCCAATGGTCATTATCATATATTTCCACGCAGTAGCATGATGATGACCGGGTCCAGGCTGTGGAGTTCTAAAAACATACATATACATACATACATACATACATACATACATACAAATATATATATATATATATATATATATATATATATATATATATATATATATATATATATATATATATATATATATATATATACAAGAAGGGGAAAAAGAAAAGTATAAAAAGAAAACAAGACTAAAAAAAAAAGAAGGCAAGAACAAAATAAAAGAAAGAATAGAAGAGATGAAGAAAAAAGTAAAAAGAAAGATATCGAAAGTTGGGAAATAGTTAAAGGAAAACCGTAATCAGAAAAAAGAAAATATCTCAAATGGGATTAAGCAAAAAAGAAGAAGAAAGTAAGAAAGGAATATTATGAAAAGAAAGAAAAAAAAAAGAAAATGAAAGAAAAAATGAAGTATGAATTCATCTGGTCGTATCCGTGAAAAAAACTAAGAGATATAAAAACCCATGGATATAAGAAATAAAAGAAAAGAAAGAATTAATGGGTAGAAAAAAAGAAAAAGAGATGAAAAAGAAAGAAAAGAATGAAGAAAAAAAACAGAAAAGAAGAAATGAAAGAAGGTGGCAAAAAAATGGGAATAGTAAAAGAAAAACCGTTATTCGTTAGAAAAAAAAAGAAAATATCTGAAATGAGAGTAAGAAGAAAGAAAGAAGGAAAGAAAGAAAGAAAAAAGAAAGAAAGAAATATACAAAGAAACAAAGATCACGAAAAGAACAAAAAAGAAAATGAATTAAAAAAAAAAGAGTTATGAAGTCATCCGGTCGTATCCTTAGAACCAACTTGCCGAATTAATTTTACGTTCGCCATTCTTCAAAAGAACAAAGTATGACAACAACAAAAAAAGAAACCAAAAAGAAATAAAAAGAAAAACTAAAAGACAAGAGTAGAAAAAAAAAGGCCTTTGTCCGAGTTTTAATGAAAAGGTCAAGCCGTACAGCTGAGAAGTGCGATCATCCGGCGTCTCTAGAAGCAAATGACCAATTGAAATCAAGTGCAGGTGGTGGGGGGGGGGGCACGGAACAAAGTCATTCCTCTACAAGATTTAAGCTGACGATTTGCTACGTAAATTGAATAAAGGACAAAAGCCAAAAATAAAAACGACCACGCCAAGTGTTATAAAGAGAAGTAGAAATATAATCGGGAAAGCTTTGTCTGGCAAAAGGCTACAATAAAAAGGGTTCTTTGTAAGGGCCAGATGTGCTGCAGATGCCCTGCAATATCATAGTGCTTAACTTTGTGCTTAAATTCACACATTGGTTAAGTATAAAATAATAAAAGGCCCTTTTTAGATATTTTAATTGACAGGATGACCCCTGGAATGTGATATTATGGTGACTGGATTCTGGCTAGATAAAACATATACAACCCTTAAGTGGAGTGACATGTAATGAAGGCGTTCTCATTTCGTTCCTCCTCTTGTCTGTTGACCCCATCGAAGTGTCAAACAAATAAAAAGAAATACTTTAAACTCACTTTTTTTGTATAGACATTTTTATTTCCTGTCCGTGCTTTCCATTCTATATAACAAATTTATACAGAGCTGTCACCGGCTAGCAGGAATATACTGTCGTCTGCTCTCTACTCCTGCTGTTCATGCCGTTGTCTTTCCCATTCCAATCACTCTGTCTTACTGCCCTGCTACTATCTCTGCGTGACGTCACCAGTCCTGTTACCTTCTACTACTCCTCTCTCTATTTCACTGCAGAACTGTTGTCTACGCGACATCGCCGCACATTATGGTACACGCAGACTTTTGAATGACCTTATACCTAATTTGTTTTATGATTATTTTATATTTATTGTAACTTTTTTCTAAAATGAATAAATTTTTCAACATATAAAAAAAACTAAGCAAAAATAATTTTTGTACCCTTACATACCTAATGTCACTTATCGATACAAGACGACTATCATTAAAAACCTATTAACCTGAGCTAAATTAATCTCCTCTTCCCCTAATATTTTGCAAAGTGAATTCATCAGATTCTAATAAAGACTGGTATAATCCGATTGTTTGCCAAGAAGAGTTACTTGTTTGTCGTGTGGACGGTTCTTGAAACTGTTGTTGCGTCCTGGGAATAACAACCAGCTTCCCGGGTGTTACATACAACCAAACAATAGGCGCATGCCCTTTAAACTAAGAAGTTGATGCGATACAAATGGTCGTTACTTCAGGGGTTCAATAGAATTAATTAGGGTTGATTTGATGTGGGCTACATCTGCTGGTGCTTCTCTTCTTGACGTCATTACGGACAGGATTTTATTGTCGTCGTTGATATCAGGGACCGCTTTACTAGAATTGAACGCCTGTATGAAAATAAGTGGACAAACACATTTTTTTTAATCGAAGTATTTAATCTTAATAATTAAAAGAAGCATTTTTAATTCGATCTGACGCGTGTCATTAATGGCATTCGCAGCCAAAAAACTGCTATGCGTCCATGTTGTTTGGGGCTCCAATTTCAACTGTTAAAACAATTCTTCTCATTTTGCAATAGAGAGAGAAAGAGTGAGAAGAAACGGAGAGACATAGAGACATGCATCCATGCTAAGAAAATATTTTGTCCTTCAATTCTGAGGACAGCAGCCAGGTTTTACTGTGCACCTGATTACATAAACAATCTCGGGTCGCACTCGTGGCCGGTCAAACTGTTGAGTTGGCAGGCCCAACATTTTGAATATATGCACCAGCCCGTCGCTGCGCACCTCCCCACAAGTACGTTACTAGTCTGGCACAAGGTTCACTCTCCAGAAGCCCTCCTCATTGTGCCACACTGGCTTTTCTATTGGTTATTGGCCAATTAGACAATTTAAAAATGATATCAATCCAAAAAAGTAAAACGCCAAACCTTCACTTAATACTTAGAGTAAATAGAACATAGATGTTGGGTTTACTTTCGACAGCCACAAACTTATTTTGTCCTTTATTTTGTCCTTTATTTTGTCCTTTATTTTGTCCTTTAGTCCTCGCATTTCATGAACAATGCTTCTGACAAGAAGGGGAGAATTGCTGTTTTCTGAGGCAAAATCTATCCAACACTTATTCTTGGTTAGTTTTTGACATTGAAGTATTATCTTTTTTTTATAGTTACTTACATCAACTGGCTTCATGCCTTGTCTAGAGTGTTTTCCATTAAAAATACATGCAAAAACTATTCTATCGAAAACAGATACACAATAATTACAGCGTGCATGAACATGTATTAAAAATATGTAATTACTAAAAATATACATCCTATTAACTCTAATAAAAAAATAAAACTGGTTATTTAATTATTGGATTTAAAATATCAAAGCTAATTTTTACCAATAACTCTAACATCCCCTCCTTTACAAGAGTTTCAGAAAGAACAAACTTTGTATATGAGTTTAAATGCCCATTGGGAGACAATGTCTTTGATAGTGAAGAAAAAGATTATATATACATAGGCTTGACTACCATAACTTTGTCAAGGAGGTTAACCATGCATCTTTCTGGCAACAGCGACATTGCTAAACACCTACTAATCAACAATCTTTCTCTTCTTCCAATTTCGAAAACACGCCTTTTCTTTAACATAGCACTAACAAGCATAAACTCCAAATACTAGAAATATATATACTAGAAATATTGCTAATTAAAGAAACTAAATATTAACAACATTTCAATAACAGCGATAACATTCTAAAATACCTATAAAAGTGACATGAAACCTATTAATATCGTTTACTAGCAGTTCAGCCCGGCTTTGCTCGGGCCCTATGTACTGTTCATAACTTTATGTGCATATGTATATATATGTTAAAAAGTTCACCTCATGCCCAGGTAACCCACATCTAAAATTTCAAGTGTTTAGACTCAAAATTGATGGAGGAGTTTGGTAGAGTCTGCAAAGATCATTTCTTTTAACTTTGACCGCTTGGCAGCCAAATTTTCGTCCAAAAACTTATTAAAAAGCTTGCTGCATGTCTGAATACTCTTTATATAAAATTTCAAATGTTTAGACCTAAAATTGGCTGAATAGTTTGCTAGAGACCGCAAAAGTTAATTCTTTTTAACTTGGACCCCTTGGCAGCCAAATTTTCGGCCAAAATCCTATTAAAAAGCTTGCCCTATGTCTGAATACACTTTATGTAAAATTTCAAATATTTAGACCAAAAATTATTGAGTAATTTGGTAGAGACAGCAGAGGTAAAGATTTTTTTAACTTGGACCCCAATTTTGACCCCTTAACATTTATTGTTTGGGTTCAAATAAAACTAAAATGTTTGATCTATGACCAAGTAACCTACATCTAAAATTTCAAGTGTTTAGTCCCAAAATTGGCGGAGGGGTTTGGTAGAGTTTTCAAAGGTCATATCGTAAAAGTTTAACCCCTTGACAGCCAAATTCTTGGCCGAAAACTGATTCAAAAGATGTTTCCAAATCTCAATTCCCCTTATGTTAAATCTCGAGTCTTTAGACTGAAAATTGACAATTTGGTACACACACACAGACACACACACAGATCACTTATATAGATATATAGATAACGTGTGATTTACTGGGGGAAAACATTTCTATAAATATCATAAAAGTAGTTATCTGCTAATTATCCTTGGCAATGGATCCGGATGGATCTGAAAGTACTCAGGTCAATAGTAACTATGGCAGCTACATCAGCCAGTTCTTGCTTGAATCAAGAACATTAATAAGAAATTTGAAAATAAACCAAGGTATCTGGACAGGAATTGCTTTTGTTATTTAATGAAATATGCTTAAAGGAAAAATGCTGCTTATATATATATATATATATATATATATATATATATATATATATATATATATATATATGATTGCTGCATCTTTCCAAATGATCGTCGTCATATTGAGTTCTCCCCATTTCGTCGTCCATGCTATCTTAGGTGACTCTGCAGTCCCGCTGCAGAGTTACACATCTTGAAGCAAATGTGACATACAAATTGAGCAATTTCCACTGAGTTGACTTCATCTGGAGGTTGAAGGATATTCCTATGAACAATCATATGTCTTCTCAAACCAGCAGTAGACTTGCACACTTTGCTGCATATTAAACAGATCGTTTGGTTCGGACTAATATTTACAAAGTTAACCTGAACAGGAATTTTGAGTTACTTAAGGTGGTTGACGTGGCCAACTTTTGACAGACGCAGTCGTTCGCAAGTGTCGCATTTCCAGTCTTTTGTGTCATGGTTAAGACCATCAATTAAACCTTTGCGAAGCTCTCGCTTTAGATTACTGTGGGCCTGCTTTCTTTCCTCTAGAGCATCATAACTTTCACATACAAGCTTTCGCCACTTCGGCCTTTGCAGAGTAAGTTCTTCTCGCATGTCGATGTTGATATGTAGGACTTTCAAATTGTTCTTTGTACAGTCCCTGAACCTCTTCCTAGGCTTATGTTAAGGGTACCTCCCATTTTCCAGCTCCCCATAAAAAATATATTTCGGCTGCCTCCAATCTTGCATTCGAACCATGTGGCCCACCCAACGCATGTGAAATCTGATTACAAGGGTCTCAACACTATAGCAACATGCTCTTACAAGGACCTGTGTCGGATACTTGTGCTTGCTACTTGATGTTTAAGATACGTTTCAAGCATTTTGGGTGAAATCGTTCAAGCCATTTAATGTGCCTTTGATGCAATGTCCATGTCTCCGATGAATACAACAGTGTGATTAGCACGCAGGTCTTGTAAACGCAGATCCTTGTATTGTCTCTGATGCCACGGTCAGACCACACTCTATTCTCTAACTTTCTAAAAGCTACAGCGGCCTTTTGAATTCGTCTGTGGATTTCAGTGTCAAAAGAGCCATCCCTTGACAGAGAACTACCAAGATAGACAAACGAATCAACTATTCCTAGCCTAGCACTACAGACCATGGCGTTCGGCTCCGCGCATGACTGGTCCGGTTCAGGTGTGAACATCACCTTTGTTTTATACAGACTGATCTTAAGACCAAAGGCAGTGCAGGAATCAGTAAAGCGATCCATTATATGCTGCATATCAGCCTCAGTGTGTGACAAAAAAACAAATAGCGTCATTTGCATACAGTAGCTCCTTAACTAAGATATGACGCAGCTTGCTTCTGGCATTAAACCTTCTAAGATTAAAAGCGCGACCTGTAGTTCGAAAATTTACCATCACACCCTTATCACAATCCTGAAACGCATGAGCAAGTAGAGCAGCAAGAAAATATAGAACAGAGTAGGGACAGAAATATCACCATTGTTAACAGATTTCATCAAACAATTTTCCGTTAAAGGAGACTCGAGCTTTCATATCCCTGTGCAGTTCCTTGAAAAGGTTCTCTAAGATCAACCAGAGAGCATCCCTGTTGACGGTGTTAAATACTTTGGTCAGATCCACAAACACTTAATACAGCGGCATTTGTTGCTCCTGGACTTGCCGGGCACAAAATCATATCCATAGTCCCTCTGCCAGACCTAAAGTGACTTTGTGACTCTGGAATAGCATTAGGACAAACATCCTCCAATAGCGTAGAAGTGATGCGAAAACTTTCCTAGCAGTTTCCAACAGCGTAATCCCACGGTAGAGGTCACAAACACTCTTCTGTCCCTTTCCTTTAGACAGGATCACCAAGACATCATCAATACAATCCTGTGGAACAGGAGCACCTGCCCAGATCTCCTCAACAAAACCAAGGATAGCCTCAGCAATATTCACACCTCCAATCTTAAGAAGTTCCACCGGAAGACTATCCAAACCAGGTCTCTTGCCACCGCTGATTTATCCGATAGCCGACTGCACCTCATCCAGACTAGGCGAACTATCCATTCTGAATATATCACATTATGGTAGGCCATCAATTGCATCAGCATCCACTGCTGGGAGATTGTGAAGCACGTCAGTAAGTGCTCTTGCCATCTTTTCAAGATATTTTCTGAATCCTTAATCACAATAGAACCATCTTTCAAGATCAGGGTTGATATTGAAGAGGTAGGAGGATCAAATACTTGGCGCAGGAGTCCATAAACACAACAGATTCATCACTATTCTTTCAGTCTATGAACCAAGCCTTCAAGCGAATGCAGATGATATCTTGTGTTTCTACCAGTCTCTGTGCTTCATTGTTGCATCGACACCAATTAATGAAAAAATTGTTATTCTTGGTGATTTTAATGCCCGTGTTGGGAAAAACTATGAGACCTGGAATGCTCTTGGCCACTATCGTATCGATGCCATGAATTTTAATGGCTTATATATATATATATATATATATATATATATATATATATATATATATATATATATATATATATATATATATATATATATACAATGCGATATTGTTCTGATGGAAGACCCTTTTGTTACAGCAGTGACAGAGACTACATTATTGACACTGCAAACAATATCGGAATCGAACACCGAATTCAAACAAAGACAACCAATGGAGCAGAGATTACATGATTGATACTGTGGTCAGAATCAAATTTGTTTGAAAGATCTTTTTTCATTAAAATTGATTGAAATAATTTTTTCGTTACATCGAAATAGTAAAATAAAAGAATGAATATGAGATAATTCAATTTAATCAACGTGTTTAGTGATGAAAATTATATTTCAAAATTAACGTAGCGGGATACGTGTCATCGATTTCTAACTGGAAATTTCCAATCTAGATTGTTTTAAACTTACGTGGAAATTTACCATTCTAACCTAATTTGAACATCGAATTCAGACAAAGACAACAAGTTGACTAATTGTTGCATGACAGTCCTTTTCTCTTGTAGGGTGGGGTAAAGTTTAATTGAATTTTTAGTTTCATTTGATAATTACATTGATTTTTTTTTACTTGGGAGTTACCACTTATCAAGCCACTCGAGGATAAGGGTTAATGAATGTAAGGTAGTAGTGTAGTGATCGTCAATGATGTAAATTAAGTAGAATTTGATTATTTATGGAGACGACTCAATAAGAACTTGTTTACATTGGATTTGAATGCTACCATGTTGTATTTAACCGAGAAGAAATACGGCGGAACAGTGTTCCATGGGAAGGTAGTTCTGGGAAAGATGCTTTGTTCATGGAATCTGCGTTTAGATTTAGGCATAGATAAAGAGTGGGGAAAATCATTGGTTGGATAAAATTGTTGGAAGAGACGTTTGTTCATTTTTGCAAGTCAATCATTCGGTAGAGAAATCAAATATCGGTGTAACTTTTTCAAATAAAACATCATTACTTCTTTTAAATTTGAATTGTGATTTTGTTTGTGAAAGAAAACCTTCCGCAGTGACCGAGATCATATGATTTAAACTATGACAAATGTCGAAATTAGGCTACGAATTAAGATAGACAACGAGTGGACGACGGCGACCTGTGCAGTGAATTTACACGCGCGCAAGTTCCGAAAAGCTTTACCTGCAGCAAGATAAATAGCGGCATGGAAAAATTTAATTAAAATGATAAATTTCCACGTAAGGTCAAAACTAAAAAGAGTGGAAATTTCCAGTTAGAAGTCGATTACACGTATCCCGCTGCGCTTAGTTTGAAATATAATTTTCACCACTAAACGCGCTAATTGAACAGACGTATTCTCAAAATATTCATTCTTTTTATTTATTGTTTCAATATAACGAGATAATTATTTCAATAGCTTTTACCGAAAAAAAAAAAAGATCTTTCAAACAAATTCTCTCGTCTCTGCGAAATGTTGATGATCTTGGTTCGAGAAATTTGATCGGTGTAGCGAAATTGAACAACAACATTAGGGAAATTGATTACGTGGTGAAAGTAATGAAGAAAGTGACTTACACAAACGGGTGCGCCTTTTTCTATCCGGTGACAGAATGAGGGAAGGAAAAAGAAAGAAAAGAAGGCTCAGTAACATACATATGGAATTAATTTGCATAAGAGGACAAACTCTTTTTTTTTCTTTTTTTTTTACAAAGGAGTCACCACTTATCAAGGTCCAGATGCCACTCGAGGATAAGGTTTGATGAGTGTACGATAGTCAAGATGACAATATCGTAGTAATCGTTGGTGTTTTTTTTTTTTTTACAAAGGAGTCACTTATCAAGGCCCGGATGCCATTCGAGGATAATGGTTAATAAGTGTACAGTGGTCAAGGGGAACGTGGCAGTCATCTTTAGTAGTGGAAATTTAGTAAATTGGATTACTTAAGGGAATGGCTTATCAAGAACTTGTTCACGTTGGACTTGAAGACGACGAAATTGTAGTCAACTGGAAAACAGGGAAACGGAAGAGAGTTCCACAGGCGTGCAGTTCTAAGAAAGAAGCTTTGTTCATAGAATCCAAGTTTAGGCACAGATAAAGAGTGGGGGAAATTATATATAGTGGCTTCATCTAAGGACGAGTTGGAAGCACCACGGACAGTCAGTTTTTCGCCAACTGAAAGAGAGAACGAACGGTAGAAATTACAGTTGAATTTAGTCGTGAGAAAGCAGGAGTCCGAACAAATATTTTCCTTCATTTCATTTCCTTTCTTTTCATTCTATTGGCTTCGATAACTTTTATTGAATGATGATTGGGGGGGGGCATTCTCTTTATTTTCGGAGAATGGTCTGGTTGCTTCATGCAAGGGTGATTGATAGAATAATGAACCAGGCTTGTTGCCAGGAATTAGAACAGTTTGCGTGGTAATATTATTCTTTAGATTCACCGCCATATTGGATATTTGTATTATATTAGGCAAAGCTGAACATGAGAATTATGTTAAATGTCATTATAGCAGCGGCCATCTTGTTTCTAGCTTTTTTAGTTGTTCGCCAATGCCGTTCATGTACAAAAGTATTAAAAAACGATAACATTTGTGGATTCACTTTTTGCATGATAAGCAAAAATATTGAGATTCGTTTGTTTGTTTGTTTGTTTGTTTGTTTGTTTGTGTGTTTGCATCTTTTTATTTACTTGGGAGTCACCGCTTATCAGAGCCCGAAGGCCACTCGAGGATAAGAGTTAATGAATGTAAGGTGGTAGTGTAGTAATCGTTGATGGTGTAAATTGGGTAGATTTTGATTATTTGTCGGGACGGCTCAACAAGAACTTGTTTACATTGGATTTGAAGGTTGTATTCAACCGAGAAGCAGACCATCAGAGCAGTGTTCCACGAGCAGGCAGTTCTGGGAAAGAAGCTTTGTTCATGGAATCTGCGTTTAGATTTAGGTACAGATAGACAGTGGGGAAAATCGTATATCGTAGTTATAGCTAGTCGATGTTTTTTGTGAAAGTTTGGTAAGGGGGGAACCATAGATCAGGGTTCAGTCGAGCACTTGCCATGAAAATAACGATAGAGCAGAGGCAGGCTCGTAACGTTTCTTCTATGGGAAAGAGGTTGCAGGGAAGTTTGTTTTTGTTTTGTTTGTTTGTTTTTATTTTTGTTTTTGTTTTCTAATTTTTTGCTTTGTTTTCTTTTTTTGTTTGTTTTTCGTTTTGTTTTTTGCTGTTTGGTTGTTGTTTCTTTTTTGTTTTTGTTTTGTTTTGTTTTTGGTTGTTTTTTGTTTTATTTTTAATATCAGTGTCGGATTCAGGCCTAAACTAAAAATGTTGCAATATAGAAGAAAAGATAGCATCAAAAGAATGATTGGCAAAAATAATTGATTTTATTGAGAACTTGTTAAAACAATGCAAAATAAGGTTTTGGCAATAAATGAGAATAAAAAAAAAATTAAAGAACGTTCTGGATGAAAAGAGTGTGTATTATCTGGAAGAAGAAATTGAATACGGGCGTTCATTTCGGATGTCGTTTTCTGTGTTTTCGTGTGTGTAAATGGAATAGATATGAAGATGCGTGCACATTAGCGTGACTATGTTACTAGTGAAATAGTGTATTACAAATATGTGTTGCAGAGTTCGGTTAGTTGTGTGTATATATCGGCGCTATGTTTAGTAGTTCGTGAAAATCTTTCGTTGCGTCTGCTAAAGTCTAAGTATACATTCAAGATTTTATTTTATGACACTGTCGTATTTGAGCATAGACGAAACAATGTAGAACCTCGATAATCATAACTTGTGTTATAGATGTGTGGAAGGCACACGATTAGATGGCCTTGTGTTAGGCTTGTTGCTGGTGCATGCACGTGCAGATGCCAAACAGCGAGAATCCAATGAGCTTTAAAATGTACCTATAAACCAAGTACAGACTGGTTAATACGTTAGATATCTCATCACAATAACCGTCGCCTGAGTGACATCGTCTGATATCTCATGCGTACATCATGTCGCCAACTTGGATATCATTATCTAACTCTTTGGCTAAGATCAAAGTCTATTATCTTTTCTGCTACTACACTTTATCTATTTTAAACACATCCTTCAAGACTGGGGCAATTTTTATTTTTTGCTTCAATCCGGGATGACATTTAAAATAAAATGGATCCGTTCAACGGAATCGAAATACGGACCACTGTTGCCGGCTATGGCGCCCTCTCACTTCGTCGTTCAGCCATTAAATACCTAGAAAGGGGTCTTTGTTTTAAAATATTGCATTAGCTCTTCTTATCTGGAAGTCTTATAAACTGTTTCTTAATTCTTTCTGCGTACATTGAAAATTAGTTGGCCTTTGCGTCTGTAGGCGTCGTCGGATTTTCCCGCCGTTCGGAAGATAACGCGCGGGGAATAACTTTGAACAATGAATGAAAATGGCAGTTACTATTTCGATTCAACAAATGACGTAGAATGACATGATTTATGTTATCATTGTGGACGGTCTATTTGCACGACAGGAACGTCTATTTGGAATAACGAAGATAAAATCGTTAATTGAATATGCTAAAGTGCATCTAATTCAGTATTCAGTATATATACACTATTTATCTACCGTAATAGTATGCGACGTGTATTTGTTTCATTATATATATATATATATATATATATATATATATATATATATATAGCTTCCATTACAGAATTTAGCATACACTTTCTTTTTTTTATTTATTTATTTTTTTTTTTTTGCTGCATCAATATCCAGTTTCCCTTATTCTGTGTAGCTAAAATGATTTAAAAACTTTAAAAACATTTAATTTAATTTTCCATGTATATTACCTTTAGCAAATTAGATGCAAACCTTTTATAATATTTGCTAATATTTTTCCTCCGAGGAGATGCATAAACATAGAAAACTTATGGGTTAAGGAAATATATTTTACTATACTGTATTCTTTGTCTTGCATACAATAAAATTTCTATATTTGAAATTTAACTTTTTCAAATCATAAATTTTAAATTCCTAAATTATGATATATGTGTGTGTGTGTGTGTGTGTGTGTGTGTGTGTGTGTGTGTAGTGGGACGATTCCAATCCTGATTCCGATCCAATTACCGATTCTGTTCGAAATTTCTGATTCTTATACGATTCCCGATTTCGATTCCGATTCTTTTATATTGAATAAATATTTAATTAAAGATTTGTTGGGGTATTTTTGTTTTTTTGTAAATTTTCAAATTAGTACATAAACCCTCGGGAAATTTCGGCGCATATTTTGTCTCAAATGTTTTCCTTGTAATTGATTCAAAATTGTAAGACAAGGAAAGATTTATTTTGATTTTATACAAAGCCAGATTGTATCAGTTCGTTGTTAGTGTACAACATGCTACTTGAAAGTTTTCATAAACAGTTAAAAATAGTCGACGATTGGTAGGCAGATGAGAAAACGATGTAAGAACAAAATATTAACAACACCCCCTCCCATTATTACGAACGAATTTCTAAATAATAATGTTACTATTTAGAATACCATTTTTAACATTGGTAGGGTGTGGACATTATTAACTATTATGTGCCTTCTTTCTATGAATGAAGTTTTATTTTTTTTTTAATTATAAAAATTTGGTGGGTTATTAAATTGATTTGCTCCACTGTAAAAAATATATAATTTTTTTTTTTTTTTTTTACATGGGGGTCACCACTTATCAAGGCCCGGAGGCCACTCAGGGATAAGGGTTATTGCGTGTACAGTAATCAATGAGAGAGTATTGTAGTAATCATTAGTATTGGAGATTTGATAATGTGTCTTACTTAAGGGGGCAGTTTGTCAGGAATTTGTTTATGTTGGATTTGAAGACATCCAAGTTGTATTTAGGTGGGAAACAGGCGAACGGAAGAGAGTTCCACAATCGTGCACTTCTGAGAAAGAAGCTCTGCTCATGGAATCTACGTGTGGATTTAGGAACAGATAAAGAGTGGGGAAAATTATTGACAGTAGTTTCAGCCAGAGCCAGACGGGTGTTTCTCGTGAAAGATTGGCGAGGGGGGGGGCGAGAGATTAGAGCTCAGACGAACACTTGCCATGGAAATAACGATAAAACAAAGACAGGCTCGCAATGTCTCTTCTGTGGGAGAGAGGCTACAGGGAAGAGAAAAGGGCATCCCCCACCAAACCACGAAGTCTATTTTGTACTCTGTCAAGGCAGGATAGGCTGCTTTTAGCAGCTCCTGCCCAGATGTGGCAGCAGTACTTGGCTTTTATATAGATAGAGAATTGCATCAGTAGTGAGATATCTTCTGGAGCAGTAGAAGGATCCTACCATTTTCCCAGCGTCCCTGGCAACAGATTTGATGTATGTGTTCCATTTCAGATTAGGAGTAAAGGTCAAACCCAGAAGCTTGTCAAAACATGGAGCCTCTCCAAGACGAGAGCCATCCATTTCAATCGATGCCAGATGGGGATCAGAGCGTTGATGATGTAAAGATAGAAGCTTGGTTTTGGATGCATTAAAAGTGACCAGCCACCTCTTCCCCCATTGTACCACGCACTCAAGATCAGAGGAGAGAGAATCAGAGAGAACTTTGTCATTTACGGCCTTTGATGTGTTGCCATAGATGGTCGTGTCATCAGCATAGATGTCAACGAATGATTTAAGTATGTGTTTTGGGAGATCATTGATGTAGATCAGGAAGAGAGTTGGGCCCAGGATTGACCCCTGGGGGACTCCAGCATTAATACTGTGGGCCTCTGATTTCTGCCCATCAACCACTACTCTTATGAACCTATCAGAGAGAAATGATTTAATGATTGAGAAAACATTTCCAGTAGCTGGAAATCTTGTGAAGTAGGCCCTTATGCCATACCTTATCGAAGGCCTTCGATATGTCAAGAGCAATTGCCCTAGAAAGGAAGCCTTTGTCGATGGATTCACTAATCCTTTGAAATATAACCGTTATCACTTCTGCCGTAGATCTGGCAGAACGGAAACCATATTGCATGTCACTAATGTTGCTTTTATAAAATTATTTTTATATAATGGCTTGAATTAAAATTTAAAACGCAAAAGTCAAGTATCATGGTTCAATTGTGCTCTAAACCGAACATATATTTCAGACGTGCCCTATGGTATCCAAGAAACCGCTGTTGATTTTATACGGCTAGGGTTATGATGTCATGAACAGATACAGAAAGAGAGTGGATATAACAGCAATAAAATTTTATAATCTTTATCTCCTCTTCTCTACTGACTTGCTAAAAGAAACAGTCAAACTCACAAAAAATATTTTCAATTTTCTCGTCTGAGCTCTAATCTCTCGTTCCCCCCTCGCCAATCTTTCACGAGAAACACCCGTCTGGCTGAAACTACTGTCAATAATTTTCCCCACTCTTTATCTGTGCCTAAATCTAAATAATAAATTCCATGAGAAGAGCTTCTTTCTCAGAAGTGCACGACTTCCGTTTGCCTGTTTCCCACCTGACTACAACTTGGATGTCTTCAAATCCAACATAAACAAATTCCTGACAAACTGCCCCCTTAAGTAAGACACTCTATCAAATCTCCAATACTAATGATTACTACAATACTATCCCATTGATTACTGTACACGCAATAATCCTTATCCCTGAGTGGCCTCCAGGCCTTGATAAGTGGTGACCTCCACGTAAAAAAAAAACACAAAACGTCTACTACAAATATTGGGGGGGGGGGGATTTTAAAGTAGTGGAATGAGAGATTAGTCCGCACTTCTCGAACGTTTCTATGTTTTTGTTGTCAACATGCCGTTTTTACCTATTTATTCACTTTAACCATTTTTACTGGTGCCATTTTTAACTAAATTCGTATTAGAATATAAGTTGGATTTTAAAAAATAATAAACGTAGATTTTCACATGTAACTTTATGTTTATTGGCTAGATAAGTGTATAAATGTTCTTATAAAAATAAACTTTATTCTTTTTTATTCCATTAGAAAAATATTTTCTCAGTACACCACAGAGAGAATTATCAAAAAAAGTTTTATAAGCAAAACATCGACTTCAGCTCCGTTGTTGGATTTAAAAAATAATTAACGCATTTTTCCTCTGTAATTTTCTGTGTATTTGCTAGATAAAAATGTACAAATAAGTTTTTCTTCTGAAGAAATTTGGGGTTTGTATTGCTGTACACATAGATTCGAAAAAGTTGTCAAAAAAACAAATATATAATAAATAAATGTTATCAAAGGCAGGATAAGTTATTCTTCTATCTAACTGAATAATTTTCTAGTGTTTTTATTTAATGTAACATGTTTATTCAGCTCGAAAAACATACAGTGTTTACCGATGTATTGGAAAATTAGAAATGGCGCCTGACTCTCTCTTTGACACAGTAAGTTCGGGGAAAGGAGTTAAAAATAAACTAGACAAAATATTGTTAGAAACTTGCTCAATATATGTTACCGTGACATAGGCTGACATATATTCGGAGGGTTTTAAACAGTATTTTGTATATTTTTTAATTTTTATCCCATTGATTACTGTACACGCAATAATCCTTATCCCCGAGTGGCTTCCAGGCCTTGATAAGTGGTGACTACCATGTAAAAAAAAAAACAACAAAAAAAACAAAGGTTCTCTACTTTGCAATATAGACTAGAATGTATTGTGGACTAAGTCACTGGGAAGAGGCATGTGAAGCTCTCTACCGGTGCACCGCGATGGGTCTCCAACTAGAACAGGCAATCAATCGATTTGATTGAAAAATGGACCATTTCACCGATTTCAATGACAATAAAAATATAAGCGTGTGAACATTCGTTGATCATCATTCAATCCCAGGCAACATCAGGTCTCTTTGCTAGTAATAGCTAATTTTCTTGCACAACAAAAAAAGTCATAATTGCGAATTGGGGGAAAAACATAAACAAATAAAAACAAAACAAAAGCAATAATTTTGTAAATATTGGCAAACCAGAACAGTAACCTATTCAAAGTTAGCAGCAAAGGTGTTTGATCTGATCCTTTTCCTGATATTAAACTTCATCAGTAATATAACTTCCGGCGAGAGTTTCAATTTGCCAAGTTTATTTATTTATTAAATTGTTAGGTGAAAGTACAGAATAGTTAACAAAGAACTTTCCTCTTCATGTAAAGAGTGGCTTTCTAAATAATGCTATTATTTCAGTACAATCAGTAACTTTTATTGGGTGGGTTTCTACCAGTAATTTTTTTTATTATTTATTTTTAAGTCATTATCGAGACTCCAAAGATATTACCCTTTCGTGGCATTCATTTTTTTCTAATTCTCACGTAACGCTCGACACTACTTGTTTTTCAAACCTTTTTTTAATGATGTTAACCAATATCTATGAGGGCCCTGTCGGTGGGGCATTAGAATACACCGACTGCCCCCCTGCAGAGGGTAAAAGTCCCTCAGTGGGGGTCCTGGAGATGACCTTAAACTATATCCAGTGGTGAGGCCCCAGCTTGAGGGCTTTGGGGAGTGTGGAGCCACCCTTTAATTACCATTGCTCCCAGGTCCACTCTGACCCAGAGTGGTAGTACCTGTTAGTTCCAACTATGGGTTAAATAGAAACCGACTTGAAAACAACAAACATATTCTATTAAAAGTTTTTTCTTCAAAATCTTTGGATTCGGCATTAAATAACCCGAAAAGGGTTGATATGCCGTAAAACAAAAACAACCAACCAACCAATATCTATGAAACATCCCTAAAAAATAGTGGATACAAAAATATCGATATCAAATACAAGCAACAAAACACCAATAACTATAATAAAATTAAAAATAGAAGAAAAAGAACTATAATTTGGTATACGCCCCCATACAATCAAATGTTAAAAACAAAACTTGGCAAGAAATTTCTAGATCTTATTGAAAAACAGTTTCTCGCAACCAACTCCTTACACAAAATTTTCAATAAAAATACCTTAAAGTTATCCTACAGCTGCTGCAAAAATTTAGAGATGATAATTAAAGCACATAATAACAAAATATTAAATAAAAACAATGTAAACAACAAAATAAACAATAAAAAAAGTAGACACCATGACAAAAATAAAACTAACACTAGCAGAAATAATAATAATAATAATAATAATAAACCAACCCCGGACAACAACAACCATACTATAAACAAAAATACTAATAACGAACAAGGTAAATGCAACTGTAGACACCGCACACTTTGCCCACTTCAAAATAAATGTCTAACCAAAAGTGTAGTTTACTAGACCACAATATTTGCGAAAGAAAACCGGAATAACAAGAAATATTATGTAGGTATGACTTCCTTAGATTTCAAAACTCGATATTATGACCACAAAATTCAACAATAAAAAACACTGTATGAAAACAACGCTAGCAAATAAATACTGGGAATTCAAGGAAAACGGACATTCGCCAGTAGTCAAATGGAAAATAATCAGACAAGCTACCACGTGTAGAGACCTAGACGACCCATGTAGATTATGCCTTCATGAAAAATTTGCTATCCTGTACTTTAAAGAACTCCAACATCTATTAAACTGTAGAAGAGAAATAGCGAACAACTGTGTTCACAGGATAAAATTTACTCTAGGATAGTGATACAAAATAGTTTTAAAACTAACAAAAATAATAGAAAATAAACAAATAAATAAAATAAACATGAATATACATAAACGATCACACATATATGTATGTATATATATATATGTGTATATATATATATGTACATATATATATTTATATATAAACTAACATAAAAAAACCCTAACCTAGATTTAAAACAGGTCAAGAAAGAAACTAGATATCCAGGCTAAATAGAGCACACACAAAGGAACAGGTCAACCAGAGGTCAAATAGGCCATTGTCCGATAAGTGCATGTTCATTGGCTGATAGGAAGGGCGCTGTGGATACTAGAAAGCTGATTGGCTAACTAAAATCTCAATAGAAGGTGCGTATATAAAAAACGACAGACAACCACAAAATTTGCGCATAAGCCTGAAGAGTCCTAGAGTGGATGAAACGCGGAATATTCAGTGTAGCTTAATCGCCATATATATTTTATAACTTACTAACTAGCTCTACAGACGTATTGAGCACTTTGAAGTAAATACTTAAAGTTTACGCATAAATTTATATTTTCGTATACTAATTTGATGTGAGTAAATGAAGTAGTTATACATATATATATATATATATGTATATATATATGTATGCAAAGTTTTCAAGTTGTTTAGTGCTGTTTCAAGGCAAAGTTTATTTCAAGCTATAAAATAAGGCTTATAATAAAGAAAATAATAGTTCTAAGGACAGCTGGATGAAAACATACACACATACAGGGAAGAAGAGGAGAAGGGAAGGAAGTAATTGCATTTTATTTTCTCATTCAGGGTTTTTTTTGGGGGGGGGGGGGTTGTACTTACCCGGCAGTCATATACCATTCCCCACTTAAAATGTGTATTTTCAATGAGTGGTTTCTTTTCTTTATTTTTTTGGTTTTGTTATTAATCACAATATTGTCTGTTAATTGTGTTTCAGTATTTGTCACAAACTTATTTTTACCTAAATCACGTTTTAGTTTTTTAAAAAAAAGTTAAGAATTTAACATAAAAACCCTGATTAGGTACATGCAAAATGAATGCCGATGCTCAAAATGTATAAACATTTTGACCCCTCCCTTTACTTAAAAATTCACCAAAAATGAGGAAATTAACAAATTTTAATGAAATTTTCAGTATTTATCAAATAATGATCATGGAATATAATGAACCCATTATTTTTATTTACATTTTAGTGGAAATGTATTATTTTGTCAAAACGAAAAATACTTTTACTAAAGTTACGGCTCTCAGTAGTAAAAAAAAATGTGGTATAGGGTTAATCAGTCGCCGAAACCAATGTAGTTTACCAATTCAAATGCCCCATGGGAGAATGCACTTCCAACAAGAGAAACACCAATAGCTACATTAGACGCACAACCAACACATTGTCCAGACGATTAGCGCTACATCTTCCAGATACAAGCCCTATTTGCCAACACCTAAAACAACATGGCTTCCCATATTTTCAATTTAGAAAAATCCTAGTTAAAAACACGAAAATCATTCATATGGACCCAAATGTAAAAAGACTAAAAATACTGGAAGCACTGTATATGAGAACTAAACAGCAAAAACATTTTAAAGTGCCTGGGAACGTAACCATCCAGCATATGTATATATGTGCACATATAGTTACATATGTATATCTATATATATGTTGCAATTTAAATTTATAAATTAATAAAAAAAATTTTAAACTGTAAATTCCATACCAATTTTTAAATCACTTTTAAACCATTGTACGTTTATTTATCTATTTTCTTAACACGTTAAAACTTTTTTTTTTTACACACGACACTTCATTATTTCAAGTAATTTAAAAGTAATTTGAATTGAAGCATATAAAAGCATCCATATTTACAATGAAACAGTCTGAAGACGCCTCAAGATGACTGAAGAAAATCAGTTGAAAGTACTTACAAAAAAAAAAAACAGATGGACGAAAACGACTACGGAACTTTCCTACACAAATTCGACCAAGACATAAGAATAACCAAAAAATTGAAAAATTACTAAAAAAAAGATCATTAAGCAAAAACACTCCATGCTATTTGACAATACTTGTTTGAATGAAAACATGCTGCCTAAATAAACTATATATATCTATATATATATATAATTATGTTATGAGGAGATATAATATTTTAAGTGTATTCAAAAAAATAAACTATTAACCGAACACATTCACAAAAGAAAAAGGTGCATCATTCTATAGAAAACAAAAAAAAAAAATAGAATACAAAATAGATGTCAGCAAAACCTTTGTTTGAGTGAAGCATAGTCATTGGTTAATGAAAACTTCAACACACCGGCTAAAATAACAATGAATTTGATTGGTTGGCTAGCTAAATTAAACACCATGTGGATATAAAAAAACAACAAGTTACAAAAATTCTATGCATTTTAGCCTGACAATTCCTTATGGGAATGAAACACAAAAAACTTTTTATAGTTTAATTGCAATATATTTTTAATAACTTTACATATGTACATATATATATATTTTGTTTTTTTCTGTTGCAAAGTCAGAGAAGAATATTTTTTTTTAGTTTTTGACCTTTTTGGCTTGAAATCTATTTGAGGTTCATGTGGGTCGGATCTCTTCCAAGTAGAATACAGGGTGCTGTTTGGGTGTACTTTGCTTCTTCAGAAGGCAAGGCAGAGGGCCAACTTGCTGACCAAGGATGGCTGCCACATCATAGCCCTATTTCAAGGGAGAGAAAGAAGAGAAAGAATATTAATTAGAATATTTTCTTTATGACAAAAAAATAAGAAATTTATTTAAAAACAAAAGTTCAAAATATTTTTTTAAAAAATAACAAAATGACCATCACATACAAGGCTTTTTTATACTCAAGGACTATTTGTGTGTGTGTGTGTGTGTGTGTGTGTCTGTGTGTGTGTGTGTGTGTGTGTGTGTGTGTGTGTGTGTGTGTGTGTGTGTGTGTAGCAATGATACCTGATGTTGCCTGGGATTAGGTGAATATCAAAAAATGTTCCACACTTCCAATACTTTTATTGTCATCGAAATCGGTGAAATCTCCCATTTTTAATCAAATCGATTGTCTGCTCAAGTCAAGGACCCACTGTGGTACATCAGGAGGAAGCTTCACATACCTCCCCATAGTGACAGTCTACTTTGCATTGTAGAAAACGTACTGTTGATTTTATAAAAT
This sequence comes from Euprymna scolopes, assembly GCF_053919585.1. Classification (NCBI taxonomy): domain Eukaryota; kingdom Metazoa; phylum Mollusca; class Cephalopoda; order Sepiida; family Sepiolidae; genus Euprymna; species Euprymna scolopes. The sequence goes on along the minus strand of NC_136511.1, from coordinate 42,872,939 downwards.
TATTTTTATATACAGACTTAAATTAAAGTTTAAAATGCAAAAGTGAAGTATCATGGTTCAATTCTGTTATTACTAAACTGATGGGTTGGGCACACACTTTGTCATCCACCAACTGACCTGATTCACCAGCACCATTTCTGCGATGGCAGAAAAAGAATGGTGGTCAACTAAAGACATGGCTCAAAACGGTCAAAGCTGATTTGGAAACCATGACCAGCCCTCATGTCCTCAGTGTTCAACGATGGAATTACAAATGGCTGAAGTATGTTGAAAAATCAGCAGCAGATAGACCTAAATTGACTGCCTTGATTTATGATGTGGTGAATTCATTTGAGCTGGCTCAACCGACCCCAGGTGAATGCGATCACAAACACAAGTTATACTTAAGATTAAAATTATGCATCCATTTCGTTGTGTACATGAGTCGGACACATGTATCATGAGTCAGACACATATATGTTGAGTTGGACAGACATATATGATGAGCTGGACACACATATGTTGAGTCGGATGCACATATATGTTGAGTTGGACGTATATATGGTGAGTTGGTGAAGTTGAAGTCCAATCTAAACAAATTCAAAGTCCAAGGAACAGGAAAGCGATTCAATCAGTACACACACACAGACACGGTGACACGCAACCAACACGAACCAGCATACACAATTACCAACCGGCCGTTCTTTCCTTACTGCTTGCCTTCCAAAACAACCTGAATTTATAGTTGTCGAAGACCAACTGATTTGCATATATGCACGAGATTTTGCGAGAGTTTCCGAGATTATACCATTACAAAACGCCGTCGGTGCCATCTTGAAATTCTTTTCCTATCCTAGCTTTGCAGCGATGACAAAGCACACACGCACACCTAGGTTTTCACAGCTTTCGCCACAGTTGGACACACATATATGTTGAGTTGGACGTATATATGGTGAGTCGGACACACATATATGTTCAGTCGGACAGGCATATGTTCACTTATGAAAATGACGTTCACAAAATATCAAAAAATAAAACAATATTCATTAACTAGCTTCATGGAAAAATCTTTAGACAATTTGTAAATGCCGATCATACTACACTCTATAATGAATACGAGGTTTCTCCTATCTGATTAGTGGTAATTTCAAGAGATAATTCTTACCTATTTTCTATATTAATGAAAATATAAGGCAACTTTGTGTGTGTTTTTATTGTGTCAGCATAAGTGTATATTTATTTTGGGAATTATTAACTGAATATGGTTATTCTGCATTGTTAGATATAAAAAAAATTGCATTTTAAATAAAAATTCTATTATGTAATTATGTGTCATGTTGAAATTAGTAAAAATTCCTAAAATTATGAAAAATGATCATGTAGAAAAATAATTACAAAAAAAAATAAATAAAATAATGCAGTTTTAACCATTTACTTTATTGTTGCCAGTTCCTAATGACAAACTGACTTACTTCCATTGTTTTCACTTAACTTTCAAATTTTTCAAATTAGAAATTTTTCTGTGTTTACTAGCATATCTTCTATTTTATCATTTTGGGTAATTTTTGGAATTTATCCTAATTTCAACTCGACACATGATTACATGATAGTGTTTTTACTTATAATGCATTTTTTTATAACAACTTAGAATATTTATTGAAATCTAAAAAAAACTATTTTTTAAAAATAAGTCAATTAAAATATTATATCTACCAGAATGCATTTCTAAACAAGTCAGTTATTTTAATCTTGCTTATCTCAATCTCTTCTCTATCAGCTGAACATTGTGTCAATAGGACAACTGAATAGTACAAAGCAGCCATTAAAGTATGTGTTTCCAAACGGAAGTATTATAGCAAGCTCCACTCTCCTCATAAGCTCACACCAACTTGTTCAGCTGTATTGCTCAAAGGTAGCATACATTCCAATGATTCATCCACCACAAGCCAAATACAAATGAGTTACAGAAAATAGGAATCTGTGATTTCTAGAAAATTTATAATAGTGTGGTGAATAATGGACGATCATCAATTACCCCACTCATAACCATGCACGACAACCAAGAAAGCTGATCTGCTTACCCAGCAGTTTGGCTCAACTCTACTTTAGACCTCTTAAACCACTCCCTCTCACTTTCCCTTGGCAAACAGAAGCCACACTCATAGATCTGAAAATCAGTCCACGATATCATAAAAAACTTAAATAATTCCAAGGTGTATGGGCTTTATCTCATTCCTGCCATACTAATTAACAAATGCTCTGCTGAGCTAGTCCTTGTCTTAAAACTCTTTAACAAATGTCTACCAGTCTTGCTTCCCTAATAGCTGGAAAATTACCTTCGTTGTAGCAGTATTCAAGAATTCTGGCAAAAGAACCGACCCGTTCAATTATCATTCCAGCAGTTTCCCGCTTCTCTTTGATAAAATCAAACACTAGTCCACCATTTTGTAAATGTTAAGTTTCTTTCTGACCAACAGTATGGATTTAAGCAAGCTTATTCTAACTGCAGAAATTTACACATCATCTCTGAATGTATATACTATGCACTGGATAAGACTAGGAAGTGAGAACTGTAGCCCTTGATATACCCAAAGTCTTTGACAAAGTCTAGCAAGAAGGGCTTCTCACGAAAATTAAATTTTGTGGCATTTCTGGATGAATGCTAAACATAATCAGATCCTAGACAAGAGAAAAATCCAGGTTGTCCTCGATGACCATACATTTAAACAACATGATATTAATGCAAGTGTGCCCCAGAGATTGATCCTTGGATCTTTATTATTTCTAATATTCATAAATGACCTCTCTAATAAATTGTGTCTCAAATGTGTATATTTGCTGATGATACTACACCCTTTAACGGATATGAGGATAAAACGAATGTACACATATCTAAAACAATGGCAGAAACTCTAGAAAACAACTTTCAGTCGGCAGTGGAATGATGCCGTAAATGGATGGTAACACTTAATGCTACTAAGACTAAGCTGGTTTCCTTTAACAATTACCAAAAATCTTCTCAACCACTGATTGCTCTGACGAATAACACATTACCTGAGAGACCATCTTTCAAACTCCTTGGCCTAACATACATAAGCAACATGAATTGGAAGAAATATATTGAGGACACTGCCAAGCTGCTGCAAAGGTGGACTCCTTCTACCGTGCCAGAAAAATACTCACACCAGAAAACATACAAAGCCACAATTCACGCATGGACTATTGTTACCACATCGGGTTAAAACATCTATCACTGCTCTTTCACTCATAGACAAGGTCGAAGTAAAAGTCAAAATTTTGCTGATGCTAATAATATAGGTTATGCTACAGAATTCTCCCTATATTAAAAAAATAAAAATAAAGAAAAATCTGTATGATGTACGTACTCATAGTGAAATGAAAAGACCATATTCCAAAAATCATATTAATGAATTAAATAGTTTTATTTTTAAACAATCAAATTTAAGGTCCAAGTAAAAGTCAAATGTAATAGGTACCACACTATCAGTCAAGCTCCAACCTCTGTCCCATCACTGCAATGTCCCATCACTGTCCATGTTTTACGGGGTGAAAATGACTATTAAAAAAAATATATGCCATACACATACATATGCGCGCACACAAACACAAAGTGTTCATATTTTGTTCAAGTACCGTTATTTCAATTTTCATCGGTATCATATTGTGGCGTCAAAGCTGGCTTCACCTTGTCTCAAGTCCCAAGGCTTGAAATGGACGGACAAACCTTCAAGAACTGAAGACCACTTCAAGCAACAAAATGTGCCAAATTCCATTAATCATGTCCATCTTCCAAGAAATAGTCAGAATGTCTCTTGACATTTATCTAGACATAATTGCATTCCTAGATTTTATATATATATATACTAGCAGTGGTACCCAGCATTGCCCGGGTGTTTGGAGGTGTGTGTTGAGCACAAAAAAAAAGTGTTAGTAGGCGGGCAGATTCAAACCTGTGACGCGAAGGCGGAAAAGAAAGTCAAGAAAACGTGAACTTTTAACTGCTACGCTACAAAGCCATAGGAAGTGGAAAGCGTTCAAATTTAGCAATTCCAATCAGAATGTTGACTTGCTAAGTGAATGCAGAAATGAACGTTGGCTGAAAGCCAGTTCAGCTTTCCACCGTTTCATTAATTTGTTTCCCCACGATGTTGGGGAAAACCAGCTCCCTCCAAGAAGGGGGAGCTTTCCAAATGAATAGCAATTGTTTGATATGAATGGTTTTCTCCACATTGATCAAAGCTAATTGGTTTTCTGGGGGTCCTGGTCAAGAAGGCGAATGACGTTTGCTTTCGATTCAGTTTCGCTTTTATATGAAAAAACACAAGCAAACACGCAAGAATGCGGAATAGCAGGAATTTTATAAAAGTCGATCAAAATAAATGTAGAGACGACGTTCGTTCACAAATTGTAGATATTACAATCTAGGGAGTATATAAAAAGTTCTAAAATATAGTAACCCCCCCCCCAAGACCCCTATCGAAAAAAACCTTTGCCAGATATACAAAAACGCACGCGCCACTTTTGCCTTTTATATATATACTAGCGGGGGTACCCGGCATTGCCCGGGTGTTTGAGGTGTGTGTGTGTAGGGGGAGGGGGGGGGAAGTAATAACCCTGTGTAAATATTATAAAAAAAAACAATGTATAACTTGTTAAAAAAATCGGAAAAACCAAAACAGAAAAAAAATGAATAAATAAACAACAGCGAAAAGCAGAAGAAAATGGCATAAATAACTCCCTCGGATCGAACCTGCAACCTTAAGATAACAATCGCATGTTTGGAGGGATAAGCTAAAATATAATCAAAGTAATAACCCTGTTTAAATAAAAAAAATGCTGCCCGGGTGTTTGGAGGTGCAAAAGAAAAAAAAAAGTTTTTGTAGGGAGGTAGGCTCAAACCCGAAGCCTCGAGGCTAAGGCGGAAAAAAAGTCTGACACGTTACATTGACGCCAAAGAGACAAACAAGTAATAACGGACAAAATGAAACTTTAAAAAAACAGCAAGTTAAACAAACGTCAACATTTTCTAGATCAAACATGACGTCATCGTCGTAGTAGCAGTAGAAAAGGAAAATGAAGGAACAATTTTTTTTGCTACCCTCCCCAAACAAAACTACCCAGTTGAGGGTGAAGGAATTCATGATTTTGGCCAATTTTTCGAGATTTGTCGTCCAAGATGTCAAGCTTCAAAATGATACTGATCTCATGAAAATCCGTTGCCCCTGTCGAAAGTTTTTGCAAGACATACACATACATACACACACAGATTAACACACACACACATTTTGCCTTTTATATATATACTAGCGGGGGGTACCCGGCGATGCCCGGGTGTCTTGAGGTAAATCAAAACTCCGGGGGGGAGGGGGGGGGTTAAATAATAAAAAAAAATGTTTTGGTAGGTGAGTGTATGAGGATCAAACCCGTACCCTTGATTTGGAAATTAATGTGTGAAAAAAAAACGTGCTAAGTTAACCATTGAGCCACAGCGACAGACAATGTTAAGCAGGTTATTTAACTATAAAAACAGGCGTGCACAATAAAAGTTAACTCTGCTGCTTCCATTTGACCTAATTCAGAAGGTCAAATAGAAGTCATGCAGTGTTTGGGTTTGTTTACCCAAATTTAACTGTTTCTTCCCGCAACAGATGTTGGGGAGGGGGAAAGACGCTCCCAATTGTCCAGATTGAATAGCAACTGATCAAAGCTGATTGCTTCTGGACGTTTTTCCCGGCGCAATGCCGAAGACGTCGTTTGAGTTTAGTTTCACTTTATTTATACTAAAAAGCCCAATCAACACGCGAGAAGCCAAAATAGCAATAATTTTGTAAAAATCGACGTAAATAAATCTATACGCTACGCGGTTTCCTAATTCCTAAATATTATTATATAGGACCTATATACACAGTTTTAAGCGATAGTAACAAACCCGGGACCGTGTGCGAGAAAAGCCTTTGCCAGACATACACGAAATGGTCACACACATTTTGCCTTTTATATATATAGACTAGCGAGGGGTACCCGGCATTGCCCGGGTGTTTGGAGGTGGGTTAAAAAAAAAAAAAGTAAGTATGAGGATCGAACCCGAACCGTTGAGGCAAAGTTGGAAATTAAAGTGTGAAAAAAAACGTGCGACGTTAACCATTGTCCCACCGGGAGATGCTAACGGAAACACGTTTGAATTTATTTAATTACTTGGATTTGGCAGGTGCCCATTTTAATGAGTTAATGAGGTGACTGCGGGATAGTATTCATTTACTGCGGAACACTTTTTTTATTTTTATTTTCCCAAGATGTTATAGGAAAAAGACTAACACACATGCGGCGACGACAAATGTTGAATATTTATCTTCCCGAAATCAAGCAAATTAAATAGACAGGTGAGCTTCGTTGTTAACTATGAGATATTATGATTTATATGTGATATAAAAAGTTTTAAAAAGTTGTGACCCGACCGACTGCTTCTCTGAAAGAAGCCTTTTGTAGACACACAGAAAAAGCGAACACACATACATACATACATACATACATACATACATTTTCGCTTTCATATTTATAGACTAGCGAGGGGTACCCAGCGTTGCCTGGATGTTTGTAGGTGTGTGTGGAAACTCCGGGAATGGGGGGGGGGGGTAAAATAAAAAAAATGTTTTGGTAGGTAAGTATGAGGATCGAACCCGAACCGTTGAGGCAAAGTTGGAAATTAAAGTGTGAAAAAAAAAACGTGCGACGTTAACCATTGCGCCACTGCAAGATGCTAACAGAAACACGTTTGAATTTATTTAATTACTTAAATTAGCAGGTGCACGTTTTAATGACTTAATGATGTCAACTTTTAACTGCGGGGTAGCATTTCATTTAGTGTGGGAATGCTTTCCCCCCCCAAGACGTTGGGGGTAGGGGGAAACATTATATGAAAAGGCCTAACCTACATGCGGCGAGCAAAAACTGTTGAATATTTATCTTCCCGAAGTCAAGCAAATTAAATAGACAAGCGAGCTCCGTTGTTAACTGTGAGATATTACGATTTACATGTGATATAAAAAGTTTTAAAAAGTTGTGAACCGACTGACTGCTTCTCTGAAAAAAGCCTTTCTTGGACATACACAAAAAGCGAACATACATTTTCGCTTTTATATTTATAGACTAGCGGGGGTACTCAGCGTTGCCCGGGTGTTTGGAGGTGTGTGTGGTGTTAAGTGAAAAAGAAAGGGGGGGTAAGATCGAAGCCCTGAAGCGAAGTTTAAAAATAAAATCGGCCAGCCAGAATGAGTTACTGAAAGATGTTTGAATTTAAGTAAGAACCAAATTGACAGGTGCGCGCACGGAAGTCGTAGAGCGTTACGACGACGACGTCAATGACCAGGTTTGTTTGTTATAAGCGAAGTAAAAAAAGAAAACAACGTTAAAACTTAAGCGGGGGGTAATCAAAACATCAAAAAAAAACACAGAAAAAACTAACGTAAGGCAAACGAACGATGAAAACAGAAAACTAACACGTGAAAAATGGCTTAAATATGCCTGTTTCGATATTAAAATTAAAAAAATCGGTGGGTATCTGGGTGTTTTTGGGTGTGTGGTCGGGAGTGGATAAGCGAAGTAAAAAAAAAACAGAAAAACGAACGTTACGTGAAAAATGGCTTAAATAACACTGGTTCAATATTTAAATTAAAAAAATTGATAAAAAAAAAAGATATTTCACACCACGATTCGAACCCAAAACGTTTAGATAATTAACCAACGCGCTAATCAACTGACCTAATGTGACGTACTTGAAATTTACTCAGTTTTTCAACTATTTAAAGTAAATCAGGTCATGACGCCATCTGACGCATTCGTAGAACTGGTCGTCATCACGAGAGGACTGTTTTTGTTGACACCCCTGTCGAAAATTGTCGATTTCGGGGTTTTTGGCCAATTTTTCGATATTTTTCGAGCGAAGGATAGAGCTTCAATATGATACCGAGTTTGTGAATTTTCGTCGTATCTGTTAAAAGTTTTTAGCAGACATACAAATACATAAATACAAACATGCATACACACATTTTCGCTTTTATATATATAGACTAGCGGGGGGTACCCGGCGTTGCCTAGGTGTTTCGAGGTGTGTGTGCTCGGATGGAGGTATGGGTGGGGGGTGTTAATCAAAACATAAGAATAAGCGAAGTAAATATATTGAAAAAAAACAAAAAAACTAACGTAAGGCAAACGAACGATGTTAAATGTAAAAATGAGAAAAACAAAAAAGAACACGCGAAACATAAAAACGAACGTTAAAACTTCATTACAAAATCTGAAAAATAAAAACAAAAAAAACACTGGCTTAAATAACCGTTTCAATATTAAACCTTTAAAAATCAAAAAAAAAAATAGACATCCCACACCACGATTCGAACCCAAAACCTTTAGATAATGACGCCGACCTCTAATCAACTCAGCTAAGACGACGTCGACGAAATTAGGTCATTTTTTTCTAAATCTTTAAACTAAATCAGGTTCCGACGTCATTTGCGCATGCGTAGAACCGAACTCGTCATGAGACAACGGTTTTTGCTGACCCCTCGCTGTAGAAAACTGATGATTTTAGGGTGGAGAAATTAATGCTTTTGGCCAATTTTTCGATATTTGTCAGGCGAAGGTTGGAACGTTGCTCAGGTGTTTGGAGGTGTGTGTGTGTAGGGGGGGGGAACAACTTTTTTAAAAATCGGAATACCCCCCCCCCCAAAAAAAAAAACGGCCAACGAACGTAAAACTTCATTAAAAAAAAAAATCGGAAAAACAACCCCCTCCCTAAAAAAAAAAAGGATAGCGTTGCCCGGGTGTTTGGAGGTGTGTATGTGTGTGTGTGTGGGGGGGGGGGGGGGGAAGAATAAGCGAATTAATAACCCTGTTTAACTTTTTAAAATAATCAGAAAAAACAAAACAAATAAAACAGCGAATGGACGTAAAACTTGTTTAAAACAAGCGGATAAACAAAAACCCAATGAAAGAAAAAGAAACAAAAACAAAAAAAACACTGCGAAAAGTGAAAAAAAATGTTAACCTCGTTTGAATATTAAATGTTTAAAAATCTGATTGGACCTGAAATCTTTAGATAACGATGCATGTAATGACGCATGCATAAAGCCGTCTTGTCATGAAGATGCCATTTTTTTTCACCCCTCCCTGTAAAAAAGAGAGCCGTTAAGGATGAAGGAATGAATGTTTTTGCCCAATTTTTCGATATTTGTTGTCCACGATGTCGAGCTTCAAATGATACCGAAATCGTGAAAATCCGTGGCCTGTGTCGAAAGTTTTTGCGAGACATACAAACACATTTTCGCTTTTATATATATAGAAGATATATATATATACTAGCAGGGGGGGGGGGTACCCGACGTTGCCCGGGTGTTTGAAGGTGTGTGTGATTTTGGGTAAATCAAAACACCCGGGTGTTTGTGTCAGGTGGGGGGGGGGTTAAAATAAAAAAAATTGGTAGGTAAGTATGAAGGATCGAACCCGAACCCCTGAGGCAAAGTTGGAAATTAAAGTGTGAAAAAAAACGTGCGACGTTAACCACTGGGTCACCAGGAAACACTAACGGAAACACGTTTGAATTTATTTAACTATTTAGAATTAGCAGGTGCCTGTTTTTAATTACTAAATGAGGTCAACTTTGACTGCGGGGTAGTATTTTATTTACTGCGGGAACGCTTTTTTAATTTTTTTTGTTTCCCCAAGATGTTGGAGGAAAACCAGCTCCCAATAAAAAGGGGATTGTCCAAATTAAATAGCAACTGTCTGATACAAGGAAAAACTCCACATTGATCAAATCTGATTGCTTTCGAACATTTCTGGCGATCGCGACCGGAAAAATACGGCCAGTATTAGTGTTAGTTTTATTATACGAAAAAGCCTAATCCACATGGGGCAAGCGAAAAGTGTTGAATATTTATCTTTTCAAAGTCGAGCAAATTAAATAGGCAGGCGACTCTCGTTGTTAACTTTTAGATATTATTATTTAGACGTGATATAAAAAGTTTTAAGAAGAACGGGGCCGACCGAGAAGTCCAGCGAAAAAAGCCTTTTACAGACATACACAAAAAGCGAACGTACACACATACACACATTTTCGCTTTTATATATATATATATAGATAAATTTATATTACTTAAAATATAGTCGAAATTGTTACAAAAAATAAGCTCAATGAAGATGTATTTCTGCCTTCAGAGCATATATACCACTGATTTTCATTCTAATAAGAATAAATTTATAAGCCACTAATGGTAATTCATAGGCATTACAACATAAATCTCAAGTTTTTAATTACTGTTGAATTATCTCCCTTGTTTTTTGGATAATTTGCCAAAATGGTGGGCGAGACAGTCACTTCTCGAATACTCAGAAAATTTGATTCTTTAAAAATAAAACTACTTAACATGATTTTTGGAATATGGTCTTTTCATTTCACTACGAGTATGTACATCATACAGATTTTTCTTTTTTTTAATATAGGGGGAATTCTGTATCATAATGTATATTACTAGCATCAGCAAAATTTTTTCTACTCTTTCAAAAAGCAAACTACTTCCTTTCAATCTGCTGTTTTATCGAAGTAAGTTGGTGTCCAAACATGCAAATTAGTTGCAACTAAAAATAATCTATTATATAAATCTCAGTCATTTGTGTGTGTTTGTATGTCCATTGAAAACTTTTGAACCAGCATGAACGTGGTAGCATTAGAAAAAAGCGATCTCTCAAACACATAATATCGAAAAATTTAAAAAAAAACGTCAATTATTTCATGCAGAAATTTTGTTTTATTTGAAGAGGGGGAGTCAAGTAAAAATCTTGGTTTTGATGCTGTTTATTAATTGTGCATGCGCAAACGGTCGATTCATTGTTTTGTTTTAAAAAGCTAAATTTGCAACATTGATTTAGCTTGGTTCAATCGATAGAGTATTCGCTTACGAACCTGACTTTTGCAAGTTCACTTCCACCATGCGGCATTTTTTTTTCTTTTTTCTGTCTCCTATCTTTTAAAATTCTCAACTTTCTTATGCGCGTCAACCTACAGCATTTTTTTTTCTTTTAATAACACATTTTTGTTTGTTTGTTTGTCTTTTTTTAATTGACTTCATGAATTAAAATATCATATTTAACCATCTTTTACGGCCGGGCAACACTGAACACCCCCACTCCACCTGCTAGTCTAAAAAAGCAGACAAACAATTTAAAAAACACGTAAAAAATAAAACACAAGTTAGGGAAAAAGGACACACATATCAACACATAACCTTAAAAGAATTTGAAGAGTAGATTTTTTTTTCTTGGATTTAAGAATACTCATATAAAACGTCTCATTCGCTTTTCAGTTGATAATATTTATTCACTGTGTTTGGTTTGGTTTGGTTGTTTTTTTGGCTAACTTGGCCTAAGATTTTCCAAGTTTTCACAAAATAATTAATGTCCTTGTTACGATTTGAACTCTTCAAGGTTTTTTTTTAGCAAAACTCAATGTTTGCTGATTGTCTTCAAAAACTATTTTCATTAATTTTCTACCTAATCGTTTTTCATAATTTTTGGATATGTTCATTACTGCAACATGACAAGTAGATATCATTGGTTTCACTTGAAATTCAATATTTTGAATAATTTTGCTATTATAATGAAGCAGCAACTAATATTAATGCAAAGAAAAGAAAATTCACACAAATTCACGTAAATTAATCAAGTACTTTTATTTTTAAATAAGAAAATCAAATTTTATGAGTATCAGGAGTGACTGTCTCACCTGCCATTTTGAAAAAAAATTCAAGAAACAAAGGGGAGTAACTTAACAATAATTCAAACTTGCAAGATTTATGCTGTAATGCCTACAAATTCCCATTAATCACTTTAAAATGATTTTCTTTATAAAATTAAAACTACTTGATCAATTTATGATATTTTTGTTTTGTCATGAGTATGCACATCATACAAAATTTTCTTTATTTTTGTTTTTTAAAATAGGGGAAATCCTGGATAAGATCCAAAAGTTACAACAAATTTTTGCATAACTCACCTCTTCATGATTTCCTGTTGGTAATAGAGATTCAATTGTTGACTGCAACAGCTGCAACCATAAAAAGAAAGCATTTTTAGATCCTATTACTGTAGTAGCAGTAGTAGTAGTAGTAAATTATACACACATGCACAACTTACAGTTGGTATCACACAAAATAGCCACAAAGGGCGAAAATGTTAATAAAAGCACCAATCAGACCTCCACTGGAAGAGTGTGAAAAGTAATGGAAGCTAGAAGGAGGTTTATTGCAAGCAAAATTTGAGAGAAGACTAATAATCAGTGCCAGAAAGAAAGTAATGGTATTTAACATTGCCGTTACTTTTTAACTATGTTATGTTTCAAACCTCTCAGACCCACACATTGTCTGGTACCATCGCAAAGGAACAAACAAATATAAAAGGAAAGAAATAAAATCTTTTTTTAGAATTGCAACTAAAATGCATTTATTCGTGGTTCTTCCAAAACAATGCATTTCATTATCTTTCAAAAGTCTTTCTACACACGTGTTTTACAACACTGTGGCATATAACATGTGCTTTTTAAAAGTCTCTGTCCCCGCCACCTGACGTTTGCCTTAACCAGCACTTTCTTGCCTTCGACTTCACATTTCCATTTTCTCCGGCGCGCACGTTGCTTCTCTTACTCAACCACGTGCTATTCTTTTTTCTTTTTCTCTCTTTCTTCTTCCCATGATGCCAGCAGGTGCACACTTGCTTGATTTGCATATGTGCTAAGACAGCTGCTGCTGCTAATATTTTCGCTAGCCAACTATCCTACAGCTGATTTTTTCAGATGCGCTCATACGTGTTATGTTACCATAAGAGCGCACCGCTTCATTACAGGTAAATGGCTGAGGAATGCTGGAAATCTGGAGAGACTTGTTGTCATTCAGGTTCCAGGGAACACCACTTGTTATTGTCAGTGAACAATCACTGATAATCACTTGGTGCACAACCTCAAAATGAGTAATAACTGGTTTGAATTGAAATCGCAAGGTAGTGGCTGGTTAATGAATTGGAAAGATTTATTTCGTGCACTCGTCATTCGCTCACTGACCCGTTCACCACATGAACAATAAATAAAAAAAATAGCATTATATTTTTAGACTTATATGCTCATCGTTGTCCAAGCATAGCAGCCATATTCAACACTTATCCAGCAAAGATCTGGCTAGTGCTTTCTCTCCTCGGTCTTTCCATTCTCCTTGACATTCCTTGATTATCTGGTATGGCTTCAGTTTATGGCGACACAAAAAAAATAAATAAAATAAAGTGGGAGGAAAGCAGGGGCCGGAAGAGGTAAACTTTCAATTATACAGTTTATGGCTACACAAAAAAATAAATAAAATAAAGTGGGAGGAAAGCAGGGGCCAGAAGAGGTAAACTTTCAATTATACAGTTTATGGCAACACAAAAAAATAAATAAAATAAAGTGGGAGGAAAGCAGGGGCCGGAAGAGGTAAACTTTCAATTATACAGTTTATGGCGACACAAAAAAATAAATAAAATAAAGTGGGAGGAAAGCAGGGGCTGGAAGAGGTAAACTTTCAATTATACAGTTTATGGCGACACAAAAAAATAAATAAAATAAAGTGGGAGGAAAGCAGGGGCCGGAAGAGGTAAACTTTCAATTATACAGTTTATGGCGACACAAAAAAATAAATAAAATAAAGTGGGAGGAAAGCAGGGGCTGGAAGAGGTAAACTTTCAATTATACAGTTTATGGCGACACAAAAAAATAAATAAAATAAAGTGGGAGGAAAGCAGGGGCCGGAAGAGGTAAACTTTCAATTATACAGTTTCAGTTTTCATGATTCTATGTGATGGTTCTTTGTGTAGCAGTTTCTGCATGTCTGGCTTGTGCATGTAGCTCGTGCGTGTTAGTCTCCGCATTCAAGGATTTTCCTTAATATTTCATTATTACGTTGCATCTTCTCAGCCATCCCTCTGATTCCAATCTCTCCCATTCTTTTTATTTGCTCTTTGCAAAAATTCCAACAAAATCTTTTTAGTATCGACGACAGTGGTCGGACAAGAAAAAGGTTAGTTTACAATTACAGAAACTAGAGACAGCCGAGCACAACAAGTTTGTGGATTTTATTTTACCACGTAAAACATCGGAATTGCCTTTCGCTGAGATGGTGGGACTTCTTACAGAACTATTTAACCTAAAAGTCTTTTTATTCCATAAGCGTTGGTCATGCTTGAATTTGCAGAAGAATGACAAAGATGATTTCGCAACATATGCAGCCATGGTAAATAAACATTGGAAGAAATTCAAACTTGCAGACAATTTTAAATGATTAGTATTTGCACAAGGATTGACTTTTGGCCAAGATGCAGAAATTAGGGGATGTGTCCTGACAAAATTGTAAAATGAATAAAACCTAACCCTACAAAAGTTAATGGAAGACTGGCAGAAAATAGAAATTATTAAAAAAGATTTGATGGATATCAAAACTGGAGTCGTGCAAATAAAAAAAAGTAGGTAGAAAATTTAAAAACCACATAAAAAATAAAACACAAGTTAGGCAAAAAGGACACACACATGTTGACACATAGGTAAGAAAGAATTTAAAGAAAGAAAAATCCCATTTCTTTTTTTTTTTTAAAACAGTGATCACCACTTATTAAGGCCCGGAAGCCACTCAGGGATAAGGGTTATTGCAAGTATATTACGTTAGTGTGGAGATTTGATGAAGTGTTTACTTAAGGGGGCGGTTCATTAGGAATTTGTTAACGTTGGACTTGAAGACATCCAAGTTGTAGTCAGGTGGGAAGCAGACAGACGGAACAGAGTTCCACAGGTGTGCAGTTCTAAGAAAGAAGCTTTGTTCATGGAATCCACATTTTGATTTAGGCACAGATAAAGAGTGGGGGAAATTTTTTACAGTGAATTCAGCTAGACGGGTGTTTTTCGTGAAAGATTGGCGAGGGGGGACCAGAGATTGGAGTTCAGACGAGCACCTGCCATGGAAATAACGATAAAACAAGGATAGGCTCGCAACGTCTCTTCTGTGGGAGAGAGGTTGCAAGGTAGAGAAAAGGACACCCCCCACTAAGCCACGAAGTCTATTTTGTACTCTGTCAAGGCAGGATAGGCTGTTTTTAGCAGCTTCTGCCCAGATATGGCAACAGTATTCAATCCTTGGACGTACTTGGCTTTTATATAGATAGAGAATTGCATCAGTAGTGAGATATCTTCTGGAGCGGTAGAAGGATCCCACCATCTTTCCAGCGACCTTGGCAACAGACTTCATGTACGTGTTCCATTTCAGATCAGAAGTAAAGGTCAAACCCAAAAGCTTGTCAAAACACGGGGCCTCACCCAGACGAGAGCCATCCATCACAATTGATGCCAGATGGGGACCAGAGCGTTGATGATGTAAGGATAGGAGTTTGGTTTTGGATGCATTAAAGGTAACCAGCCACGTCTTCACTCACTGAATCACGCGCTCGAGATCAGAGGAGAGAGAATCAGAGAGAACTTTGCCATTTACAGCCTTTGATGTGTTGCCGTAGATAGTCGTGTCATCAACATAGATGTCAACGAATGATTTAAGTATGTGTTTAGGGAGGTCATTGATATAGATCAGGAAGAGAGTTGGGCCCAGGATTGACCCCTGAGGAACTCCAGCATTTATATTGCAGGCCTCCAATTTTTGTCCATCTACGA
The DNA here is from genome assembly GCF_053919585.1 of Euprymna scolopes. NCBI lineage: Eukaryota > Metazoa > Mollusca > Cephalopoda > Sepiida > Sepiolidae > Euprymna > Euprymna scolopes. The sequence continues at coordinate 42,857,215 of NC_136511.1, read as the reverse complement.
CTACTCTTATGAGCCTATCGGAGAGAAATGATTTAATGATTGAGAAAACATTTCCAGTTATACTGTAGCTGGAAATCTTATGCCATACCTTGTCGAAGGCCTTTGATATGTCAAGAGCAATTGCCCTAGAAAGGAAGCCTTTGTCAAGAGATTCACTAATCCTGTGAGATATAACCGTTAGCACATCTGCGGTAGATCTTGCAGAGCGGAAACTATATTGTGTGTCACTAAGAAGGTTGTTCCTGCTGAGGTGGTTGACTATTTCTCTATTTAATATGGATTCCAGCAACTTACTCATAACATATAGGAGACTTATTGGTCTGTACTGAGAGGGAGATGACTTATCACCTGAGTTCTTAAATACAGGGCAAACTGATGAGGTCTTCCAGGGAGTCGTAAAGCACTTCTCCTTAAGGCAGCGCTTAAATAGTTTCGTAAGTATCGGAGCGAGTTCTGGTTGAAGCTTTTTTAACACTATAATTGGGATGCCATCAGGGCCAGTTGCTTTACTGGAATCTAGGTTCTTGATTAGCTTGGCGACCTCATGCACGGATATTTTAATGTTACCTAGCTTGTTCTGTGTTATAGGAGGAAATATGGGGAGTTGATGGCCTTCGTCGCATAGGGTAGAATTAGCTGCAAAGTTCTTTGCAAATAGTTTGGCCTTGTCTGACGCTGACGAGATGACTTCTGGTCCATTGATAATGGTTGGGATAGAACGCACACTTCTGTTCAGGATCCTATTTGTTATTTGCCAAAACTGGTGGGAACCAAGCCGCTGATCAGCTACCTTGGATTTAACAGACTGGGAATATAGCTCTCTTGCATTTTTTATTACTCTTTTACAGTGGTTGCTGGCAGTCCTGAAAGCAGCTTTAGTCTCAGTGCATCTATTACGTTGGTAGCTATGGAAAAAGTGATTTCTGTGCGCGATAGCAGCAGCACATTCTGGGGAGAACCATGGCTGGCTGTTAGGTTTTTGTTGGAATTTTTTAGATGGTATGAATTGGTCTATGCCTATAATTAACCATTCGGTCAGATCTGATACTATAGAGGACACTTCCTTTTTAAACATGGAGTGCAGAGGTAAATCAGATATGAATGTACGGAAGCTATTCCAGTCAGCCATAGAGTATCGGTATACAGTACGGTGGAGGGGTACGTCTGGGGACTTATTACATTTCATTTTTATCTTAACTGATACGACAGAGTGGTCAGAGGATCCTAGAGGAGAATGAACGGAACATGAACATAGCTCAGGGGAAGTTGAGAGAAAAAGGTCTAGGAGGCTTGCATATTGACCGGGTGTATCGGGCACATGGGTGGGTTCGCGAACAATCTGAGTGAGGTCATAAGCAATGGCAAAATCATGACAAAACCTCCCCTCATCGTCTGTCTTATTTGAATGGGTCAGCCATTCCACGTTATGGACGTTGAAGTCACCACAGATGTGGATGTTAGCCAAGGGATGTGCAGACAGTATGTGGTCTATTTTCTCAGATATGCTCTTAAAGATAGTAACTCCACTGTTGTGGGGCCGATAGAGGGCAAATATAAATGCAGTGGTGTTAGCAAGTGCAACCCTGAAGCACATATAGGGTAAATTAGGATCTTCTCTAGAGATATCCCTGCCACACGGGAAGCCATCCTTAATGTAGGCACATATTCCATGCTCATGGCGATCTTGGGGGTCAGATTTAGCTGTTAAGTTAGAGTATCCGTTAATTATGAACTCACCTAGGGGAGTGGTCGGCCCTATTCCAGTTTCACTTAGAAATAATATGTTCGGTTTCGTCTCCTGTAATTGGGTTTCAACCTCTGGAATGTTGGAACGTAGACCCCTGATGTTGGAGAAGGAGACCTGGTAGTAGAGGGTCTACGTTGGAAGATGGGGTTCTAGGTTTAATCGAGTTTTTATTCTGTGTAATCGAGGTGGTAATTTGCATTGGGTTAAAGATTGTTCGTATGTACAGTATTGTTGCAGAATTAACCTATGTTACCTACTAATAGACTATTCCAATCTATAAATACCTGAAGACTAAGCCGTAAGGTGTCAGTCAATATCCTGTGGACCAATCTAGGTCGTTCGACTACAGCGAACAACCCATCTGTTGTATGCTTTGCAATATATGTTGTTACTTCATTTTTCTTTGTAATCCTTTAACAGGGCTATAACAAGTATATAGTTTTTAAAACCCAAGAACTTATTACTAGCAGTAGTAGTAAAATAGCAAGTGTGAAATGGGGTCGTTCATCCCTTTCTGCAAAAGTGAACATAATAAATCCATCAGAATTTGAACTCACATTACCATACTCTACATTGGTGACCATTGTACAATCCCTTCTCTCTGTCCTATGAAAAGGGAAAAAACAACTTTGCATAATAATCGTCTCGTATTTTATACTTACACTAACTCGAACTTCGCAATGGCCAGGTAAGGAAAGACATCGTATGATAACCTCCAAATTTATGTGCGTAACCGATTCTTCCAGTTGGACATCACAATCTAAGCACACCAAATGCCTGACCAAAAAAGGAAGGAAAAATATCGATCTTATTAAGATAAAAATAAAATAAAGAAAATTCTGAAAGGATTCATTGATTCGTTTGGTTTGTGTGTTTTATGACATATCAACCAGGATTGCAGAGTTAGGAGATTGCGAAGGAGTCGGAGTCATGAGAATGATAAACGTTAAATTTGAATATTTTAATTTTCAAAAATTCAAACAGAGTTTGAATATTTTTAAAATAAAAAGTCAAACTCAGATATTTTGGAATTTTAGGAGTTGGAGTTGCATCGGATACTTTCCAACTCTGTAATTCTGATATGAACCCTTTTGGAGATCTTTAATGCCAAAATGCAATACCTATTTTACCTATAAATACAAAGTTTTTCTGAAATGATCAGCCATACAAATTGTATAACTTCATATAGATTAGGGTTTGGGTGATAACTTCATATAGATTAGGGTTTGGGTGATAACTTCATATAGATTAGGGTTTGGGTGATAACTTCATATAGATTAGGGTTTGGGTGATAACTTCATATAGATTAGGGTTTGGGTGATAAATTCATATAGATTAGGGTTTGGGTGATAACTTCATATAGATTAGGGTTTGGGTGATAACTTCATATAGATTAGGGTTTGGGTGATAACTTCATATAGATTAGGGTTTGGGTGATAACTTCATATAGATTAGGGTTTGGGTGATAACTTCATATAGATTAGGGTTTGGGTGATAACTTCATATAGATTAGGGTTTGGGTGATAACTTCATATAGATTAGGGTTTGGGTGATAACTTCATATAGATAAGGGTTTGGGTGATAACTTCATATAGATTAGGGTTTGGGTGATAACTTCATATATATTAGGGTTTGGGTGATAACTTCATATAGATTAGGGTTTGGGTGATAACTTCATATAGATTAGGGTTTGGGTGATAACTTCATATAGATTAGGGTTTGGGTGATAACTTCATTTATATTAGGGTTATAACTTCATACAGGTTAGGATTTGGGTTAGAGTGATATCTTCATACAGGGTAGGGTTTGAGTTTTTGTGATATCTTCATACAGGTTAGGGCTTGGGTTTGGGTGATAACTTTATGCAGAATAGGGTTTGGGTTGGTATTATAACTTCATATATGTGGCAGATCAAATATAAACTACAATTTAACATCAGAGGACTAAAAGGCATGCTCAGCAGTATCAGTGGTTTATGACATGGACTAAGAAGCTGGGTGTGCAAAGTTCAAACCCAGTTCATTCCACAGAAACATTTTAACTTAGGGATTTTGGTAACCGTCACATAGTACATCCTATAATTACCCAATGTCTTTCTAGAAAGAATTCTGATAAGAAATATACTGGGGAAACAAATGCCAACAATAATCATCTGATTCATTCAAAATTATTGAATGATGCTGCTGCTGCTGCTCAACAACAACAACATAATAATAATAATAATAATAATAATACAATGAACAGCTGAAAACGAATTATTTGAACAATGATTTATCAAATCAAAGAACAATGGCTGCCATCTTTGTATTTTGTGATTCAGCAGAAAAATGTTTAAACAGTAGAAAACAATTCAAAGAAAAGTTGGATCTTGTTCAGAATTCCTCCTACATATAAAAACAAAAATAAAGAAAAACCTGTATGATGTATGTACCGTATCATAGGCATTACAATATAAATTTCACAGGTTTGAATTATTGTTGAGTTATCTCTTTTTGTTTCTTCAGATTGTTTTCAAAATGGCGGCCAAGATATTTATTCTTTGATTATTTATAAAATTTCATTTTCTTATTTAAAAATAAAACAACTGGATCAATTTACATAATTTTTGGAATATGATATTTTTATTTTGTTACGAGTATGTATATCATACAGATTTTTTTTTTTTCATAAGGGGGAATTCTAGACAAGAACCAAATAGTCTTTAAAAATTATGCATTACTAATTTAAGTCTCAGTCATAAAGAGGTGGGATTTTGCTATACGTCGGGTTAATTGGAATATTTTCACTGAGAGGATATCAGTACAGTAAGTTCATAAGAGCACATTTCGTAGAAGTAATTGTAAAATAAGTACAGGGATGCAACACTGCAGTGATGCAACAGGGGCTGAAGCTTGACAGACACTGCGGGACCTATTAAACTGAAAATTCTTATTTGCACCATGACCAATAGGGAGAGGCGAATGGTTGGTGCACCAGCATGAATGCGGCAACAATACTTCAGGCACAAGCAAATAGTGGTTTTTACCAAAATTAGGTTTCAATTTTATTCTTTTTAATATAATCTCAGAATTGTAATAAAAAAATCTTTTTACACATTTTAACTTCAGTCAAGACGTACTGCCACTCAGACATAAGGGGTTACTATTTGGGATCAGGTCTAACAGGGAATTGTGGGGAGTTGAGCAGTGAGATCTCTGTTAAGATTACATTTAAACTTATGCATGTCAATACAGTCAGGAAAGCAGAAAGAGGGCATTCTAAGGTCTAGCAGTCCAAGGAAAGAAACTATTCGGATAGAAAGCTTTCCAGCATCTAAAAACTTTAACAGTGAAGGGGTGAGGTTTTGCTGCTCATCAGGTTGGTCAGGGGTAGGTACGTCATGGAGGCATGTGCTAAAAGTTCATCAGAGCATGTTTTATTAATGCATTCGAATAAATAATAGCAAGCCTAAATTTGTAACACTCTTAAAAATTAATTGGATTACATTCTTTTTCTAGAATTATTCAATAAGAATCGGTTTGATTCAAACAATTGAAAAAAAAATGAAGAAAATATGAGAATTGTTTTTGTATTTGACTTACCGTTCTTCCTTCGCATCTTGTCTAACAGCCAATCGTTCCTCATCACAATGAGGACAAGTTTCCCAGGTGACTGCTGTTTTATGGTCCACGCTGTAAATTACACCTTTCAAAGAAACAGGAAAGATTAGAAAGCATTTAGAGAATTTTGAAAAAATTTGGGATTTTTAAAACACAAAAGATAAAAAAAGAAAAACAGGTCAAGAATTTGGGAAAAATGGTTTGAAAATTAAAACTTTCTTAAATGTAGAAAAATTTATTTGTATTATTTGGATTCTTCAGAGTACTGTTCTCATCTTGCGCAAGGATTTGTGGCATAGTGGATAAAGTTCTCGGTGACTTCAGTTGTAAGTTACACTCTTCTGGAGGCTGAAGGTTCAATCCTCAGTGCGGGTGGCATTCAAAATACAATTGCTGATTACTTAGGACTACTATGCAGTCACAGCTGATAGAATGAGAGCATGCTACCTCCATGGATTAAATAAAGGGTTCTGTTCAAAATTCTGTACTGATATCCGAGTTTAAGACAAAATTTCCGAGTTCAACAAGATAGACCTAAAGGAGGTTTAGCTTACATTGGTCTAAAAGTTGTGATAAGAACAGTAATTCGAAGAATCCCAATAATACAAATTATAAATTGTCTCAAAAATTACAAAATATAAAATAAGTTACTTGTTTTTAGAATTAAACATTTTTTCATTCTAATTTTAATCACTTTTTTCATTCTAATTTTAATCATTTTTTTTCATTCTCATTTTAATCATTTTTTTTCATTCTCATTTTAATCATTTTTTTTCATTCTCATTTTAATCATTTTTTTTCATTCTCATTTTAATCATTTTTTTTCATTCTCATTTTAATCATTTTTTTTCATTCTAATTTTAATCATTTTTTTTCATTCTCATTTTAATCATTTTTTTTATTCTCATTTTAATCATTTTTTTATTCTAATTTTAATCATTTTTTTTTTAATTCTAATTTTAAACATTTTTTTTAATTCTAATTTTAATCTTTTTTCGTTCTAATTTTAATCATTTTTTTTTTTCATTCTCATTTTAATCATTTTTTTTTACATTCTAATTTTAATCATTTTTTCATTCTAATTTTAATTATTTTTACATTCTAATTGTAATCATTTTTTTTCAATTCTAATTTTAATCATTTTTTTTCAATTCTAATTTTAATCATTTTTTTTCAATTCTAATTGTAATCATTTTTTTTTCAATTCTAATTTTAATCATTTTTTTTTCATTCTAATTTTAATCATTTTTTTGTCATTCTAATTTTAATCACTTTTCCATTCTAGATCAAATTTGATGCAAAATTATAAGATGGATGATTCGTTTAATTTACTGCTGTTACTTTTTATTTATTATTAGTTAAAAAGAACAATTTATTAAGCAGGTTCACTTTGATTTTTATATCTATTACATCTTAGAAATTAGGAATTTACAATTTCTGGAAAATTTAAATAGTATGGTGAATAATGAACTATTAACAATTCCCTGACTATTCAACCATTTCACAAAATGAGGGCAGTAGTCTGAACAATCCACATAATATGAATCAAATTTTCACATTATCAATAAAAAAATGTTGAATTCTTACAAAAAATGTTTGATTTTTCTATTTCAATTTATCTTACAAATCATGTTGTTGACTTTTCAGATGATCAAATTCCATTCAACTTTAAAATGTTTTCCGATTAAATTTTTTAAATTTCTTTGACTTACCAATCGATTAAGTATCAATGTTCATGTTTCAAAAAGATTCTAAGAATTAGTTGTTTCATTTTTATATGGATTAAGTTATGTGTCATAAATTTACAACATGGAAGCACCAGACCTTCTTTAATCAGAATGAAATGAAAATTTCTATAACTCAATTTCAAAGCTAAATCACTTTATCATTTTTAAGTAAAATCTAGAAGTAAATTTAATAATTCACTAATGAAAATCATATGAAGCTCAGATTATTTTTAAAAATAAATAAATTTAATAATTCGCAAATTCAGTTCAAATTTAAATCAAACTATTTTTTTTATAAAATCAGTTTTTAACTGAATTTAAATCTAATTTGCTTTAAAAAATCTGGTAAAATCTTGAAATAAATTTTTAATTTAATTCAAATCTAATTCGCTTTAAAAATCTGGTAAAATTTAAGATTCAATTTTAAATTTAATTCAAATCTAATTCGCTTTAAAAATCTAACAACATCTAGAAATCAATTTAGTCTGGAAAAGTAGAATATTGAACTTCTTTACCTTGAACTTTAAACAAAGAATTAATCTGTGAATTTTCTTGCAAACTCTGAAGAGAAAAAGACAAGTCACGGCATTGCTGAACAAAGTCTTCACTGACAGACGGAGCAATTTGAGAACGTATGTTGAGAGGAGGGGGCCAATGCCAAATTCTGGTGTAGCCATCAGCAAATGCAACTGCATCTGAAAGAAAGAAAATTTTTATAATTACTAAGTCAGCATGAAATTCATTCAGAACATCGAACAACCATATCTATAAGCCAAAATTTGTTTTCTTAAAAATATGAGAGGCAAAATATCATCTATATTTGATTTGTTGGAAATTAAGTGATCAAATGCACAAATTTACTTGTATTTCATAATATTACTGATAGAGGGATAATATTTACAATATAAAAATTATGACTTCTTTCTTTTCTCTTTTATTTTCTTATGTAAAATATTAATGTAGTGCACGTAAATGGTTGGTAACCTTCAATGCTGCAAAGACTTAGCTTATTTCCTTTAATAATTACGAGAAACTTTCTCAACCACGGATTCTCATGGTTAATGATAAACAGCCTAAAAGTACTTCTCTCAAGCTCCAAGGGTTAACATTCACAGACAATATGAATTGAAACAAATACAATGAGATAATTGCCAAGGCCGTTGTGAGGAAGGTGGGCTCTCTCTACTGTGCTAGAAGGCTACTCACACCTGTATCTCTACATTTTCACCCATGTATGGAGTATTGTTGCCACATCTGGGCTGGTGCATCTGCCACTAGTCTCTTGTTCATAGATTCGCCAACCTGATAGGTCCTGCACCAGCAACTGAACTCTAATCTCCGTCCCATCACGAAATGTGGCATCGTTGTCTGTTTTACAAGTATTTTAATGGCAAATGCTCTGACAAATTCAAAACACTAGTACCACCTTGACGACAATACCCTCGACAAACCCAATAAGCAGCAAAATCCCACCCCTATACTGTAGAGATCCTAGATGCTGTAAAACTTTCTATTCGCATAGTTTTTTTCCTTCACTCTGATGCATTTTGGAATTCCCTCCTGGGCTCCTGCTTCTCTGACAGTACTGACATGCAGAAATTCAAGTGTAATGTAAACAACCATCTTGCTTCCCTACTCCTTAAATAGTATCCCCGCAAATCTGGTCTCAAATAGTAACCGCTTATGACTATGTAGCTTTGTGCTTTGTTTGGGGTGAAAAAAAAAACAGTAAAAAGTAAAAATTTCATCAAATTAAATTTGGTATGTAGAGTGTTCAGGATAAATTTGATTATTTTTTAATATCTTATTTCAGAACCATTAGAAGTATTTTATAGCAGTTTTTTTGTTGTACAACATTCACTTTAGGCGGGTTGAACCAGCTTCCTCTGAAGGAGGAAGTGTCAAGGGAATATTATATTCAAAGGCGATCCTCAGTCACCTGTAACTAGCAGTAAAGTGAAACAGCTGTTTATGTGCATTATTAATGGTTTTGAGAGCTGAAGGCCACAAATGACTGGAAAGCATCAGTATATTGTAAGAGCCTGACCTGCATCATGATGATCTGTGCCAGATTCATAATTAAGTAGTGACAATTAAGGTATAACTCCAGAATCCCCAAATCTCTTAAATTATAGTTTCAACAAAACAAGTCATCCTCATCATATTCGATCTAATATCCATTTTATATGCTGGCCCGTGTATGATAGCTTTTAGGAATTGACTTCCAAGTTAACCTATTTTTACCCAGGTTCTCTTTCTCTCAAATCCATCTTTATCACATTTTCACATGTTTTTACTTGGCCTTCTTTGTGGCCTGACCTTACTACCTCAATTGTTCTGCATCTATTAATTCAGGAATTCTTATCCATTCTCCCAACGTATCAATACAATCAAAGTCTCCTGCTATGCATTCATCTCCCTATACTGTCCACATTTAATCTTCTTCTGAGCCTGTCTTTAAGACTTGTTACACATTCATTGAATAATCTTTATATCATTTCTCTCCATGCAACAAGTTGAGACACTTGTAGTCTGTCTAAACTGTACGAACGAACTGACTAAACCAAGATGGCCGACTCCTATTTATATCACCACAAGCAAGGGAGGTAACCATGTAACTGAAGCAAGGGAGGTAACCAATGTCTACATTAACATTGCTGCTGTCCTCAAGTGAATAATTTATTTCTGATTTAACAAGTTTCTTAGAAGCTCAGACGAAGCTCCTGCCTTGGTCAAACAATCAGAGACCTGATCACAACCCTTGATCCATTCTATCTGTATCTCTCCTCTACTCTTCATTTCCTTCAGCCTTGCTACATCTATTCTCAATCGTCGATCGCTTACCAGATTGTTGGAATTCAATGTCTCCACAAGTGATGCATTATCTGTCTTGCAGAGAACGTCTGGCAATTTAGATAACTGAAATACCTCTTGTATCATAACCGCAGTCAAAACACCAGCATCAGCTCCCTCATTCAGAGCAAGAGTCTCTGAGGCCAATGGGCTTTTTGTCACTCTGTCCAATTTCTTTGACGCCCAACACATGGGGGCCATTTTGTCAGTACTTCCTCCAATAAAGACAACAAAACCACCCTGTGAAGATCCATCTTCCAGACTGGCATAAGAGGCATCAGTATAACACAAAATGTGTAAATCTGAGGGCTTTCCCAATTTTGGAAATGTTATAGAACCCTTCTTGGATTTCAATTTTGATAAGGCTTTATTCGCCTCAAATAAGGCTTTTACTTTGGGATGCTTTCCAGTGTTGCTCATTTTACACACATCAAAAGCTATATCAGGGCGTGTTTGAGTTGAAACCCACATCATCTGACCTGCAAGTCTCTTCAACTCATGCTTTTCTTCTTCATTCAGTTCATCATTTTTCCTCAGTATCCTCCCTTTGCTTATTTCTATTGGAGATATGGAAGATACATATAGATCTTGTTCTACAGTGATCCCATTTTCCTGTTGATTAACATTCAGTCCAACATATTTGAATGTTCCACTTTCATGAGATCCCACCTTAAATTTTTCTTTCAATGTTGCAATCACATCCCTTTCAAACTCTGTGTTTCCACAGAAAACAAAATCATCCACGTGCATAGCAAGAATTCCAGTCAAATTTCCTTTAATATCATGCCACAAAAACAATGCATTATCATAAGCACTTGCTACTCCTTTTAATTCAATCAAAGCCTGAGTAACTCTCTTGTACCATGCCCGTGGAGCATCATTCAATCCATAGATGCATCTTTTTAATTTCCACACTTGAGATTTAGGACAAACATCAGATGGTGGCCTCAGGTACACATCTCTCTCTAAAATACCACCTTGCAAAAAGGCTGAGGTAAAATCTATGGTCTGCAGCATCCAATTCTTTATTGATGCGGTTAGCATGACCATTCGCATAGCTTCACGGCTACATGTTGGGGAGTCCGTTTTCAGATTACTGTTTTCTTCATAGCCTCGTGCTACAAGGCGAGCTTTCATTGTTTTCTGATTATCCTTGAATTTTTCAGTAATCACCCATCTTGTGGATATTGTTTTTTGACCTGTGTATGGCACACATTCAAATACTTCATAGGTGTTCATGTTTTTTATTTCTTTATGCTTGGCATCCATTACAGCTTTCGACTGCTCTTGTTCAGCGGTGAGCAGGACTACATTTTCCTGTTCAGTATATTGGGGCACTTCTCTCCAATGATCAATATGATTCCAGTTGATACAAACTTGATCCTCGTTTTCATCCTCAGGTTCTATATTGATCCAATGACTATATTTGCCAGTTGATTTAGGCTGTACTGACATAACCTTTCCTTTCTTCCACTCCCCACTTCCATTTATTTTATAAGTTATGGCCTTATTTCGGCCAGGTTTTTCAGTCTTATCTCTTAAACTGGTAGAACTATCAACAACTTCTTCTCTGTCTATATCTTCACTTTCTACCACTTGATTCTGCAACTCCTCCTCCTCAACTGAAAGGTATTCATTCTTCCCTTCTGTAGTGTTTCCCAGCATTTCAGCTTTTTTTGTTCTTTTTTCGTTGTTTTTATTCACTTTCATCAATTGGCACGGATGCATCCTATAAAATGCTCCGCCATGTCTGATTAAGACAAACTGCCCTTCTCTGCCTAACACTTTTGCTGGACCACGCCATCCTTTAAAACCCTGCCTCCGATAATAGATTTGGTCTCCGGTAGCATAATCTTCATCAGCATAAGTTCTGACATTAGACCTGAGAGCTCTCCTAATTCTCTCACTGGACTCAGCTTCCAAAAAGTTTCTCCTTGCACTATGGAGAGCATTTAAATTTTTTCTCACCATGTCACTTGTAGTAGAGGACTCCATAGCAGGTAACTGGTCTGTCAGAATTGAGGGTGTATTTACATTGAAACCGAATACAAGTTCATTTGGACTGTGTCCAGAGTAATTGAGGAGGGCATTTTTTGCACAAATAGCCCATGCCAAGGCAATTTCAGGTTCACACTTCTCATCGTCAATTGTTTTTTTCATTGCCTCAGCAACTATCAAATTATGACGTTCTACAGTACCGTTGCTGAATGGACTTTCTGCGGCAGTAGTACAGGTCTCTATGTTGAGTTTTTCATTCATCTGTTTATAGTGTTCGTTGTTGAATTCACCCCCATTATCACTCAGAAAACGAGCAGGAGATCCGAAATAGGTAATCCACATCATAAAGATGTTTTTGATGATCTCCTCCTTCTTCTTTGTTTTGATCAATGTTGCCGCTGAATACCTGGTAGCGGCATCAATGAGATGTAGTATCCACACCTCATTGTGGATGAACTCTTTCAAATCCATGCAAACTGTGTGATTAAATCTATTGCCAAGAGGCAATCCCACAACCGGTCGCAGTGGAGCTTTTTTAAATCTAAGGCAAATTTGACAGTTTTCACAAACCTCCTCAATCGCCTTTATAAATTCCTTGTCATTGAATTTGCCACTTTTTTTAACCAAGGAAACAAGTTTTTCCTTCGAGGCATGAGCAAACTGTCGATGAAGTTTTTCTGCTTTTTTTTTTTTTTCTGTGAAAGAACACTGACCAAAATTCTGAACATGTAATACAATGTTCTTAGTACCACTATGATCCAACAACTTATTTGTTAAGGGGAGACAATAGTGCCCTGAAGTTGTGGTCTTTAGTTCAATACATTTATCAAAAATCCAGCACATATCTTTCCGGAAATCTAGCACTATTCCTGCTGTCTTCATTGATTTGTGACTTAATAGAAGAGGCAAGTCGTTTTTCACAATATCTGCTTCGATATAAACTCTTATACCTCCGAGTGTAACCGGAAATTTAGCAACTTTAATTGCTGTGACAGCCACTCCATCACCAAAACAAAAACTCCGGTCTGAGTTCGTATACTTCACTAGTTGCAGGTCACTTTCATTTAAAGTATCTAAATAAACATCAAGCCACACTTCGCCAGCCAGTGTGCGAGTACAAGCAGAATCCAAGACTGCCATTCCAAATGTTTCCTTTACAAGATTTGAGATTTTTTCATTTGTACTGTTCAAATAAATATTTTCTTGAATGAACAACGTAATGTGTATTTGTTCTGTCGCTTCCGTAAACCTGGGCGTATTTCTAGGACACTCTCTAATTAGATGGTTCGGAGACTGACATTTGTAACACAACAACACGTTTCCACTTCGGTCACATGGATTAGATTGTCCTCGACGAAAACGCCTTTTGTTGTTACTCGGTTTAGAATAATTATAGTTGACGATTTCGGGCTCTGATTTCACTGCCGGTACATTTTCATCACGATAAATGTCACCAAATACTTTCTTTATCGATTCCTTCATGTTTTGATACGTCAAAACAGAACACGTTGTCCGCGCTAATTTTTCGTTCTCTTCCGATATGTTAACCGCGTTCAAAACAAGAAAAGCTTGCACTCCTTCCGGTAGAATAATGTAGAATTTTTTTAATCTTTGGTACAAAAACTCATAACGAACAAGAAAGTCATTTATACTGGTACCTGACGATCTTTTATAAGTGTAAAATTCCTTAAAAGTCATGTAAGCGCGCGTGTGTTCATCCTTTAAATATATGTCATCCAGTTTCTTTATTAAGATCTTCAAGCCATCTCGTCCGCTGATGTCACTTGTTGGCAATTCACGGACACATTCTCTAATATTCGGTGGTAGCGTCAAAAACACTGCTGGCCCTTTTTTTTCCTCAGAAAGATCCGTGAACAACGACCACATTTCAACGTCTTGTTTCCAGTTCTCGTAAACATCCTCCCCCTCCAACAATGGAGGTTGTTTGTTCGAAGTTGCCATATCCGATATCCGATCTGTCTAGTGCTACAGACAAGCTGTACAAAAAAAAAAATTTTTTTTTTTTTTCGTTTTGTCGCACACAGAGGGATATCTCTGCTACCATTTGTTGAGACACTTGTAGTCTGTCTAAACTGTACGAACGAACTGACTAAACCAAGATGGCCGACTCCTATTTATATCACCACAAGCAAGGGAGGTAACCATGTAACTGAAGCAAGGGAGGTAACCAATGTCTACATTAACACTCAACCCTCACTGGCCAGGTTTCACTCCAATACATCATCACATGGCATACACGTGCCTGACATACAGTGGTAGTGCTTTGCTGGTTAATAATGGCAAAATTTATCTGAACTTAATCCATCCACTTCTAATTCTAGCTATCACATTATCACCTGCTCCTCCTTGTGCTCCGATTGTATTACCAACGTAACATTTCTGAACAGCTTCAATAACTTTGCCATGCTCATGTATTTTCTATATATCTCAGGTTACATTTGTCTCTGTTGTCTTAGATATCTTGCATACAAACTGATTGTCTTGTCTCGGCCTATCAGTAATTCCATTGCACTTCTTGTGTACAGGGTTCGTACAGATTTTCAATGTCCATTTTCAAGTACTTTTCAATAGCTTCTCCAGAGAAAATTCAAGTTTGCAAAACAATGTTTGTTTGTTTGTTTTGTTTTGGCTTAATGGCATATCAACCCTTTTCAGGTTATTCAATGCCAAACTCAGGATTAAAAAAAAAAAAAAAATTATGTATTCAAAGAACTTTATGACATCGAGTATCAATCAATTCTGTATAGTTCAATAGTTTTGTTTGTTTTAATATCTAACGATCTTTTTTTTTTTTTTTTTTTTTAAGTTTTATATATCCTCATATATTCATTCATAAGGTTTAGTTGGGTTGATTCAGAGAATGATTTATATTTTTGTAAAGATCCTTGTTACTCTTAAAAAGGATAATATTTCCTCTAGACAGTTGTTTTCGAAAAGTTTCTTCATGCTGTTGTGTTTGAGGTATTGTTTTCTATCTTTATCTAGAGCTCTACATTCCACAAAAAGATGTTTAATGGTGCAAGTTTTCTGGCAGAATGGGCATTGTGGTTGTTGTTCTTGTTTTAGAATGAAGGAGTGTGTGAGTTTTGTATGGCCAATATGTATTCTAGTTATAACGACTTGTTCTTTTCTGGATTTGGAGGGAGTTTGTCACCATTTTTCCAGTATGGGTTTGATTTGGTATAATTTGTTATTTGTGTTGTTATTCCATTGTCGTTGCCATTTTGCATGAATTAATTGATTAATTTTGGGTTTGAAGTCAGTATATGGTATGTTTATTGTATCTGGTTTTAAGTTTAGAGCTGATTTGGCCGCTAAGTCGGCTCTTTCATTTCCTCTTATCCCAATGTGACTTGGGATCCAACATTTAAATATTTCTTTGTGTTCGGATAGTGAATCAATTCTATTTGTTAGTTTGATGATTGGTGGGTTTTCAAGTTTTTTGTTATTCAGAGATGTCAAAACGGAAAGTGAATCTGAAAAAATTAGGAATTTCCTATGTTCATCTTTTTCTATAATGCTGAGTGCGAGGTCGATGGCACATATTTTGGCAGTAAAAATAGAGCTTTCTGTTGGAAGAGCTTTTTTAAGAGTTTTTTCATTCGACACTGCAGCACATGCCACTCTATTATGGTCTTTAGAGCCATCGGTGAAAATAGGTAGATGGTCTGGATATTTTAGGAGAATATCATAGGCTTTTTCGTGGTAGATATTAGGGTGGGATTTCGCTTTTGGGAGTTCATTCAAGTTTAAGATTACTTTTGGTTTTTTAAGTATCCAAGGTGGGGTTTTAGGTAGTATATGTTCTTGGATATTTTCTACAGTCATTTCTGATTCCTGCAGTATTGCTTTCATTCTAAGACTAAAGGGCTTTATGGCCTTTCTTTTTGCTTCAAATGTCTCTTTATATCTCGGATTGAATGTAGCTTCATATGCTGGATTATTTCGTTGTGCTTTTAATTTAGTGTAATATTGTGCACCCAGTTTTTAACTCCTTATATTTATAGGGATTTCGTTGGCCTCTGCATGGAGGCTTTCAACTGGGGATGTTCTAAAAGCACTGAGAGCTAACCTCAGTCCTCCATGGCAGATTGGATCTAAAATCTTTAGGTAGGACTTTCTGGCTGATTGGTATATAAAACTACCATAGTCGAGTTTTGATCTTATCAAAGTCCTATATAATTTCATTAGTGTTTCTTGATCGGCTCCCCATTCTGTATGAGCTATTACCCGTAGTAGTTGCAGTCTTTTGTTGCAACTATTTCTTAGATTCTTCAGGTGGGGGATGAATGACAGTTTTTTGTCAAATATAAGGCCCAGGAATTTGTGTTCTTCTACGGTGGGGATTATTGTTCTTCCAAGCTTCAATGTAGGATCATTATTAAGTTTTTTCATGTGGCAGAAATGAACGCATTTGGTTTTTGATTGGGAAAATTTATATCCATTTTCCATTGCCCATTTGTCTAATTCATTTAAGCAGTGTTGGAGTTTGCGTTCGATGGTGCATATATACTTTGATCTGCAGAACACCAGTAGGTAATCTACATATAAAGATCCCTCAACACCAGGGTCCAAACATTTCACTATGCTGTTCATTTTAATATTGAACAGTGTCACAGATAAAATGCTACCTTGAGGTACTCCTTCCTCTTGATTTGTGGTGTCTGAGTAAGTAGTTCCAATGCGGACTCTAAACTTTCGGTCAGATAAAAATCCTTTTATAAATTGTGGGAGTCTGCCTTTTAGTTCAAATTCGTGCAAGTCTCTCATAATTCCATATTTCCACGTAGTGTCGTAGGCCTTCTCCAGATCAAAAAATACTGCTGATAGGTGCTCATTTCTAATAAAGGCTTCCCTTATGGCTGTTTCCAATCTAACCAAGTGATCTGTTGTGCTTCTCTTATTACGGAATCCACATTGTAGGTTGGAGATAAGGTTGTTGGTTTCTAGGTACCAAACCAATCTATCATTTATCATTCTCTCCATTATTTTGCACAAGCAGCTAGTCAGTGAGATTGGTCTGTAGTTTTGTGGATTCGAATGGTCTTTTCCTGGTTTTGGTATTGCTATTATTGTGGTTTGCCTCCACGAGTCAGGAAATTCACCTTCTGTCCATAATTTGTTATAAATTTTTAGTAGCAACTTCAATGATTCCAAAGGGAGTTGTCGCAGGAATTCGTAATGGATTTCATCAGGTCCTACGGCTGTGTTGTGGGATCTTTTAATAGAATCTTTTAATTCAGTTAATGTAAGTAGTTTATTATAATCTTCTAGGTTTTTTGATTTAAAGTTTAGTTTGTATTGTTCGATATTTTGTTTAATTGTTATAAATTTAAAGTTACGGCTTTGGTTAGATGAGTTTTGAGAAAAAGTTTCGGCTAGTAGGTCTGCTATATTCTTTTCATCGGTTACTCTGTTGTTGTTTTTAAGCAGGTGTTTAATTGGTGTTGATTGATGTTTACCTGAAATTTTTCTAATCATCTCCCATACTACTCTCGGTTCTGTAGAGGAATTTAGTTTATTGACATACTTTTCTCAACTCTCTTTTTTAGCTGCTTTTATTACCCTACGAGCTTTAGCTCTATTTAATTTGTATTCTATCAAATTTGAAGTTGTGGGTTGTTTCTGAAATTTCTTCAGTGCAATTTTTCGCAATTTGATGGATTCCCGACATTTATTGTCAAACCAGGGTCTGTTGTACCGATTAGATGCTGAAGTTTTAGGGATGCATTCATTTGCAATTTCAACTAGTGTTTCTGTAAAAAATTCTACAGCGTTGTTTGTCTCTGAATCATTCAACTTATGTCGACATTTTTCTTTGTATAATTGCCAGTTGGCCTTATTTAGCTTCCATCTGGGAAGTTTTTCGCTGTTGAATTCTGGAATTTCTATCACTAATGGAAAATGGTCACTGCAGCAAGTGTCATCATATACTTTCCAGGTTAAGTCCATATATAGTGATGGATCACACAAGCTAAGGTCAATGGCTGAATGGTTTCCACCAGTTGGGTTGATGTGTGTAGGTGTTCCATCGTTGAGGAAGCATATATCGTTTTCATTGATAAATTCTTCCAACGTTTTGCCCTTTTTATTGGTGTCTTTACATCCCCATAGTATGTTATGACTATTGAAATCTCCTAATAGGGCGAAAGGTTTGGGTAATTGATCAATCAATTTTTTAATCTCGTTTTTATCTATGTCATCGTTTGGAGGTATATATAGTGAACATACTGTCATTGGTTTATGTAGTGTGGCATTAATAGCAATTGCTTGGATATTGGTTGTTATGTTTATTTTGCTATGGGGTATATCGTTTCTGATTAGAATTGTTACTCCCCCGGAGGCCCTGCCCCCAAAGTTATGAGTGAAATTAAAAATTTCATATTGCTTAATATTAATTTTGTCTCCTGGTTTCAGAAAAGTTTCTTGGAGACACACCACTGCAGGGCGCTCCTGCGCTAGTAGCAAAAGCAGTTCATTCATGTTTGTTTTTAAACCGCGACAGTTCCACTGGATTATTTTTTGTTTTTTGTTAGTCATTGGTATCAGATCTTCGGTCTTCTATGTCCATTTCTTCAAATCTGTTTTGTGTAGGGATTCTTGGTCTGGAACTTGAGCGTGATCTGTCTAGTTTTGTTTTAGTTTCTTTTTTGAGTGGAGGTTTATTTCTTTTCTCTTCATGGGCATATTTTGGTGTCTGTTTTTTCTCCTCTGTAAGTAGAGATGTTTCTATGGGTGTTGTATTTTGGGGTTTTATGGGTTTATTTGATTTAGTTTTAGCTTGAGAGGTTTGTTCAGTTATAGGAACTTTTTTTTCATTGTTGAATTGTTTTATAATTTTTTTAAATTCTTCCATAAGTTCCTTCATTTCATTAAGTAGTTTAATAATGTCCTCGGATTTGATGTTGAGTGAATTTATTTTTGTTTGTTTATTTGGTTGGGTAGTTTGCTGTATGTTTTTTTTTTTGTTATTTCAGAATATTTTGCATTTTCTGATAGTTTGCGAGCTTCTTGGAAGGTAATATTTTTTGTATATTTTATTTTGTTGATTTCTTTTTCACTCTTCCATTTGTCGCATTCTTTTGAATTGGCGCTATGGCCTTTTTGACAATTGATGCATTTTGGCTCTTTTTTACAATCTGCATGAGGTTCATTATCTCCGCACCTTATACATATTGGAGGGCGGGTACACCGGTCTCGATGGTGTCCGTATCTCTGGCAATTGTAACACCTGAGTGGGTTTGGTATGTAGTGTTCAACGTCTACCATTTCATACCCTATTTTAATTTTGTTTGGAATTTGGTGAGTATTGAATGTTAAAATGTAAGTATTTGTTTTTATTATTTCGCCAAGTTTATTAATTTGGACTCTTTTAACGTCAGTGACGTTTTGTTTTTGTAGGTTAGTCTGAATTTCTTTCAAGGGGCACAGTGATAATTCAGTACTCCTGATTACGCCTTTGCTAATGTTCAGAGATTTGTGAGGGTAAATTTTAACATTTTGATTGTTAAAACGTTTCTATTTGGAAATTTCAATAGCATATTTTTGGTTTTCTACTTCGAGAAGTAATGTACCATTATTTTGTTTTTTAACCATTTTAGGTTTGATGCTAGATAGAATCTTTTCAATTTTGAATGGGGATATTTTGGTTATTGGTTCCCCTTCAGTTGCTTCTATAACTATGAAGCGGGGAACATTCTGGTTTTTTTGATGAAGCTCTGTTTCAGTGTCAGAACTACTGGCATCAGATACTTCGGTGTGGTTTCTTTTTTGAGGCTTTCTGGATTCCATTGATATATTTGGTTTGTTTCATTTTTCATGCTCCCCACCCACCTCGGAGTCCTATATGGGAAGTGTTGGGGGGGATACCCATTCGCCCCAACCCAACAGGGATACAGGAAAAGTATACTCTTCTTGCTGGTGGATTCAAGCACCTGTGGTTCTTCAATTTCTTTCTGAAGGCCTCGTTTTCAGTAAGAATTTCAGTTTTTCAGTCGTGTTTAGTCCATTATTCAGCAAGTTGATTGGCCCTCCAGCCACCGCTTACTAAATCAGTTTATTGTATAGTGTGGGAAGTGCAAGCATATTTTCTTGTTATGTCTGTCTGATTTAGGGCTAGGCGTGACCAACCGATTGATTGGATCGGGCCTATCCAACCGCCCGTCTTAGCTTAAGTAAGGGCCAAAGAGGTGTGTTGCATCTCATGTCCTTAAAATATCCTGGACATGATCTACTCAACCACCAGGATTCCGTTCGTAAGCCTTACGGGATGCCACCCACGGTCAACAGGTGGCCCCATTGAGGGACATACCCTCTGCAGGGGGGCAGTCGGCATATTCTAATGCCCCACCGACAGAGTCAACCGGGAAGTAGGGAAGGAAAAAGAAAGGAGGGGAGGAGGGAAGGAGGGTTGTTGTTTTTGTTTTTGTTTTTCGTAGAACATAATTAGGTTTTACAAAAGAGAATAGAAAACAAAAACAAATCAATGTAGGTGCATTTCGTCTCAGGAAGCCATTAGACAGCCTGATCTGGTAGCACCAGTTGCAAAACAAAGAAAAAAACTTAATAATTGACAACAGAAAAAGTCATTTTCATTTACATAACAAAACAATATGATGGTCGACAATCATATTTACATTCCCTGACCCACTTATATTTAGCCAACCAAACGCGGTTAAATGTTATTTTCCCTATTGTATATAGGTCTATGCTATGTTCGTTTGACTTAAAAAATTTTATTTCCGGTATTGTGGATACAAGAGTTACGTCCCTTTATCACAAAACCACCCAATGTTATCATTTGGAAAACATCAGATAGTTTTGTGATAACATAATGCAACTCTTGTATACAGAATAATACAATGTATTTCGATTTTATTTTCAATATTTAAAAAATATTTTAATGGCATTTTTGTTAACACTTAAAAAAATAATTTAATAGTATTTATCTTGATTTTATTTTTAATAATGTTACTTAATTTGAAGATCTTACCAAGGCTTTTCAAAGTTTTTCAATATCTTCTCCAGAGAAAATTCAAGTTTGCAACACAAAATTTGATAAATAAACAATGATATAATAAACAAAAAAACTTAATTGACAACAGGAAAAGTCATTTTCATAACAAAACAATGTCAACAATCATATTTACATTCCCTGACTCGCTTATATTTGGCCAACCAAGCGTGATTAAATCTTATTTTCTCCATTGAAGATTGCTCTACGTTGTGTTCGTTTTACTTTTAAAACTTGTACAGTTTAATCAAGACATTAAAAATGAAAGTATGGAAAAAAAAAAAAAAAGGTTATATTGTACATATCCGTTTTGGACTGAAGATTTCTGAAAACATTTCACTTAAATTGATCAAGTAGATTTTCTTTTTACAGTGGAAAAACACGTTTTTAAGACAACACATTGAAAGGAAGAGATCTTTGAATTTTTTAACACACCATGGGGAGATAACTCAGTTTAAAACGCCGACACCCCCTCCCCATCTTTAATACTAACTTTTCTTCCTAAAAATCGACCCTTTTGCTCGGTATTGTAACAAATTGTTTTTTCTCTGTAAAAAAAAACTGATTAAACTATACAAGTACCAATATTATATGGAAAACATCAGATACTTTTGTGATAAAGGCACATAACTCTAGTATCCACAATAATATGATGTAATTTCAGAACAATGTATTTCGATTTTATTTTCAATATTTAAAAAATATTTTAATGGTATTTTTATTAATACTTAAAAATTTAATAGCATTTATTTCGATTTCCTTTTTAATATTTGAACACAAATTTTTTCTGAACATAAAGAATATAATTTTCAAAACATTTTCCATATTTTCAAGGATTTTTCAAGGTAATAATAGAAATTAGGTCGTTTCAAGACAAAAGTCAAAATTCAAGGACTTTTCAAGCTAGTGCAAACCCTGATATATCCAATGCGTACAAGTACCACACCTGACTCCATTACCACAAACTTCTTTCTAGGGGAATTTCCAACTCTACAACCATTGATCAATCCTTTTGTCTTAGTAACATTTATTCTCAGGTCTTTATTTTCTATAGCATTCCTCCAAGTTTTGAACATCACAGGTAAGTACCTATTCATTAACAAATAGCATGTGGACAATTCACAAAGAATTTAAATTAATAAGAATTCTTTTTTAGGAGAGGCAAAGTATCAACTTACAAGCCATTACCAATCGATTGAGGTTGTTTAATGAGATGTTTAGGAAAGTTTTCAAAGTGTGACTTACCTTGTTCTATAAGGACATCTCTCATCAATACGAGGGTTGAATGAGGGGCTGATTTTGTATTAGTGGTCAGTTCTTCATTCAAATAACATAAAGGAAGGCAATGGACAGTTATGTAATTGCAACCATAAGATTCTTCACTGATACTCGGGTCACTCAGGAATAGAATCATTTTGGCATTGGCCACAGACTGGTTTTCATGCTGAACACGTTCTTTGGACTACAAAACAAAAAAAAACATTTGAACAAAACGAAACAGCATTTCAATGAAACTAAAAAGTATTTTAACAAAACAAAAAAAGTATTTTAAGAAAAAAAGTATTTTAAAAAAAAGCATTTTAACAAAACAGAAAAACATTTTAACAAAACTAAAAAGCATTTTAACAAAACCAAAATCATTTTAACAAAAAAGCATTTTAACAGAAAAACATTTTAACAAAACAGAAAAGCATTTTAACAAAACTAAAAAACATTTTAACAAAACAAAAAGCATTTTTTAACAAAACAAAAAGCATTTTTTAACAAAACAAAAAAGCATTTTAACAAAACAGAAAAGCATTTTAACAAAACTAAAAAGCATTTTAACAAAACCAAAATCATTTTAACAAAAAAGCATTTTAACAGAAAAACATTTTAACAAAACAGAAAAGCATTTTAACAAAACAAAAAGCATTTTAACAAAAAAGCCTTTTAACAGAAAAACATTTTAATAAAACAGAAAAGCATTTTAATAAAACAAAAAGCATTTTAACAAAACAGAAAAGCTATTTAACAAAAACAAAAAGGATTTTAACAAAACAAAAAAAGCATTTTAATATAAAAAGCATTTCAACAAAACAAAAATAATTTCAATAAATCAAAAAGAACTTCTACAAAACAAAAAGCAGTTTAACAAAAAAGCATTTCAACGAAACAAAAAACATTTCAACGATACAAAAAGTATTTCAATGATACAGAAAGCATTTCAATGATACAAAACGCATTTCAATGAAACAAAAAAGCATTTCAACGAAACAAAATATTTAAACAAAACAAAAAACATTTCCATGAAGCAAAAAACATTTTAACAAAATAAAAAGGATTTTAACAAAACAAAAAGAATTTAAACAAATCTTAATCTAGAGCACAGAGTACAATGGGGAAAGAGGTGGCTGGTTACTTTCAATGCATCTAAAACCAAGCTTCTGTCTTTACATTATTAATGCGCTGATCCCTATCTGGCATCAACTGAAATGAATGACTCTCATCATGGGGAGGTTCCATGTTTTGACAAGCTTCTGGGCTTGATCTTTACTCCTGATTTGAAATGGAACACGTACATCAAATCTGTTGTCAAGGTTGCTGGAAAAATGGTGGGATCATTTTATCGCTCCATTAGATATCTCACTGCTGATGCAATTCTCTATCTATATAAAAGCTAGGTGCATATAAGGATGGAGTATTGTTGCCATATCTGGGTAGGAGTTGCTAGAAAGATCTTATCCTGCCTTGATAGAGTTCAAAATAGACTTCATAGCCTAGTGAGGGATGTCATTTTCCTGCAAGCTCTTTTCCACAGAAGAGACGTTGTGAGCCTATCTCTGCTTTATCGTTATTTTCATGGCAAGTGCTCGTCTGAGCTCCAAACTATAGTCCCCTTCATCAAACTTTCTTGAAAAACATTTGTCTAGTGGAAACCACTGTCAATAATTTCCCCTGCTCTTTATATCTTCCTAAACCTAAACATAGATTCCATGAACAAAGCTTCTTTCTTAGAATTGCACGTCTGTGGAACTCTCTTCTGTTTGCCTGTTTTTCAGCTGATTACAATTTGGTAATCTTCAAGTCCAACATAAACAAATTCTTGATGAACCGTCCCATTAAGTTATCCAATTTACCAAATTTCCATAACTAACAATTACTATATTATCCCACTGACTACTGTACACTAAATAACCCTTATCCTCATGTGGCCTCCGGGCCTTGATAAGTGGTGACTCCTTTGTAAAAAAAAAAAAAAAGTTACATGATTTTTGGAATATGATATCTTTGTTTATTCATAAGTGTGTACATAATACAGATTTTTTTTTCTTTATTTTTGTTTTTAAAAAATATAGGAGAAATTCTGGACAAACACCAAGAAGAGTTGTTCCAAAAGTAAAGCCTCCTATTTTTTTCTATTCAAAAAGTTGGAGCTATGAAGACATGATTAGTACCATTAAAACAAACGACCTTTTGTGCTCTAGAATTTATTTTTCATGCACTTTTGCCAGCGCTGAACAATGGCCGTGCATGCATCTCCATACCGTGCTTTATCATATAAGGTCATTCCAAAAATAAAACCTCTTTTTCTTTTTAACTCAAAAGGTTGAATAACTACAAAGATGGGAGTGATATCATTAAAACAAGCAACTTTTTGCGCTCCAAAATTTATTTTTCTACATGGTCACCATCATTTTCGATGCACTTTTGCCAAGAATTTAATGACGCATTTCTGCTTCTGACATATGTCCAAGACAGGTATTGCTGCCTCACACCGCTAACAGGTAGATGAAACTTTCAGGTCATGAATGCATAAGTTCAGTCATCATAGCAATGCAATTTGCAATACCCTCTGATCTATTTAGGAAGAATAAAAAATAGGAGGCATTACTTTTGAAATACCCTTCGGAGATATCTATAAAGCATGGAATGTAACAGTCTACCCCAGTGGATTATTGGTTAAATCTATATGAAAAGACACGTGAATACGACTGGAGAATATACAATAAGCTAAACATTAAACAATCAAGATCAAGATAACGGTAAAAAAAAAAATAGAGCCATCGTAAGACATAATGTTTTGTTTATTTCTCAATCAATTATTAGTTTTGATTATTGAAACCATATTAATACTTGTTTTAGTCATATTTCAGTTATTTCTAACAAGGAATGACTAACCTGTTAGCATCATTTTTTAATCAAATAGTTTTAGTTAACTTTGACATGAAGAATGGTGTTAATATTTTATAGAATTGATCTCTGTCTATATGTCTCAGTCATGCTGCTAAAACTTTTGTCATTTCAAGCCTGATGCCAACTACATTTTCAGACGGTGTTCAGGTCATCCTTAGAAAAGAATTAATCTTATATTCGCCAAGACTTTATTGTTTTTTTTGTTTTTTTTCTACTTGAAATCCTTCCAGACAAGCCATGAAGCCACTTAGTGTAAGGAACTAAAAAAAAAAAGAAAATACTAATTCAAGATCAAAAATTTGCTAACAATAAGTGTTAGATGGAATAGATTCTGCCCCAGAAAACAGCAATTCTTTCCTCTTTGTCAGAAACATCACTCATGGAATGTGAGGACTAAAGGACAAAATAAGGGAAGCATGAAAGTAAACCCAAGATCCATTTTCTACTCTCCAGCAAGCAATGTTGGAACACATATTGAAAAATCCTTGCATTACATGACAGCAAACATCACTTACACGAAAATTTTCTCCCCCTTTTTGCTAATTGCTGTTTATCGTGTAATCGACTGCTCATCATCAATTCAGGAATCTCACCAAACATAAGAATGAATTTGAGAGGGGGAGGGGGTAAATAAAAAGTAGGCCAGAGAAAGGTTAGTTTTTGAAATAAGAGAGAGAGATAGTTTGAAATATCAAAGAAACGTTTTGGGGTTTGTATTACTGTACACATAGATTCGAAAAAGTTGTCAAAAAACAAATATATAACAAATAAAAGTTATCAAAGGCAAGATAAGTTACTTTTCTCCCAAACTGGATATATTTTTTGTGTTTTTATTCAATGTAACATGTTTATTCAGCTCAAAAAGCATACAGTGTTTACCGATGTATTGGAAAATTCAAAATGGCGCCCAACTCTCTCTTTATCACGGTAAGTTCGGGAAAAAGTGTTATAAATAATAAACTAGACAAAATACTGTTAGAAATTCGTTCAATATATATTACCGTGACATAGGTTGACATATATTCGGTGTTTTTTTAATAGTATTTTGTCTAGTTTATTATTTATAACACCTTTTCCCAAATTTACCGTGTTAAAGAGAGAGTCGGGCGCCATTTTGAATTGTCCAATACATCGGTAAACACTACATGTTTTTTCGAGCTGAATAAACATGTTACATTAAATAAAAACACAAAAAATATATCCAGTTTGGTAGAAAAGTAACTTATCTTGCCTTTGATAACATATATTTGCTATATATTTGCCTTTTTGACAACTTTTTCGAATCTATGTGCACAGTAATACAAACCCAACGTTTGACACCTGAAGAATGGAAAAATGATGTAAAATAAATAAAAGATAAACTGACCTTTGACCTTACATAGAAAATTTTGGCAATAAATGTGAATCTCATCCGTGTTGCATTATTATCCTGAAAATTAAATTAAAAATATTACAAATGTGTGGAGTTTGAGTCACCAATTTGTTTTTGTCATTTAGAAATAAACCATAATTATTTTTTGCTTAAAATAAAAAGATGAGTCAAAAGTTTTTCAATATTGCTTGACCAATCACTGCTCTGTCATCTTTCAACATATCTCGCTTTAATATTAAAATCTGAAATAATATTTTTGTTTGTCCGTCACACTAAACTTTAAAATATTTCCATCAGTAAATGTGCAGGTTAAACAAATGCATTTTAAACTTGTTTTTTCTTTATTCTTAACTTTTTCCTCCTTGGGAATTAATCCATTATGAATTGCTTTCTTGACATCCGACAGTACTGAAATGCTTTCTCTGATTCTCAAACATCTTAAAAATGTTTCATTTACTGTAACCTAACATTCACATTCAAAATTTCTTTAAATTGTTGGACCGACTTTCAAAGATCCCGGATATTTCCATTTCCTTGATCTTGTTAGATAATTAAATGATGTTCTTGGCATTCAAAAATCTCAGAATTGGTTTCATGTACGTTTACAGTTTCCCTGAATGTTTTTGATAGCATTCAAAGTTCTATACATTGTATTATTGTCATTCAAAGTTCCACGAATCATGTCACTGCGATTTAAAAGTTTGATGATTCATTGGCATTCACAAGTTCCATGAATGGTTTTGTTCACACTCTGTGATCTCTGAATGGCTTACTTGATCTTCAGAGATTCCTGAATATTCTCATTAGATTTCAGAAATTCTTTAATGTTTATTAATCTTCAAAGACTTCTAACCATTTTATTGACATTCGCACATTTTCACCTCAAAGAGGATATATTGCCACTTGGATGTAAGGGGTTATTGTTTGTGACCATATATACAGGGACACTATGTAGGGAGTTGAGCAGCAAGATGCCTGCTTTTTTAAAAAAATTTTATTGCATTTCTACCCCAAACAAGGCACAGTGTCACTTTGATGCAACGGGCTACTATCTAAGAGATAATTTGAATAGATACTATGTAGGGAGTTGAGCAGCAGTCAGAAATTATTCAATGTTTATTAATCTCCAAAATCTCCTGGATCATTTTATTTGCACACACATAAATAGTTTGTTGATCTTCAGAAATCTTTCTTTGAATGGTTTCATAGACCTCTTTGGAATGTATACTTTCAATATGATACATAAATATGTAACAATGTTGCCACCTGATAAGCAGTAGTAAAAAAATCACGAATCTACACAGTCACCATTCTTTTTTTAATCTAAAATCCTAGAAAAATAAGTTTACAAAATCTATGAAATATTTCACAAGATGGTCCCACATGGATTGTTTCCAGGTCAAAAGTTTTTCATATACCTGTATTTACAATAAAAGTGATTTCTAAAAATTCAAATACCTGCAACAGCTTTATTTCTTTGAGAGTGGAAATATGCAAGGAGAGATTGGGTTGAGTAGTTGGTTCACTGTGGGTAGAATTATTTCTGTGAGGTATCACTCCGCTTTCAACCCCTACATCTCCTGACGGACCAGTTACATAACAGAAACCAGGTTTCACCTAGTAAAATACAAAAAAGAAAGAAAAAATAAAAGCAAAACTAATAAATGACTAAAAGAAAAAGTTAAAAATAAAAATTAATTTCCCAATTTAGAAAGATTGCAGTCATGAAAAAAGCGTACAAAAAGAAATCTGTTTAGGCATTAAAAGTAGTTTAATGTTATTTTCATTAAATATTCTTAATTTATATTATTATTATAAATATGATATTAAATGAGAAGTCATTTGGAAATTAGTTTTTATATAAACACATCAGGCCTTGGTGAGAGACATTGAGAGTTATCTGCCTTTGCCGGAGATTTGATATTATGAGATCTGTTCTGTCCTCAGTAGGTGAGGGAAAGATCCTTCTAGACTAAGAAAATTTTTATTGGTTCTTCTTTGTTATAATTGCAAACTTCAAAAAATTTCAAGTAAAACCAATGGTATTGACTGAATTGCTATGTCGCAATAATGAACATATCCAAAAATTATGAAAAACGATGAGGTAGAAAATTAATTATTAATGAAAACTGTTTTTGAAGACAATTACCAAAAATTAAGTTTATCTAAATTAGCCAAAGATTTTCAGTTTTCAGAAAATATTTACCTCCCTTTTGTTACAATTAGAACTCTCTGGTTTCTTTTTCTTTTTTTTTTATTGTAAAACTCAATTTTTGCTAATTGTCTTAAAAAATTATTTTCATTAATAATTCATTTTCTAACTCATCTTCTTTTTCGCAATTTTTTCATTACTGTGACATGACAATTATGTAGACACCATTAATTTTACACAAAATTTAATGTTTTGATTTTCGAATTTCACTATTATAACAAAAAAGAAACCTTATATTGCCCAGAATTCCCCCATATAAAGAAAAATAAACAAAAATCAGTATGATGCATGTACCAATGACGAAACGAAAATATCATATTCCAAAGATCATGTAAATTGATCAAATAGTTTTATTTTTATAAAGAAAATAATTTTTAAGCAATTAATGGCAATTTGTAAACATTACAACATAAATCTCGTAATTTTGAATTTTTAGTTATCTCCCTTTGTTTCTTAACTTTGTTTTTAAAATAGCAAGTAAGACAGTCTCTTTTCAGTTACACAAAAAATTTGATTTTCTTACGTAAAAATAAAATTACTTGATTAATTTATGACTTTTGTAATATTAGATGGACAAGAAGGTTCTTGCGAAATTTTTAATTTTGATTTCAAATGATGTTTTTAAAATAAATTTTTGTTATAATACCTTTACTTTATATCTAATTTGTCTAATCATTTAAATTAAATCGTTTTAGAAGAATTCTCTTCTTTTCAGAACGTTGAACACAAGATGGAAAAAAAAACAAATTCGCACAATTTTCTTATTTCAATTCAAACTAGGACGAAAAGCTGTCGAAGCAGCTCGCGATATCAACAAAGCGTTTGGCCCAGGAACTACTATTGAACGCACAGCACAATGGTGGTTTAAGAAATTTTGTGGCGGTAATGGCAGTCTTGAAGTTGATGGACATAGTGGTCAGCCATCAGATGTTGACAACGATCAATTAAGAGGCTTAATCGAAACTAATCCACGCATAACTGTTTGGGAACTTGCTTCTGAATTAGACGTACAATGATTTCCAACCACTTGAGAGAGATTGGAAAGACAAAAAACTTGATAAATGGGTGCCTCACTAATTGAACGACAACCAAAAGAAATGCCGTTATGAAGTGTCATCTTCTCTTTTTTTATGCAACAAGAATAACACGTTCCTCGACCGGGTTGTGACTTACAATGAAAAGTGAGTTCTTTACAACAATCCGGGATGCTCAGCTCAGTGGTTAGACGTCGACAAAGCTCCACAACACTTCCCAAAGCCAGAGTTGCACCAAAAGAAGGTCATGCTGACTGTTTGATAGTCTGCAATCGATCTCATCCATTATAGTTTTTTTGAATGTAGGCGAAATTATTATGGCAGAGAAGTACTGTCAAAAAATGGATGAAATGCATCAGAAACTTCAACAATAACACCCAGCATTAGTCAAGAGAAAAGACCTAATTCTCCTTAATGACAATGCCCTACCGCATAATACTAAACCGACTCTGCAGAGGTTAAATGAATTGGGCTATGGAACTCTGCTCATCCACCATAGTCTCCAGACTTCTCCCCTATCAACTACCACTTTTTCAAGCATATCAATAATTTTTTGCATGAGAAATGTTTCAAAAACCTAAGCGATATCAAAAGCGCCTTCAGCAACTTCATTGTCACCAGAACATAAGATTTTTATATTTCTGGCATAAATACACTTGTTTTGCGTTGGCAAAAGTGTGTTGATTCTGATGGTGATTATTTTGATCAATAAATTTTTGTTTGAGCCAAAATATGTTCACCTGAATTTAAAAGGTAAAAACTGGAAGAACTTTCTTGTCAACCTGAAATATTTTTGTTTTATCATGGGTGCATCATACAGAGTTTTAATATAAGAGAAATTCTGGACATTATTTTAATAATTGTATTATGTTTTGAATAAATCATTTTAAATTGTTCTCTCATAAGAATCGTTTTCATCTGTTTTATTGCGACATTGTTTTATCTTACAACTTGGCATCACCACACACAATAAGATATTACTGACAAATAATATACAACACTCACCTGGGCTGCAATTTCATGATCACTTCCATTGCTAGATTTGGGTAACTCATTCTGCTCAGAGGGATATATCCACACTTTGTCAATCATGGAGAAAAGCGCAGGGTCTCTGCAGAAAATGAAAAGAAAGTACACACAAGAGTAAAACCAAATTTATTGTAATATAATGAGAGGGAGGAGTATCAAAGTTATGACACATATGTAAATAATGATCACACAAGAAAAAGAAATAACGGGTCACCAATCAAAACAGTTGATACATCGTCATGTTTGGTTGAACGTTTATATTACATGTTGGTATGTGTTGGACAACTTTTAGAAACTGACTTTCAAACTCACCTATCTCTAGCCAGTTCTTTATTTTTTATTTATTTTTACTCTTTTTCATCTCAAAGAAGACATATTGCCACTTGGATGTAAGGGGTTATTGTTTGTGACCATGTCTACAGGGACACTAACGAGAGAGTTGAGCATCAAGATGTCTGGGTTTTTTTTTTTTAATTTTATTGTATTTCTACCCAAAGCAAGGCACAGTGCCACTTTGATGTAACAAGCTACTATCTAGAACATAATTTGCATAGATACTATGTAGGGAGTTGAGCAGCAGTTTGTTTACATTACATTTGAAATTCTGCATTTTAATACAGTAAGCGAAGCAGGAAACAGAGAGAGAAATCCAAAGTATAGCAGTTTGAGGGAAGAAACGATTAGAGTAGAAGGCTTTCTGGTATCCATCTTATCACTTCCTCCCATATTTTCTTTTCTCATATGAACTGACCCTGTAACCTCAACTGTTCTACCTTTACTAACCCAAGAACTCTCGTCTATTCCTTTAATGTGACCAAACCAATGCAGTCTTTTCTTCTGCACACATCTTATACTGTTCAGATTTTATCTTCTCAAGTCTCACACATTCATTGTATCATTCTATCATTTTTCTCCATGCAACACATGTCCTCAATCCTCACTGGCCAGATTCCACTTCCATGCATCAGCAGACAGTGTATGCATACCTATTAGTTCCTTCCTTTGGTTGACAATGGTAAAACTCTTCTGGTTTGTAATGATAGAAATTCCCTAAACTTATTCCATCTCTTTCTAGCTATTGCTCCTTCCTGCACAAAAAAATGTGACAGAGTGCATAACAGGTTCGCACCAGATCCAGACTTCGGATATAAGAGATGTCCAATTGAGAGTCACCTTTACACAGAAGTTGAAATAGGTGAGGACACTTTGAAGGTGGTAGTGGTGTAATGTGGCTGTTACGCTCAAATCATATTCATTACAATTCAAACCTCTCTCGGGCCCCCATGCCATCTGGTACCGTCAAAAAGGAGCAAACGAACAAAAATAAATAAATCCGACTCAGCTTTTTTTTCTGTTTTAGCACAAAGCATTTATTGCAATTACTTTCCAAACAATGTCTACTTCTTGTTTATTTTATTCGCATAGATAACATGCAGATTGTTCTGTCACTTTTGACTGAGTAAAAGTCCTAAGTAATTCACAATTGTATATTGTGTTTAACATGATTGATTCAGAAATTTTCTTAATTCATGACCATTTTGAAAAATTAATTCATGTATCAGAAGAAGATCTTTCAAAGAAGCAATTTTATATTTAGCAATAAAATACAAAATGAAGGTTAGAAATGCTAGGTTATATTTTTTGGATTAGAGAAACTTGTAAATGGAAAAACAAACAGAAATTAAATTATTATGAAAAAAATGAGAGTATCTCCTAGCTTGACTGGGTGTTTAACCTTGTTGAGAAATTTCTTAGATTTTGTAAGGTGGTTCCCTTAGATTTTGCCAATGATTAGCAATTGCTTCTGACAAAAGTTTTTCTCTTCTGCGAAGAACCAGGGGATCCTCGGTTTAACTGAGTGTTTGACTTTGTTGATGAGTTTCTTGGTTTTCATAAAAAGATTTCCGATTTTCTTGGAGCTTGATGGTGAATAGTTACTTCTTGTTACTTCTTTATAATTGCCACTCTGATACCCGTCTTTCATGGACTTGCCTGGATCTTACTGCACCTTTTTTTTAAAACTTATCAATCAATTTTATTGTGCGTATACAATCAGAATGTCTGCTATGATTCTTTTTGGTAGCCACTTATTCTATATCTCTATAGCAGCTTACACATCATAGTTTTTTTTTTGTTTGTTTAACTCCCCTTCACTTCGAACAAGGCTTATTGCCACTTGGACGTAAGGGGCTACTAATAGTCTTCAAGGTATAGTGAACAACAAAGTTTACTCTTCAATATCCAAAACGAAATTGCTTAAACTGGTTTCTGCACATATAGTTTGATGCATGCGCCTGGATTATATCCTAAGCCAATCAGATGTATTTGTTTGAATTTATCAGATTTGTTGTTTGGATTTTCCCTGAATGCATAAAAAGCCAGGTTTATCTTTCACAAACTTGGAGTCAAAGTCCACGACAGAGCAAACATCTACTTTGCATCAGCTTTCCTCGTCCTTCAGGTAGATGATGAGAAAACTAAAGTAATGCATTTATCGAATCAAGAATGCACACACACACACGCACAGTCATAGGCATATACACTCTAACACTAATGCGCATACACAAACATCTGATCATCGAAAACAAATGTATAAACTTATTCATTTTAATACAAACATTTTTCACAGAACTTTCAACAAGTACCAAAACAAATGAACACTGACTCTTAATAACTTTTAATCAAGTGTAATTTGTGTAATTGACTTGAGAAGTTTTCATTACAATTTTTCAGACCTGTAGATAATTTACGGCCCTTAAATTATCAACAAAGACTTCCTTGCTTTCTTAGCTAATGAATCCTTGTTCATTTTAAACATACATAAACTATTTTTTTGTGAATTAATTCTTTTGAATTTATTTTGTTTGTGTTTATCATCTAACATTGAATATTACTTAAAAACAGTCTTCTTTAAAAATGTTTCTTAAACTAGTACTTCTAAAATGTTTTCCCCCCAAACTGAATCCTAAAAAGGGGATCTTCTAAAAGGTATTTAGGAAGCACTGAGTGCATCTAAGATTTCTGAATTCTTTAATCCAGCATGCCTTATTATGATACAGGTCACTTTCTTCCAATATTTCAGTGCTTTCCAATCATCCATGGCCTCCATTTCTCAAACTCATTTATAATGCAGAGAAAGTTATCCGTTGCACTTTACTGCAATTAAACGCTTCAAATGCTTCTGAAATAAAAAAAAAATAGCAAAAAAATAGCAAATTTGTCTCAAACAGTCTGGATTTTGTTCTTGTCCAGAATTCCTCCTATATCAAAAGAAAAAATAAAGAAAAACCTTTGTGATATACGTACACATGACAAAACGAAAATATCATATTCCAAAAATCATATGAATTGAGAAAGTAGTTTTATTTTTAAATAAGAAAATCAAACTTTATAACAGAAGAGCGGTTGTCTTGTTCGCCATTTTGAAAATAATCTAAAGCAAAAACAAAGGGAGATAACTCAGTTTAATTTGTGAGATTTATGTTCTAATATGAATTCCTATTAATTGCCTAAAAGCGATTTTCTTTATAGAAATAAAACTATTAGATCAATTTACGTAATTTTTGGAATCTGATATTTTTGCTTTATCCTGGGTACTTAAATCATATGGATGTTTCTTTATTTTTTAATATAGAGGAGAGTTTACAAGTGTAAAATTTCCTTGTTTTGCGTCTTATCATTCAATTCTGATTTCATTTTTTTCGTTTTTTGTTATTCCACTTGATTGGAAATTCACTAACCTGTGCCTGTTAGATCGACTGTAAACACGAAGACCAAAGAAATTCCATGTTTCACCTTCAGTTGACTCAATCAGTTTTATCAAAGAATTCTTCGATCCGTGTTTCTCTTCTGAGAGATGAACAATACATATGGTGCCTTGGCTATCTTCTACTAAAACTGACCAACTACAAAATGAAACAACATTTTTAAACGAACAGAAAGTTAAGACATCAGAATAAGATTTTTATTTCATTTATGAATCAATTTTGGTTTATTTGTAAAAACAAAGATCAATATGCCAGAGGTAATAATTGATTGATTTTCATGATAAAAAGTCAATTTCTATATTAATAAAATTCACTTTACATTATTTGTATGTGTGGGTGTTTCTTGCTGATTGACACATTATTATTTTTATTGATTATTTATTTAAATCAAAAATCCAATAAAATAAGATTTTTAAAATTCTTATTTAAAAAAATAATTTGGTATTTATGCAGTATAAGGATCGTGATATCATCAGAATCGTCGGGATGGTTTACGAAAAACACAGAAAAATGCTAAAATGTTGGGCACCTTAACTCTAACCTTAACCCTAATACAAAAAATCATAAAGAAATCATTTGCTTGCTAGTGTTGATTTATTATAAAAAAAATCTAAATATTTATCTTAATTTGAACAAAAAAAATCATAAAAACAAAAAAATCATAAAAGAAAAAAATATATAAAAACTATTAAAAAATTGTTTGTTATCAGTTATTTGTTATTCAAAAAAATAATTATTCATAAAATTTACTTTACAATAAGTGTTTTTTTATTTGAATTTTAATTTTCTTAAAGTTTCGTACAAATTGTCCAAGAATATCGTTTTCATTTATTTTATTAATTTTTCATCAAATTAGTTTTGTATTGACAGAAATAATATATTTTTAATTGAAAAAATTGGCTAATGTTTGCGCAAAAAAAATCATAAAACTTTCAATCATATAAATAAAATCAAAAATATTGTTGGGGCTTCTTCGTTATAATAACAAAGTTCGAAAATCGAAATAT
This sequence comes from Euprymna scolopes, assembly GCF_053919585.1. Lineage (NCBI taxonomy): Eukaryota > Metazoa > Mollusca > Cephalopoda > Sepiida > Sepiolidae > Euprymna > Euprymna scolopes. The sequence continues at coordinate 42,821,660 of NC_136511.1, read as the reverse complement.
TGAATTTCAAGTAAACCTAATGGTATCTGCTTAGTTGTCATGCAGCAGGAATGAACATATTCAAAAGTTATGAAAAATTATATTGTAGAAAATTAATTAGTAATGAAAATAGTTTCCGAAGACAACGAAAATTGAGTTTTGCTAAATAAAGAAACTAGAGAGTTCAAATGACAAGGGAGGTAAATATTTTATGAAAACTTTGAAAATCTTAGGTCAATTGTACAAAACTTAATTTTTGCTAATTGTCTTTAAAAACAGTTTTAATTAATAATTAATTTCTCCTTTATCGTTTTTTATAATTTTTGAATATTTTCATTATCGCAACACTATAAGTAGATATCATTGATTTTACTTGAAATGCAATATTTCGATTTTCACTATTATAATGAAGAAGCATGAAATTATTTGTGTGCAAAAAAAATATTTATTCATGCAACTTACCTTACAATAGATGTTTTTTTATTTGAATTTTTTTTTTTCGAAGAGTTTGTAAAAATTGTTCAATAATTATTAACAATACTGTTTTCATTTTTTTATTAGTTCTTCATTGAAATTGTTTTTATTTTTTAATTAATTTTTCATTGAATTAGTTATTTATTGATAGAAATGATATATTTTTCATTGAAAAAAATTGGCCAGCATTTGCATGAAAGAATAAAAATCATGAAACTTTCATTTGGCAACTTCTTGCATTTTCTGAAAACCACTCGGATGATTCCAACGATAATATGGTCCTTATACTGCATATGTACCAAAAATTAAATCAACCAGAATGCATTTCAGCTTATTTTTAAACAAGGCAGCCATTTTAGTTAGTTTAGTTAATGATTGACCTTTCAAAATGTGAAAGGAATTTGGAATCAATTAAACTGCTGAAAAGATGATCATTTGATCTGGTTTTATAATTCTAAACAAATCCTTATGTATTAAAAAATGGAAAAGTTTAAAAGCTGTTTACATCAAATTATTTTATAAATAGAAATTAAAATAACATTTTAAGTTTTGTAACAATTTGGTTCAATTTATAATTTAATGGACAAACAATGCAGTAATAATTAAATTTAATTCCACTGAGTGTGGACAGCTAGTTAATAATAAGTAATGAGAAATTCTAAATCCTCATATTAAACAACTTATATTGCGTAATGAAATCGGTTCATTTTTTTAGAACTCTATATATTTATATGAAGTTTTTATAACTCTATATATTTGTATGAAGCTTTTATAATTGTATATATTTATACACCCATAACTCTTATCCTCGATAAGCCTTGATAAGTGGTGACCCCCCATGTAAAAAAAAAAAAAATATGAAGTTTTTATAACTCTAGATATTTATATGAAGTTTTTATAACTATGTATTTGTATGAAGTTATATTGACATGTTTATACACCATGTTTACCAGCATATAAGACAACCCTTAAAGTTAAAAAATCATCTTTAAAAACCAATATTTCATAAGACTGTTGCAATCTCTAACCTAGGCTAAACAAATATAGTTTCGTGATTAAGCAGTCATCTTATACAACCGATATATGATAAATTTATGAAAATTTGGGCGCTGTTTTACAATTAGTCACTGCGCAATGGAAGACAACTCTCGTTTACTAAGAGATTCATTACTTTTTTTCATCTTATAATTTAGGATGCAATATTTTTTTTTAATCAAAACATTAAAAAAAAAAGCTGTGACAAATTTTTTTTATGTAACAAAGTTGATAACAGTAATAATACAAAATGTTGTCTTTACACGATTATTAATTGAAAACCAACGAACCAACGATATTTTCATTAGATGAAAACATTTTTTAAAAAAGTTCGACAACTTTTTTTTTTCTTAATTAAAAAGTAAATTTTATGGCAAGGTTTTTAAGAAATTAGTCTTTAATCTTAAAAAAAATACCAAGAATGAAACTCTTTAATAAAACAAGGATAAAACTTTTAAAGCTGTGGTGACTTTATTTTTTTTACTGTAACAAAGCTTATAATATTAATAAGACCTGGAACATGCTTTGTTGCTCACATCTCTGTTGTCACTGTGAAATCAATGAACCTATCTCCTAACTATGCTGACATCAACTGCATCGGCTTTGCAAACATTTAACGGGTGCCGGTAAATACTGATCGGTTAAATTTTTTCTGCATGGAGGAATTCAATGACACATCTGTACTTTTAATGCACGTCCATGACAGAGGTTGTTTCTAGAGTCTAACACTGTCAATATCTGCAACAGAGAGATGACACTTTCAGGTCATCAATGCATAAGTTATCATTAAAATGCAATTTGCAACCTCATCTGATTTATTTAGGTGGAATAAAAAATAGGAAGTATTACTTTTTGAATGTCCGTCGTATATAATTACACACACACACACACACACCCACACACATACATACATACATTTTTATTGGGGGGGGGTATTCTTGATAGGAATGCCAAGATAGACAATTTCAAAGAATATCTAATAAAAAAACTTTAGCAAATAACAAATCTTACCTCTTTAAACTTTGTTTCTTTTTTTTTCTTGAAGTTTGCTTTGAAGAATTATCTGCACAGAATATCCGCAAGACCATTGCCCGGAAAGAGAGTCCGTGTTGGAAAGAGGTGGAAGCCGCTTGAATACTGTCTAGAATGGTATTATCCCCTCCAGCTATGGCATCTTCAGTCATCAATCCAACTATGTTGAGAGACGATTCAGTCTTTGAAGTGTTTCTACTGATAACTGACTCTTTATCCGTTACCATCAACTGAAAAAAAACAAACAAAACAATAATTAACCTCTTACTTGAGCAGAAACACAGAAATACACAATAGAAGAGAACAGACACTTCCGCCACACAGAGCTATTTTGTTCACTTACACTAATACCCTTGGGAAAAGATACATGGCTTCACTTACTTCCTAGCTATGAGTAAAATAGCAGTTTGTGTTCAATGAATTATACATAACTTGCTGTAATACCAATCCTAGGATAGGTTCATAATGAGACATTGTTATGACTTTAAATATATTCAAGGTATCAGATCCCAAAATACTATAATAATGAAACAAATGAGATTACTTCAATTCGTAGATGTAGAACAGTTGAGGTAGCAGGGTCAGTTGGTAAGGAAGGTCAGGGAAAACATGGGAGGAAATGATAAGGATGGACTTGAGAGAAAAAGAGATAATAAAAACCTGGCTAGAGATAGATTGGCTTGGAAGTCAATTTCTGAAAGCCGTCTCACACATGTCCTCAGACAACAAGCAATAAACTTGCTTTACCAGAAAGACGGGAGGTAAGGCTTGGGTGGGTGGACCTCCTAGGAATACTTAGAATGGATGCCTCAACTTGACAGCTAAAAGATAACCAAAATGGCCCAATTTTTGGCAGACTGATTACTGAGATTAATAATTTGACTGGAATGCAATTGCAACCAAATGCCAGCATTTAAAACCAATGATGATGATGCTCCTGCTGCTGATGATGATGAGTGTGTGTGTGTGCAATGAAGTTTGCTACAACTTATTGTTTTTAATGTTATTATTTAATTTTATTTTTTTTTACTAAAACATTAAGTAAAAAAAAAAAATGTTGTTTGGAAGTTATATCAAAACACCATTTTACTCGAAATAATTTTTGTGATTAAAATGTGATTTAATCATATTTTTTTATGTTTACTTTGATGTAAAAAGATGTGCTTCTATGTATATGTGTTTTTCAACTGTATGTGACTTGCACATTTTTTTCTTTTTATCAGAGAGGCGGTAGCACTCTCTATATAGGGATGGCCCGTACACGCCTATATACGCCTACAAAACAAAACTATCCAAATCTCAACTAAAATCAACTTATAAGTTTCAAAAAGCACATATTCTTACAGAGAAGCGTCTTACAAATCCAGCGAGTGTCGGTTAAAATGTCAAAAGAGAGAAAAAAAAAAGGGTACAAAAATGGCCAATTGTTCTTCTTTCTTCTTTCTTCTTCTTTCTTCTTTCTTTTGAGACGATGTATCTCGGTGTACGAACGGTCTCTGACAACAGTTCAAGCATCAATCGACTGCTCTTTACACGGAGAAGTGCAGTGACCCATCGCTTTTTAGCTAACTCCATAATTGAATAAGATTACGTGTAATAACAAGTTTTAAACACTATATATCCAATGTAGACAGACCACTTCGAACACGGAACTTCTCTCAAAAGGGACAGCTCCAAATAATACACCGGATGCTCACAGACATTCCAGTTTGCCAGTGGCCTATATTTCTTGGACGCTGAATATTTGAGGTGAACGTTAAGGTTTTTTCTTTAAACAGTAACCCACCAGCGTTAATGAAACCACAAAATCTTTATCTCAGTTGATCAAAATTGTTATAAGAGTAACCTATCAGCAAGTACGACGTCAAAAAACAATGTTATAAAAACAAATAATTCTTCAGATTTTGGACTGTAAAATATGTAGAAAATGTCAATGCTGTGACCAGGATTCGAACCTAAGTTAGCACGGCCACAACGTGGGGTCCTAACCTCTAGACGATCACGGCTAACACTGACGTCTGTCGCTCTTGGCAGAAAGACACATGACTACTGTCAAACTATTGAAAAATAAGGAGGAAACTTGAAATTCTCACGCATGCGCAAAAATACACTATAGCAACCATTGTTAAATGCAGCTGAATCTCTTCGCTCGCTAAGCCAAAGGAAATAAGTTAAATTAACCGCCAAAGGAAATAAGTTAAATTAACCGCAAAAAAAACTGCAAGAAAGTCATCTTCTAAGAACTCACTGGAAGCTGACCAAAAAGAATCAAAATCCAAGCCCTAGCCACAAAAGTAACTAGATATTGTGGCTACTATACACAATCTACTAATAAAAACAAGTAAGTTTTCTAAAATAAACTACAATAAATTAACCAAGTAACCTCACACTGTCACTGATTAGGACTTCATATAAAGATAACAACTACACTATTGGTGTATATACCGTTCCACACTTTAACTATTGGTGACGGGGCAGTATCTCAATTCTACGAGAGTTGTCTTGCTATAAGATAAGTGATATTATAGTAAGATACACATAAGTGTTATATGTTTACATTTAATAAAAAATGCCAAAGTCAGCACATAGTAAAAAAGCTCAGAGAAATATAGACTATGAAAAAAACAAAGTCAAGGTATTATCTGAGCAAAAAGAATACTATCAGAAAAATGCTGAAATAATAAAAATTAAGTATCATGCAAATCCTGAGGCAAAGAAGGCTGCCTCACGTGCTGACTCAAAAGCACGGTATAACAGGGATCCCGAGTGGAAAAAAACTGCCTCACGTGCTCTTTATAACAAAGAACCAGAAAAAAAGAAGGCTGCCTCACGTGCTGACTCAAAAGCATGGTATAACAGGGATTCTGAGGAGAAAAAAGCTGCCTCACGTGCTCTTTATAACAAAGAACCAGAAAAAAAGAAGGCTGCCTCACGTGCTGACTCAAAAGCACGGTATAACAGGGATCCCAAGGGGAAAAAAGCTGCCTCATGCACAAACTATTATAAAAAGACCTAAAACCCAGCAGGAAGCGACCTGCTACTAATGGAGGCGGCAATGAGCCGCCTCCTAAAAAAGACAATACTATCATGAATGTAAGTTTAAAAATAAGACTGTAAGTAAAAATACTAATTAACAAGAATAAAAAAGTATTGGAAATGCAAAAGGATATAGGGATGGTATGCCAAAAAGTATACAAACAAGATAGCTATGAATGGCTAGGCACATGGAAATAGAATTGCATCCAAAGTATAGCCCTATAGCTTTTTACAACCGTAATGATGGCACGGAATGAAGATTGGAGAAAAGCTATAGGGCTATACTTTGGATTCAATTCTATTTCCATGTGCCTAGCCATTCATAGCTATCTTGTTTGTATACTTTTTGGCATACCATCCCTATATCCTTTTGCATTTCCAATGCTTTTTTATTCTTGTTTAACATTAAATTCGAAAATTTTAGAAAACCAAGTAATACTATATAATTTTTTATTAAAAGGAAAATCATTTTTTAAATTATTATCATTAGAAAATTTTAGAAATCAAGATTGAACATACAATTTTCAACTCTAAAGTTCACCACCACCCCATCCGAACTTAGCAACACCAACAAAATGAGGAAAAAAATAAATAAAATGACAAAATGAGAAAGTCTTCTTTGATAAGGATGGATACCACTGAAAGTTTCAGAAAGACAAAAAAAAATAATAATAATAAATTAAAAAATGATTTGAAGGTGTGTTGAGCAAAAAAAAAAAAAAAAAAAAAATGGTAGTGAGCAGGTAGGCAGGCTTGAACCCATACCGCGAAGGAGGAAAAGAATGTGAAAAATTAAAACGTGACATCTTTGCTATTGCACCCATCGCCAAACTGGAAGTGACGTGGGTTTAAATCAAGGCTAGACAATTAATTCAGTTAATAAAAAATTATTCGGCATTACATGGTTTTCTAAAATGTTAAAATTTAACCTGCAGAAATGAAAAGGATTGATATGCCATAGAAGCGACAAACCCAACCTGGCTTAGTGTTCAGGTGGAAAAACATACAAGATTAGAAATTATTATGATTTTCTGAAAGAAAACACTTGTAATAATCTATAATATAAATCTCACCTGTCTGTTTAAATGTATGTATGTATGTATGTTTGTATGTTTGCCTAAAACTTTCGACTGAGGTGACGGATTTTCACAAGATCAGTATCATTTTGAAGCTCAACCCTTCAGACAAATATAAAAAAATTGGTCAAAAACATTCATTCCTTCAGCCTCAACTGGGCACTTTTCTACAGGGGGGGGGGGTTGTTTTTTTCGCCGATATTTTTGAAAGTCATCCCCTCTTTTCAATTGTCTAGTCTTAATTTAAACCTACGTCACTTCCAGTTTGGCGATGGACGCAACAGCAAAGACGTCACGTTTTTATTTTTCACATTCTTTTCCTCCTTTACAGTATGGGTTCGAGTCTGCCTGCCTGCTCCCACCTTTTTTTTTTTTTTTTGCTCAACACACCTACAAACACCCGGGCAACGCCAGGCACCCAGGCTAGTCTTTCATATAAATAAAATGAATGATCTTGCACCCCATTAAATACATGTTACTTTAAATAAGAAATGTTTACCTGTATTTTGGGACATTTAGTCATAACTGGACAAGTAGAAGCTGGACAATATTTAAAAATGAGACCATCTGAAAAATAAAAAAGTTTCATTTTTTCTCATTGAGAAATGTGAATTCTTTGAAATTATGCAAAATTAATGATATCTAACAAAACTCTCTTTAAAAAAATGTTCACATTATCAAGCATTATTTCTGAATATTTATATTAGAAATTGAAACAAAATATGATGACTTGCCAGACATTTTCTATCACAGCAGGAGGCTTGCCCTCCCCCCCCCCCACCCACCCTCTTGAATTAATATCAACAAAATAAGTGAAAGGAAAAAAATTGCTCCAAATTAAAAAATAATAATTGATTTTCCATTTTAAAATTGCAATCATTGTTGGTTTCAATTTCCATTATAATTAAAATTTCCTTGTTTAAGATCATTTGATTTTTTATTATTTGAAAATAATATCTGATTCTTCAAACTTTTAATAATTTTTTATTTCATTAGTAGCAGATCAAATAATATGGAGTTTCACTGATCACCTTAAATAATTATTGTTGTGTACCAGGCATTGTCTTTTTAATGTTCAACCCATGAACATCAGAAAAATATTTGTATGTGAACTGATAAGATTTTATTCTTAGTAAGAGATATTTAGCTGGTATCATGTTCTTTGAGTCAAATTGTGTGCATGTGGCCCATAACAATATATATATATATATATATATATATATATATATATATATATATATATATATATATATTATTACATTTTCACCCCAAACAAGGCACATTGCCACTTTGATGTAGGGGGCTACTATCAGGGACGTATGTTGCAAAGGATACTATGTAGGGAGTTTAGCAGCAAGATATCTATTCACATTACACTTGAACTTCTACATGTCAGTACAGTTGGGGAAGCAGGCCACCAAAATCTTGGAGTTATTTATTGAGCTTTTACATCTGGTTTGGTTTATTATATAAATATTTGTATAATATTTATATTCATTTGAGTTTACACTTTTCTTTCTGTAAACCAAATATTACCCTTTCATATATATATATATATATATATATATATATATATATATATATATATATATATATATATATATAACAGTAATCTATGAACATGCATGTTTCGAGGTCCTACCTCTCGTCAAGATAGCTTGATTGTTTCTAGGATTCGAACCTTAGATGATGTGTATTATGGTCGAATGCGTTAAAGTTACAATACAAAGTCCTAGATCATTTTACTTCTTATTTTTCATCAAATTTTTTGAAAATTATGTAAATTTTGTGTTGATTTTTTTAACGATAATATGGTTAATAACGTCTTTGACCTTAAAGATCACGAAAAAACTTTTTCCTGAGAAAAATTTTTTCCATGATTTTCCAATATATATATATATATATATATATATAGTTTGGGGCCACATGCACACAATTTGACTCCAAGAGCATGATGCCAGCTAAACAATCTCATCATTTCAGGTATAAGTATTTTTCTAGTGTACATGAGCCAAACATTAAAAAAAGGATTTTCATTTTAAAAAGCCTATAAGTTTATTAAAGAATATCACTTTTATTGTCTTTCTTAACTTTTTTTTTATTTTTGTTCATTTCCTGTTTCACAGCACCAGCATTTACTACATGGTAAACAACCTTATATATAAAACTAGCAGGGAGATACAACATTGCCTAGGATTGAAGAAGGATCAAGGAATGTTTGACACTTCCAATATTTTTATTGTCATCAAAATCTGTGAAATTGACCAGTTTTCAATCAAACTGATTGATTGCCTACTCTAGTCGGGGACCCACCGTGATGCACTAGTAGGAAACTTCATATGCTTCCCACAGTGACTGCGTCCACAATATATTGCAGTCTACATTGCACTACAGAGGACTTACTACTGATTTTATAAATTATTTTTATATAATGGGTTGAATTAAAGTTTAAAATTAAAATATCAAGTATCATGGTTCAATTGTGCTCTAAACAGAAACATTCATTTTGAACGCGTCCCCATCTTATCAAAGAATCTACTGCTGATTTTATATGCCGGGTCCTTCTGCTTTTATGGTGATAAAACTTATAAAATGCATTTGTGATGTTGGACTGTGTTAAATTTGGTCAAAATCAAACTGATCCTTCTTTAATCAAATTTTTTTGATTTTGGATTTTTTATACTTATCTGAGGCATTCCGATATAAAACTTATCTAACACTCCCAAACACAAAGTACATTTGTGTGAAATTTTTTTTTAAATTGGCTCAGCCGTTTCAGGGTTTTTTTTTTTTTTTTACATTCGAGTTACCACTTATGAAGGCCTGAAAGCCACTCAAGGATAAGGGTTAATGCATGTAAGGTGGTCACCAGGATGATAACGTATTAATAGTTAGTGGTGGAAATGGGATAGAAATGGATTATTTAGGTCGAGGGAATGGAACCTCAACAAGAACTTGTTTATATTGGACTTGAAGACGACCATATTATAGTCAACTAGAAAGCAAGCCAGCAGAATAGAGTTCCACAGGCGGGCAGTTCTGAGAAAGAAGCTTTGTTCATGGAATTTGTGTTTAGATTTAGGCACAGATAGAGAGTGGAAGGAAACTGTTGATAGCTGTTGTAGCTAGACAAGTCTAAAGGGATCACACAGATAAAATGCCTTTCATGTTGAAATATTTTTACCCATAATGGAGGGTATGGTCCCTCAGAGTTTGGAGATTCTATTTATAAACGCTGCTGCAAGAAACTGACGAATCAAATTTATTCACGTTCTGCTATCAACCAATCAGAATCCAGAATTGCTCCATAAAAATTAAACCATTTTTTAGCATCGCAGCACTTTTTTTTTTCGGGTCAACACGAGAAGGATCTTTTGCTCTTTGGTTGCAAAATTATAAAGTCCGGAACTTATACAAAACAGCTCTCCATTGAGAATTTGTTACCTCCAGGACTTGTATAATATAACTACCCATTGGAAGCTCTTCAGAAACATGGCTTACATACTCAAGATATATATAGAACTCAATAATTCAAGATTATTTATTTATATATATATATATATATATATATATATATATATATATATATATATATATATATAAACTCAACAACTCCCCCATCCGATTTTGTTTTATATCATAAGTTGCTTAAAACGTGATTAGTTAAAGTTCAGAATAAAATCACGCTTTCTCTTAACGGTTAATTTAAAAAAAAAAAAAAAATCTTCTGAACGCTATTAAAAGTTAAATTCTTCACTAGTTTGGAGACGGAATGCGTTGTTGTGATAAGTGATTTTCTCTACTAATTCGCACTTTTTATTTTAAGATTCAAATATTAATAACTACATTTTATTTCAGTATTTAATTTATGTGTTTCTGTTGTATTAAATGCTAGCTTTAATTTTTTTTTTTTTTTTTTTTTTTCTCGTCCATAAATGTTTATCTACCAAGTTGATCTTAAATATTGTATAATCAATCCATTATATTATCATTTTCAGTCCCCCACCCCTAATTTCTGGCTCCCATCTTATCTCGCAATTACTTATAACGTCACCAACTAACTTCGGAAGAACCCCCCCCCCATCCGATTTTGTTTTATATCATAAGTTGCTTAAAACGTGATTAGTTAAAGTTCAGAATAAAATCACGCTTTCTCTTAACGGTTAATTTAAAAAAAAAAAAAAATCTTCTGAACGCTATTAAAAGTTAAATTCTTCACTAGTTTGGAGACGGAATGCGTTGTTGTGATAAGTGATTTTCTCTACTAATTCGCACTTTTTATTTTAAGATTCAAATATTAATAACTACATTTTATTTCAGTATTTAATTTATGTATTTCTGTTGTATTAAATGCTAGCTTTAATTTTTTTTTTTTTCCTCGTCCATAAATGTTTATTTATCTACCGAGTTGATTGCAAAAATAGATTACCTAATTGTACTCATTTTTAGTTCGTGGGAGGGGAATCTATCACCATACTTTCCCTTAAACATGTCCGTTGGACTTTTAAGTACAATACTTAATAGTTATTTTTTTTTTATTTTATTTATTTATTTTTTTTTTTTTTTTTTTTTTTTAATGGAGAGTAGAAAACGCATTGTGGATGCGTTATCGGCAGCTCCTGTTACTCTCGCTTCTTCTTATTTGTCCCTCAGTCCTCATTTTTTAAATGAGTGATTTTTCTGACAAAGGGAGAAGAAAAAGCTGTTTTCTAGGTTGGCAGTATTTTTGCGCGAACAGTTGGCAGAGTTGGTGGAAATTTTCTGTTTCTATGTCTATCTTTGTAGCCATGTCACTAGTAAGGGTGCTGGAGGTAAACGTTTTGTCTGGGCTGACGTTATCCGCCTGATAGTCAGGGACCCGAACCTTGGATTAACCACTAAGGAGGCTGTCCTATCAGCAGGTGCAAAGTACTGGGGCTGCTGTATTGCCATTTGGTGAATGGAATCTGGACCATGCAGTAGCTTCTGGTGGGGCCTCTCGATGCCATACTAGTGGGTAATTGTTACGGCTTTACCTTATCATGTGGTACAAAAAAAAAAATTCTTCGTTTCTTTTTCTCTCTTAGTTTCCCCTCTCTGTCCTGCTCTAAGTAAATCTGTCGACCTAGTCCACAAATTCCAAAATTTCATCATGACAAGTTTCAAGAAAAAATACACGATTAAACCCGGTTCTCCAACTTCCAACGTAGACCCCTACTACCATGTCTCCTTCTCCAACATCAGGGGTCTACGTTCTAACCTTCCAGAGGTTGAAACCCAATTACAGGAGACTAAACCAGACCTTTTATTTTTAAGTGAAACTGGCATTGGACAGGCTATTTCCCTTGATGAGTTTGCAATTACAGGATACTCTAACTTAACTTCTAAATCTGACCCCCAAGATCGCCATGGGCATCGAATATGTGCCTATATTAAAAATAGCTTTCCATGTGGGAGGGACATCTCCAGGGAAGATCCTAACTTACCCTATATGTGCTTCCGGGTTGCTTTAGCTCACACTACTGCATTTATATTTACTCTCTATCGCCCCCACAACAGCGGAGTTACTATCTTTCAAAGCATATCTGAGAAAATTGACCAAGTCCTTTCTACTTATCCTTCAGCTAACATTCACGTATGTGGAGACTTCAATGTTCACAACGTCGAATGGTTGACCCACTCAAACAAGACCGATGATGAGGGGAGGTTCTGTCATGATTTCTCCATTGCCTATGACCTCACTCAGATTGTTCAGGAACCTACCCGTGTGCCCGATAATGACGGCCAGTATGCGAGCCTACTAGACCTTTTTCTCACAACTTGCCCTGAACTATGTTCAGTTTCTGTTCTGTCGCCTCTTGGATCTTCCGACCACTCTGTTGTATCAATTAAGATAAAAATGAAATGTAATAAGTCCCCAGACGTACCTCTTCATCGTACAGTATATCGATACACTAAGGCTGACTGGGATAGCTTCCGTACATTTATATCTGATCTACCTCTGCATTCCATGTTTAAAAAGGATGTGTCCTCTATAGTATTAGACCTAACTGAATGGTTAATTGTAGGTATTGACCGTTTCATACCCTCTAAAAAGTTTCAGCAAAAACCTAACAGCCAGCCATGGTTCTCTCCAGAATGTGCTGCTGCCATTGCGCACAGAAATCACTTTTTCCACTGCTTCAAACGTAATAGATGTATGGAAACTAAAGCCGTTTTCAGGACTGCCAGCAACCATTGTAAGAAAGTAATAAGGAACGCAAGAGAGTTATATGCTCAATCTGTTAAGTCCAAAGTAGCTGAGCAGCGGCTTGGTTCCCACCAGTTTTGGCAAATAGCAAACAGAATCCTGAACAGAAGCGTGTGCTCCATCCCAACTATTATCAATGGACCTGAGGTAATCTCGTCAGCATCAGACAAAGCCAAACTCTTTGTCAAGAACTTTGCAGCTAATTCTACCCTTTGCGACCAAGACCGCCAACCCCCAATATTTCCTCTTGTATCAGAAAACACGCTACGTGATATACGTATATCTGTACGTGATGTTGCCAAGCTAATCAAAAATCTTGATTCCAGTAAAGCAACTGGCCCTGATGGTATTCCAATTATAGTACTCAAAAAACTTCAACCTGAACTAGCGCCCATACTTACAAAACTGTTTAAACGTTGTCTTAAGGAGAATAGTTTCCCATCTCTCTGGAAAATCTCATCAGTATGCCCTGTATTTAAGAATTCAGGTGATCGCTCATCCCCCTCTCAGTACAGGCCTGTGCGTCATGAGTAAGTTGCTAGAATCTGTATTAAATACAGAAGTAATCAACCATCTCAACAAAAATAACCTTCTTAGTGACACTCAATATGGTTTCCGTTCTGCTAGATCTACAGCAGATGTCCTTACAGTTATATCGCATAGGATTAGCAAATCTCTCGACGGTGGCAATCTTTCTAGGGCAATTGCTCTTGACATATCTAAAGCCTTTGATAGGGTATGGCATAAAGGTTTACTTCATAAGATCGCTAGCTATGGTATAGCTGGAAAAGTCTTCTCAATTATTAAATCATTTCTTTCTGATAGGTTCATAAGAGTAGTAGTTGAGGGGCAAAAATCAGAAGCTCACAGTATTAATGCCGGTGTCCCTCAGGGATCCATCCTGGGCCCAACTCTTTTCCTGATCTACATTAATGATCTTCCAAATCATATCCTTACATCATTTGTAGACATTTATGCTGACGACACTACCATTTATGGTACCACATCTAAGACAGTAAACGAGCAAGTTCTCTCCAATTCTCTCTCCTCTGATCTTGAGCACGTAGTACAATGGGGAAAGGAGTGGCTGGTTACTTTTAATGCATCTAAAACCAAGCTTCTCTCTTTACATCATCAACATTCTAATCCACATTTGTCATCAATTGAAATGAATGGCTCTCGTCTTCAGGAGGCCTCAAGTTTTGACAAGCTTCTGGGCTTGACCATTACTCCTGATCTTAAATGGAACACGTATATCAAATCTGTTGCCAAGGCCGCTGGAAAAATGGTGGGATCTTTCTATCGATCCAGTAGATATCTCACTGCTGATGCTATTCTCTATCTATATAAGAGCCAGGTACGTCCAAGGATGGAATACTGTTGCCACATCGGGCAGGAGCTGCTAGAAAGGACTTGGCCTGCCTTGATAGAGTTCAAAATAGACTTCGTAACCTCGTAGGAGATGTCCTTTTCTCCTCCTTGCAACCTCTATCTCACAGAAGAGATGTTGCGAGTTTGTCTCTGATGTATCGTTATTTTCATGGAAAGTGTTCAACTGAGCTTCAATCTATGGTCCCCCCTCGCCAAACTTTCACAAGAAACACTCGTCTAGCTGTAAACACTATCAATAATTTCCCCCACTCTTTATCTGTCCCTAAACCTAAACGTAGATTCCATGAACAAAGCTTCTTTCTTAGAACTGCACGCCTGTGGAATTGTCTTCCGTTTTCCTGCTTTCCGGCTGACTACAATATGGTTTTGTTCAAGTCTAAAGTAAATAAGTTCTTGATGAGCCGTTCCATATAAGTTATTAAATTTACCAAATTTTCATTACTAATGATTACTATATTGACCAACTTCTACTGTACACTCTTTAACCCTTATCCTTGAGTGGCCTCTGGGCCTTGATAATGTGGTGATGCCTTTGTAAAAAAAAAAAAAAAAAAAAAAAAAAAAACTCAAAATATATATATATATATAGAGAGAGAGAGATGAAAAATTGATATTTTATGACTAGTTAAGAAAGGAGGGGATTGGTCAAGAAAAGAAAGACTGACCTGAAAGAGAACAAAGACAGTTCCATTGATATGACTGACAGACTATTTTGCTTGCATCCATGTGTCGATTGTTCATCATATCCAAAATATTTGGTACTGGTTCCAACAATTGGCAGTAGTATGTACATAGTAACACCTTTTCACCAGTTTCAGGAATTAGTAATTCCTGCCTGAAAACAAAAACAAGCAACTTTGTTAAATTTTATTTTAAGTTTTTAAAGCAAAATTAATTTTGACAAGATTCATTGAAAAATAAATATTAATGTTGCAGTAAAAACAAAACTGTCCTAATATGCATATTAACTTTCTCAAGCCATTTCCTGTTTTAAACGTCATTACATGTTACATGAAGTAGACAGTGTTGGTCAATTTGGCAATCTTGACAAATTACGTTCAACACTTTATTGCTGGTTTCATTTCATTTTCACACAATTTTTTGATAAAAAAAATATTAGCAAGGAGACCCAACGTTGCCTTGGAATGAATGAGGATCAACAAAGGTTTTATTTTCCCATATTTTATTGTAATAAATCTGTAAAAATTGCCCATTTTTCAATCCTCCTCGCAGCTACTTAGTCCACAATACATTGCAGTCTACATTGCACTGTAGAGAACGTAGTTGATTTTATAAAATTATTTTATATAATGGCTTGAATAAAAGTTTAAAATGAAAAAGTTAAATATCATGCTTCAATTGTGCTCTAAACAAAAACATTCATTTCGAACAAGCCCCTATCATATCAAAGAACCTACTGTTGATTTTATATGTCGAGCTTTTCTATTTGTGCGATGATAATAGCTGGAATTAAAGTTTAAAATGCAAAAGTCAAGTATCATGGTTAAATTGTGCTTTAAACGGAAAGATTCATTTTGAACACACCTCTGTCATATCAATTTCTCATATGTCATATTTGTCATATCATATTACTGTTGACTTTATATGCACAGTCATTTCTGCTTGTGCAATAATAAAACTTCTTAAATGCACTTGTGATGTTAGGCTATATAAGATGTTAACTTTAGTCAAAATCGTCTGCTCCTTCTTTCATCAGATTTTTTCCATTATCGATTACATTCCAAGACAAAACCTATCAAATAACACTGCCAGGCACATAAAGTACCTTTGCGTGAAATTTCAAAAAAAATCAGACCAGCCATTTAGGAGTCCATAGGAAACGAACACGTACATATAAAGTTCCATTTTTTTGTAGTAGAGATAGAGATTGTTTTAAATATAATAAATAAGAATATCTGTAAACTGATTTTTTTTTCAAATAAATGTTTATTTACATATTCTTTTTAAATTTATTTATTTTACAGATCTATTTACACATTTTCATAAAAATAATGAATATCAAACGTAACATGGATTTTTCACAAATAATAAATTAAATAAAATATGGAAAAAAAAAAAGAATGTTAACATGATTAAAAAGTTATGAATTTTTCATTCATATATATATATATATATATATATATATATATATATATATATATATATATATATATATATAATGTTCCAAATATATGTTTATGTATATATTTTTTAAAGATGTTAATTTACAGACACATTTTCACAAAGATAATATTTAAAAAATTTAGTTTACGAATATTCTTATTTATTATATTTTAAAAACAATATTTTGTTATCAAAAAATTGTGCAAAAATAAAATGGAACAAATGTAGAGCATCAAATTAACTAACTCCGTCTACTTCCTATGATGGGTAATGACATTCAAAACAGGAAATGCTTTCAGAAAGTTAATAGACAGTTTTACTAAAAATGTTCTAACATCTCTTATAATCCATTTTTGCTACGAATGATCATATTCTACCGATTGTACTCTCAATTTATACCGAAATATAAAACTTGGTGCTTATTTAAAATTACACTTAATTAAAAAACAAACATGCAAAAAATATCTATAATGTATGGACTCATCATGCAACAAAGATGGCATATTCCAAAAATCACAAATTGATCAAATAGGGTTTTTTTTAATTAAGAAAATCAAATTTTATGAATAAACGAAGAGGAGGTTGGGAGCGGCCATATTATTTACTTTTTTGCCAAAATTCAATTCGATTACAGAGATTTTGTTTGTATTCAGAATAATTAAAATAATTGCAAAAAACCTGATTTTCTTAATTACAAAAAAACTACTTAATCAATTTATATGATTTTTGACATATGACATTTTTATTCTATAAGTGCAAAGTGGAACAATAAAATTGTTGTCCTAGAAAAGACAACATGATTCCATTTCTGTTTGATAAAAAAGTTTTCTTTTTTTTGTTGCAGACCATCTAATAGTTGGCCAATTGTTTACAAATCTCAAGAGTGATAGGAGCCTTCTATCAAGTCTGAAAGTGACACAATGTTCAATGAGAAAGATCGGAGATGCGCTGCTGTACAACTCATGCTCTTTACCAATCCAAGTTATGACAACAGGACCATTGCCAACACCCTCAAAATGCAAATCCAGACAGCTCAACGCTTGAGGGCAAAGCTCAACAGTTTCCAGCCATGGTTATGGTCTTTGGTGTGGTTTCAAGTGATGGCCACATAATGCCATCTCACATCTTTGAAGTTGGCTTGAAAATCAACACCAAAATGTACCTGGATGTGCTGAAGATTGTGGTGATTCTCTGGTGCAATCAGGTGGCACCTAGTAGACCATAGGTGTGGCAGCAGAACTCAGCATCGGTCCACAAGTCCAAAGAGACCCCGGCTTGGCTTCAGAAGGAGTGCTACGACTTTGTACCATTTTCTCACTGGCCCCTCCCTTCTCTCGATCTGAACCTGCTGGACTACTTCATTTGGTCATACGTCAAGAACATCACCAACATGACCTCCCACAACACTAAAGCCAGCCTGATCACCGCCATCCACTGAGTATCTGCTGAGCTCCCATTTGCGCTTGTGGAAAAGACATACTCCTAGTTCCAAACTGGTATCGAGGTGGTGATTGAGGCTGAAGGCAGTTACATTGAATAGATATCAGCTCTACTACATAATCAAGTCATCAGAATTGATTTTTTCAATAAAAGTTTTAATATAAAGCTTTTGTGTTGTTTTCTTTAGGGCAACAAATTTATCATTGCATGACACGTATTAGTACATCATAAAGATTTTTCTATATTTTATTTTTTTAGTGTAAGTCTAAATAAACACCAAAACCTTTTAAATTTTATCAAAATATACAATTGAATCAAATAAATCCAGTGTTTAACGAGGTGTTTGTTGCCAAATCTGAATATAAGTCACTATTCACCAGTTATGGACTGAAGATGCTTTTAACAAGTATTACATCGGTGCAAAAGTTTTAGCCAATTTAAAATTTCATTTTGAAAATGAAAAATTGTGATGTAGAAAATTTTTATTCATAACAATAACAACCTTTGTTCTTCATAACTCCATTTATCAACAAGCTTATAAATGTGTTGCTTGTAAAATTTGTTACGTTTTTTATGAGAAATATGAATTTAACTCATTTTAAGTCTCCTTTTATGATATTAATTTAAAACCATCTAAACGGTTTCGTAATCCTCAAAATAAATGTTAATCCAAAGGAGCTGAGTCAGGAGAATATGCAGGATGGGGAAAGATTTCTAACCAAATTCTCCTAGGAGATCTTTGGTCAGTAGTGCTATGTGTGATGACGAGCATTATCATGATGGAAGATGACTCTCTTTCTGTTGACTAAAGAAGGTCGTTTTCAGGTCAACATGGATGAGAATATGAATGATGCTTTAATAATCCAAAAAACAAATTATAAATAAATCATGGTGATACATTTAAGTAATAACAATATATGTAAAATAAATTACGATAGTTATAAATGTCTTTCTACAACTGGCAAAACTTTTGCATCAACCTTATTACAATAGCATAACCTGCTTAACCGCATGTGATGACTCAACAAAACAATTAACTCTGATGTTTTTTTTTCTCTCAAGCAAATGATGAAAAAGTTTTACACTTTTCTTTATTAAATTTCAGTTTCAACATTTCTTTCTATTTTGATAAACTATCAAAATATGTTTGCCATTTATTCTGCTATAAAGGCTCTTCCAGTCTTTGACAAATTGTGGATACCCACGAAGGGGTGCTGCACGTGAAATTTTTGTAACAAAAAGTGTGCAATCTCCAACCACACCTCTCCTGAGTCGACATTGTTAAATACCAGTGGCAAGTGGATGTTCAGGACGACTGAAAACAAATGCTGAGATAAGCAGAAGGCACATACAGCATCTAGAATTCCTAAATGGTCACCTTTCTAGTACTAACCAGGCTCAATGTTGCTTAACCTTGGTGATCTAACGAGAACCGGTGTGTCAATTATGCTGTATATTTCGCTATAATGAAGGAATAAAAAGGGGGAGGGAGGAGAAAGAAGTTCTATATAAATAAAAACATGCTTGTCACTGGACCTTCATTGCATGGTATACTTTTCTTAAGTGACATTTTTCTCCAACAACACTGTTTTAAATACTAAACTCTAGAACAATGGACTTATCATTGGAACAGCTTTACGTGACATAAGTTTTTAATACCGATCTCTATTGCTAAATGATCTTATCCCCTCAAGTGCTAAAACACAAGTGACAACTTCTATTAGTTTCATCTTTTATCAATAACAAACATGCCAGTTACACATGATTGACGCACATAAATATTTGCTCTTTCTCACAATCAAGTTCTGCACACCCGGCAGAGACAAGCCCTTTTATAGCAGCAATACAGTGTCAAGACTTTTTCTACTTCTTGATATCCACCACAAACACATGATCTATTATTTATAGAGGCAGATAAAAGTAAACAATTACAAAACAAAGACCCACAAAGTTGGTATTTTCTTGATCGGCGTTACCCTGGATGAATAATATCTAGAAAATAAAAAAATTATTCATTCTTTGGGGATCAACGTCATTATGCACTAATTTGGAAAGAAAATGTTGATGCATTACTCAAGGAATCTATCATATAAACAACTTGTGTGTGTGTTTCTGGTAGCTAGAGAGGAATGGAACGGGCGTAGGTGAAATAATGGGAAGAAAGATCGAGAGAGAGGTAGAGATAGAAGTTGTAATAGAAATAGGGTACTTTTACCTTAGGAAACACTGGGTAGTGAAAGTTTTAATATAAAAATGTATAAAGATATTACACACACTATTTAACTTCTAATTTGCTCTTTTATGGACGCTCCCAATGCCGACTAGTTCTGCTAGTTTAGCATAATCAGCAAATTCCAATATAAAAAAGAAAAGACAAGACTCTTTGAGGATTGTGATAAAAATAGAACTTACCATGGAGGAAAAATGCGGATGACGCTGCCTGTTGTAAGTTTGTTAAATTCAAGGCTGGTACGACGGAAAAGAATGGTCTGGAAAGATTGTTTGTCTTTTATCGTCCACACATTTTCACTGGAAAGTGTCCCAAATGAGCACAACGTGGTTACCAAGCCAACTTTGCAGCAAAAACTATGCACACATGCCGTCAGGATATTCTTCTGTTCTGTAAAATAATTCAACAAAAAATATGCAACAAGAAAACAATTTTCTATCTAATTTTATACAACAAACATCCGTTTGAGTGTCTGTTCAATATCTGCCCATAGTCATATCATTGCAGAAGTAAGTGAGAATTTCTGTTTCAAAATTTGAATTTCAAGTGAGAAAGAGTTCTTAAAAAAAAAAAAAATAGTAACAGTTATGTTGTTGGTTTCGGGCAATCCCAGAAAAATTAAATAATAATAATTATTATGATCATGTTTCTTAAGTCTAAATGGAATATCACCTAAAGGAGGTATTTAGAATGAAATATTTATAAACAATAACTTATGCATGTTAACTTAATAGAATGGAATATTGTAACTATTATGTTTTCACTTGGAAGACGAATTTGGAATCAAGAGGTCAGTTTGGAATGTGGTAATAATAACAAATGGATGATGTGAAAACCAGATGATGGCATAATAAATTAGAAAGATAGTTTTAGATATAGATGTGGAGTTTTAGTTAGTTGGAGTAGAACAGTCGAGTATCAGCCTTTGGCCTGGTCAGACAAGGAATGAGGTAATCCACTTAATACGAGCTGCTGGCGAGGGGGACACAAAGAATTAGACAAAAGTGAAATTGCAACTCCAACATAATAATTGAAAAAGAAAAGATTATGAAATCAACAATGTCTAGCATTGTTAAGAAAAAGAAATAACACAATGACAAAAGGCCATGTTGTTGGCATATATGTAAAACATGTTCACACACACAGGAACACGAACAAGATGTTATATACATCTGAATGTTTTGTTATGCATACAGGTAAACACAGTGCAGAATATTTTATATATACACCATTTATATCATCCCCCCCCATGTTATACATCCCCCCCACCACCACCATATTACATAACATGGTTTCATGAATGAATAGAATTTCAAAATCTATTATGAATGAAGATTTGGTATCTGTCTGTCTAAAACCAAAAACTTTTCCATCACTTTTATATCTGAAACCGTAATTATACTATTACTTCTACTCTGTGTATTCATGCTCCAAGCCCTGAACCTCTTATTAATATTTTTTATTCTTATATCTTATTTCTATAATTTTGAAGTTCTAAATCAAAGACAAAGTAAAACATGTTTTTTCATGGATGTCAATCGTAAATGTTGTACTCCCTTCAATGAAAATGAAATAAATTTATCCAAGTTGCAGTGGTAATCGATAGTTTCAGAAAATAATGATTATGAGGCTTTATGAACAAACCTCTTTTGTGAACAGACAGACAAACAGCAACAACAACTTTACATACATTTCAGAATTTTTGGTTGGTTGGTTGGTTGGTTGGTTGGTTGTTTTTGTTTTACGGCATATCAACCCTTTTCGGGTTATTTAATGCCGAATCCAAAGATTTTGAAGAAAAAAACTTTTAATAGAATATATTTGTTGTTTTCAAGTCGGCTTCTATTTAACCCATAGTTGGAACTAACAGGTACTACCACTCCGGGTCAGAGTGGACCTAGGAGAAATGGTAATTAAAGGGTGGCTCCACACTCCCCAAAGCCCTCAAGCTGGGGCCTCACCACTGGATATAGTTTAAGGTCATATCCAGGACCCCCATTGAGGGACTTTTACCCTCTGCAGGGGGGCAGTCGGTGTATTCTAATGCCCCACCGACAGGGCCTCAGAATTTTTGAGATGAAGAAAAATAATTTGGATTATTCAAACTACTGTTATCATTTTCGATGTTATTTCCACGATATTTTGGTTGATGTAACCTCTGACCTTTGTTCAATTTGAGAATTTGTACAGAATTTCAAACAAAACCCCATAGAGATAGTTTGCTCTCATTCCATCAATCATGATTAAATTAAAGTCTGAATTCATAATTCTATTCTTAGTATCACCTGTACTGAACCTTCAACCTCCAGAAAACTGTCACTTAGAACTGATTATTACTTAGCATCTGTATCCATTTCACTACAGATCGAAAGTTACATCGGGCAAAATATTGTGAGAATATCCTCCAAGATGAGAATAGTAGTCCAAATAATTCAACTTTATTTACGTCGAATGAAACACAAATTATGAAGTTGGTTTATACAAACCATTTGGCAAATCTGATTGTCGAAATGACCAAACATTCATGGCCGTCTTTTCTCGAGAAATGATACGAGATAATTTTCCAGCTAGTCCGTCCCTATAAACAAAAAGATTTTAAATTAATAAATAAAACAGAGAATAATTTTTTTATTGGCAGTATTTCCAAGATGCAATATTATATAGACTAGCAGGTACTTTTGCATTTAGTGCACCGGATTTCCATGATGTTGGCTTGGGTTCAATTGGCAGCTGATATAAACCACCAGAATATCTCAAGCCAATCCAATTTAAAAATGCTAGGCAAAAAAATTACATTTATTAGATAGTAATTAAAATTTAAAAAAAAAATGGAAAAACAATAAAATAAAATATAACAACCTACTGTTTTAAGTTTTAATGAATAAATATTTTGTTTTTAGTTTTTGTTTTAAATAAATAAAAACATTTTCTTTACAAGAGAATTTTAAGGAAAAAATTTGATGGGTTTTTTTTGTAAGTTTTTTATGTTTATCGTTATGAAACTTTGGAATTTCTTTTTACTACACTTTGATCCTAGCCTGGAGGTCAAGAACATGTATTTTAGTTCGATTTTCACATTCATCATCAGCTCTTGAATGTGACATTTGTTTATGTTGGCACCGGAAGTTAAATGTTAGATGCCAGACCTGCAGTCAAACAGGCTCACATATTTCCGGAATATGAGTTTTTAATTCGATGAGTCTTAGGTGCTGTCTAAAGTTATTATAACTTTGTTTTATTTATTTAGTTAGTCTGTATATGAAGGTAATTCTAAAAATAAGAAGTATGGCATGGTTTGCTTGAAGCATTGTTAAATAATAAAAAATATTTTTGAAGGCTTACAATGCAGAAATGTACAGTTGTTATGAGCAGATAAATGAATGAATGATAAATAATTTAATAGTTTTTTTTTTATTTTGTTTTTTATATTTATTTATTTACCTGAATTTTATTTTTTTACTTTATTTTTTTTTTTTTTAACCATGGGTGGTATTTATTCCAAAGGTCCTTTCAGGTATATAACCCATCATCAGTGGAGAAACAAATCCTCTCTTTAGGTTGTCAACTGTAAAACTTTACAATTGACAACCTAAAGAGAGGATTTGTTTCTCCACTGATGATGGGTTATATACCCGAAAGGACCTTTGGAATAAATACCACAGTTGAATAAATAAATAAATATAAAAAAAAATTTTTTAATTATTGAGTTATTTATCATTCATTTATTTATATATCTGCTCTTAGCAACTGTACATTTCTGCATTGTAAGCCTTCAAAAATACCTTTTTATTCTAAAAATAAATTATTTACTTGTTGAATTTGGGCCTTCGTTTCTTTTTGGCCGAGTCATATAATTTACTCGCTTCTTGTTGAGAGGAAGACGCACTACTGTCTTGGTTTTTGGTCGGTGTGACATTCTGTAGAGCTTGCAACCACTCACTGGTTTTTCGACCTGCACCAGTCCCACCTGCACATTCTGCACTGAAGTTGGAAGATGATAATGTCGATATATCAACATCTGATTTTAAACACTGGTCAGAGGACTGAAAGATGCAAATAAAAACACAACAGATCAATTACACACAAAAGGAAAAAGGTTATAAATATATATTTTTAGTCTACCCCCCAACTTTTTCTTATCTTAAAATCAACCTTGTTGCAAAAAACCAAACTAATTTTTTTTTTCTTATTTAAAAATTAAACTTCCTATCAAAAAATAATATAAATATTAAAATGTAAAATAATTATTTCTTTTTAAAAGAAAAATATCCTCTATTTATTAGAATTATTAAAAAGTTTTGTAAACAAAAAACTGCATCCTAGATTAAAAAATAAATATTTAATACATCTCCTTATTTTATAAATTTAATCTTTTCCTGTATTGAAATACTGACCTTGTGAAAAAAAAAAACTCAAACTTATTATCTGATCAAACTAGTGTTTAGACTTCTTTCAAAGGACCCTCTGAGAGAAGTCTGCTCCAGGTTCAGGTCCCACCTAGAGAGTGTGGTAGAGGCTGAGAGCAGGTTCTTTGAGTGAGCTATATTCGGAAAAAGATCCTTTAAAAGATGAACTTTGAAAATTTTAAGAATATATACCAATTATTAGCCAAGATATGACATTTATTTTTTTTTATTCTAAATTTTTTAGATGAGAATTGATAATTCCTATTATTTGGATTCTTCGGATTACCGTTCTCATTTTGAGTGTTATTTTCACAATGTTTCGGTCAATGAACCTTCTCCAGGCATATCATGTCGAACTCAGAAATCTTTTTGTCACACTCGGGAATTTGCAAGGAATTTATCTGTTATATAATACTTATATACATATATATATATATAGCAAGAAGTCGAGATCTCCAATGATAAATGATGATTGTACATCTAAATATTCCCAAAATTCATACTCGCATTATCTGCAAAAAACCTGTGTCATAACAGAAAAAGTACTAGATAAAATACAGTTGTAAGTGACACTCTTCCGGAGATTGAAAGATTCAATTCTCTGTGCAGGCAATGTGAAAAATACAATTGCGAATTACTAAAGACTTCTATCCGATCATGGCTGACAGAACAAGAACATGCTACTCCTATGTATTAAATAAAAGGTTCTGTTCGAAATTCCATGCAGATTCAAGAGTTTGACAGAAAGATTCCCAAGACAACAAGAAACACCTGAAAAAGGTCAGAGATTATATCGGGCAAATCATTATACAAATAACACTAAAGATGAAACTAGCAGTCCAAAGAGTACACATTTATTTTTCTTTCCAAAGAGTACACATTTATTTTTCTTTCCAAAGAGTACACATTTATTTTTCTTTCCAAAGAGTACACATTTATTTTTCTTTCCAAAAAGTGTTAAATTTATCCCAAACACTCAATGCCTGGGTGTATGTGTAATATTTACTAGTGAGACCTATGGAAATTCCACAGTGCTTCCTATATTAACCTGTATAATTTACAGTTGAAAACAATATTTCTTGTGAAATAATAAATGCATGCCAGGCTCAATACTATGGAGAAAAAAAATGAGTAATTCTTTTGTAAAAGTAGTTGTCTTAGTCAGCAAAATATTCTTTAGAGTAATAAAAATGTATGTCACCTTTTGAAATGTAATTATTTAAAATTGTACTGTTTTAGTCAATGAAACAACCTAATTTGATTTGGAAACAATTCATTTTAATACAAAGGAGTCCCACTTATCAAGGCCCGGAGGCCACTCGAGGATAAGGTTAACGAGTGTACAGTGGTCAAGAAGAACACGTCGTAGTCATCATTAGTAGTAGAAATTTGGTAAATTGGATTACTTAAGATAACAACTCATCAAGAATTTGTTCAAATTGGACTTGAAGACAACCATATTGTAGTCAGTTGGAAAGCAGGAAAATGGAAGACAGTTCCACAGGAAGGCAGTTCTAAGAAAGAAGCTTTGTTCATGGAATCTACATTTAGGTTTAGGCACAGATAAAGAGTGGAGGAAATTATTGATAGTAGTTTCAGCTAGACAAGTGTTTTGCATGAAAGTCAGGACAGGGATGACCATAGATTGATTCTCAGATGAACAATTACCATGAAAATAATGATAAAGCAGAGACAGGCTTGCAACATCTCTTCTCTGGGAAAGAGGTTGCAGGGAAAAGAAAAGGGCATCCTCCACTAGGCTACAAAGTCTATTTTGAACTCTATCAAGGCAGGATAAACTGCTTCGAGCGGTTCCTACCCAGATGTGGCAACAGTACTCCATCCTTGGACATACTTGGCTCTTATACAGGTAGAGATCTGCATAAGCAGTGAAATATCTATTGGAGCGGTAAAACAATCCCACCATTTTCCCAGCAGCCCTGCAAACGGATTTGATGTACGTGTTCCATCTCAGATCAGGAGTAAAGGTCAGACCTAGAAGTTTGTCAAAATTTGGAGCCTTCTCAAGATGAGAGCCATTCATTTTGATTGATGCCAGACAGGGATCGGAGCATTGATGATGGAAAGATAGTAGCTTGATCTTAGATGCATTAAAATTAGTAAATTCAGAGTTATTTCCCTTAGCAACATCCAGATTAATCACCAATCACCAACTTTGCTGATGAGACAATCTCATTTTTTTAATTACGCGTAAAATGTGATAACGTATATAGAAACATGAATTTCTTTGTGCATTTTTATTTTTATACAAGGTGGTCACCACTTATCAAGGCCCGGAAGCCACTCAGGGATAAGGGTTATTGTAAGTACAGTACGTTAGTGTGGATATTTAATAAAGTGTCTACTTAAGGGGGCAGTTCACCAGGAATTTGTTTACGTTGAACTTGAACACATCCAAGTTGTAGTCAGGAGGGAAGCAGGCAGATAGAACAGAGTTCCACAGGCGTGCAGTTCTAAGAAAGAAGCTTTGTTCATGGAATCTACGTTTTGATTTAGGCATAGATAAAGAGTGGGGAAAGTTTTTGACAGTGGATTTAGCTAGACGGGTGTTTTTCGTAAAAGATTGGTGAGGGGGGAACAGAGATTGGAGTTCAGACGAGCACCTGCCATGGAAATAACGATAAAACAAAGATAGGCTTGCAACGTCTCTTCTGTGGGAGAGAGGTTGCAGGGAAGAGAAAAGGGCATCCTCCACTAAGCCACAAAGTCTATTTTGTACTCTGTCCTGCCCAGATATGGCAGCAGTATTCCATCCTTGGACGTACTTGGCTTTTATATAGATAGAGAATTGCATCAGTAGTGAGATATCTTCTAGAGCGGTAGAAGGATCCCACCATCTTTCCAGCGACCTTGGCAACAGACTTGATGTAAGTGTTCCATTTCAGATCAGGAGTGAAAGTCAAGCCCAGAAGCTTGTCAAAACACGGGGCTTCTCCTAAACGAGAGCCATCCATTTCAATTGATGCCAGATGGGGATCAGAACGTTGATGATGTAAAGATAGGAGTTTGGTTTTAGATGCATTAAACGTAACCAGCCACGTCTTCCCCCACTGAACCACTTGTTCGAGATCAGAGGAGAGAGAATTTTTATATAGACGCGTTATCTCTGATATTGAGAATTCATTTTTTTAATTATATTTTGCAAATAATCTGAATGGATACCTTTCAAAAAGATGTCATATGTCTTGAAGCTTGCAATACAAGCATACATTTTTACGCTGGGTCGAAAAACAAAGAATTAATACAAAAGTCTCACCTGTTCATTCTCATCTGCTATCGAATTTGAAGGTGAAGCACCAATGACAAGGCTTTCTTCATCCGAACTGAAAGTTTCAATAATCGTAGGATTCTGTAAGTGCAGACAAAAAAAAATTTAGGTCCGACAAAACAAAACTT
Source organism: Euprymna scolopes (assembly GCF_053919585.1). Lineage (NCBI taxonomy): Eukaryota > Metazoa > Mollusca > Cephalopoda > Sepiida > Sepiolidae > Euprymna > Euprymna scolopes. Next base: position 42,793,790 of record NC_136511.1, on the reverse strand, counting down.
ACAACTTTTGGCGCTTCTTCTTTATAAAAGCAAAATTCGAAATAATGAACATATCTAAAAATTATGAAAAACAATAAGGTAGGAAATTAATTATTAATGAAAATACTTTTTGAAGACAATTAGCGAAAATTGAGTTTTGCTAAAAAAAATAAACAGGGGAGGTAATTATTTTCTGAAAACTTTGGAAATCTTAGGTCAATTTAGCAAAACTCAGTTTTCATTGATTGTCTTTGAAAACTATTTTCATTAATAATTAATTTTATACCTTACCGTTTTTCATAATTTTTGGATATGTTCATTACTGTGACATGACAATTAAGTAACTACCATTGGTTTTACTTGAAATTCAATATTTTGATTTTCAAATTTCGCTGCAATAATGAAGAAGCACCCTTTTTTTTTATTAATGAGTCACCATTTATCAAGGCTACAAATAACTTGAGGACAAGACTTAAAGAGATGGATTGTCAGTTGTGTGATGAAGAATATTATGAGAGAATTGAAAATAATGAATCGAATGAACAGTGATGATTCATGGGGACAAATATTTGTTTATATTGGATTTGAAGACGTATGTTGTAGTCTGTAGGGAAGTTGTCCTGTGGTAATGTGTTCCACAGATTGGTTAGGTTGGTTTTTTTTAAGATATATGAATCTTTTTGGGGTTATTTAATGCCAAATCCAGTAATTTGGGAGAAAAAAAATTATGCTTCAAGTTCTTTATATATTTAAATATTTATTCATGGAGTTTCGTCAGATTGTTTTGTTCTCTGGCATATCAACTGTATTTGGGTTGTTTAATGCTGAATCCAGTCATTTGGGTAAAAAAAAATTATGTTTTAAGTTATTTGTATCTTCAAATATTTATTAATGATGTTTAGTTTGGTTGTTTTGGAGAGGAAAATTGTTTTTGTTTTTGAGTTTGCAAAACATGATTGAGTTTTGACAACAGGAAAGGAAAAAACAATTGCATCAATGGTTGGTGCATTTTAAGTCAGGCAACCAGTATCTTCAGACAGCCGGATCTGGTAGCAGCAGATTGTTCCATAGATGGGAAGTTCTTGAAAAGAAACTCTGTTGGTGGAAATTCTGCGTATGGAGGAAGAAAGGAAAGTTTTTTTCAGTAGTGGTAAAAAGAGGAGTACCTGTTGTGAATGTCATATAAGGAGGAACAAGAGATTGGAGTTCAGTCGAGCACCTTCCATAGAAATAATAATTCAAAAGGTCTTTTTTATGGGAAATGGAGTTGTTTTAAACAGAAGAGATCTTCACCCACTAGATTACGTAGTTGATTCTGTACTGTCAAGACAATAAAGAGTATTTGTATCCAAATTGGTCTAGTTCTATCAATCTGTCATAATCCACCATGGTATCCATTAAGTCAATCACACAACTCTCATCTTCATCATTATCATCATATATTCAGGTTAAAAACAGCAGTGGTATTCAAACTAGATGGATTCAACCAGCTTCCTCTGAAGAAGGAAGTTTTTAGGAAATATCTAATTCACAATATGATCTTCGGCTTTCTTCAAGTGTATCTTGTTGAACTCAGGAATCTGAACAAAATTTCAAACTGAACAATCTATTGGCATGCTCTCATTCTGTCAACAATGACTAAATAAAAATCCTTAAGAAGTTGAAGGTTCAATCCTCAGTGCGGGCGACAGTCAAAATATAATTGCAAATTACTTAGGACTTCTACTCAGTCATGGCTGATGGAACAAGATCATTCATGAATTAAATAACGGATCTCGTTCAAAATTCTATGCAAATTCCCAAGTTCGGCAAGATACATCTGAAGAAGGTAGTAGGTTACATCGATCAAAACATTATAAAAATAATACTCAAAATGAGAACAATATTTGAAAGAATGTAAATAATACAGATTATTATCATGTTTGTAATTTTATTTATGTTTACCTCATGTTTTGCAGAAGAATTGTCATCAGAATCATCAAACTCCTGAACACCTAATTCAACCTCATCGTCAGAATAAAGTTGAGGTGGGTTTCTCGATAATCCAGGTTCTCTGTAATGCCGCAATCTTGATTTTAGGTTATTAAATGGTATTTTCTCAGATTTTTTACGATCATTTCGTTTTGACAGACTGTAAAAAAAGAAAGAATATTATATGTTAATGGCAAGTAAATTTTTCATTTTAGATCATACAAGGTGCCTTAAATAAGTTTGAAGACTTTTTTTTTCTTATGGGCAGTTTTATTGATAGTACACACAAGAAACTCTAGTCCCCTTCAAAGTAATCGCCTCCAGCTGCAATGCACTTGTTATACCGTTCCAACAACTTTTGGAAAGCCCCACAGAAGTCCTCTTGTGTGAGTGTGTCGATGACCCTCGTAAAGCCTCTTTCATTTCCTCATAACGACAGCCTCTAAGATTTTAGGGCATAGCCAAAAGTCACAGGGAGCAAAGTCTGGACTATAGGGAGGGTGAGCAACTGTCTTGATGCACATCTTGGTCAAATAATGTGATCTTCTCTGAGTATCCTTGGGACAAACTTGGGCACAAATCTTCCACATCTTCAGTTCCTCCCAAATATTGACATCAAACTGCACTTAATGTTTCTATAAACACATGACAATCTTTATCCAATGAAATTCTTTATTTGGCCAATCAACTCTGGTGTTCTGACTCCCTTACTCCTCCCACACCTCTCATCATCCCTCACAAACTCCCCGTCTTCTTTGAATCCCTTATGCCACTCAAAAACTAATGCTTGATTCATGCAAGATGCTCCAAAAACAGTCTGAAGCATTCCATCTGTTTCTGTGACATTTTTTCCAAGTTTAAAACAGAATTTTATTGTATACCGTTTTTTTCTAAAGTGTTTTCATGTTCTGATTGCATTCTTGAAATTCACCAACTGTGACAATCAGGCTATAGCAGAGTATGTTCTAATTCCTGCTGTAGCTGTTCATTTGAGCATGGAATCATAAAAATTGGTCAGTCATTTCAAAAGATGCTTAGCAATAACATACTAAATTTTCAAGAGTCTACAACAATTTTAAATGCATGTACAAAAAAGTCTGGAAACTTATTGAAGGCACCTTGAATATTTCATTTGCATCAAATTCATTTGATTTTATTGATTAACAAAAACTCCCATGAAATTACAAATATACAAAACTCTCCCATCCAATTGGCCAATCATGCACCCGCACCTTTTGGAAGAATTTGTCTCTATTTTAAAAAAGTTAGCAAAATTTCCTCCTTTACAATGATTGTGAATTAATTTTTAATGAAAAGAAAGAAAGTTAAATTAATAATGATAATAATAAAACATATTGGTTCTTGTACACAAATCCAAAATAGCCACACTACCTACCTATATCTGATGCATATTTTCTGACTATTATCTATCGATTTCATTAAATATACTATATCCTTACAAAAAATCCACTGAGAAACACTCTCCCAAACAAAGTCATAGTAAGAGGTGATAGCACATTACTTTCCCACTCATTGTTATGTCCTCCTTCTTCCCTAGTTTACACCTTTACCAAATATTTATTAGGGTTCAATTATTAAACATATCCATGATTATTTCGTTTCACCATTACGTTTATGTTTCATTAACAGTTATCTAATACTCAGTTGACTAGCATTCAGTCACTTGGATTGGCTGCTCAAATTTGTTTCCAGAACTGAAAGATTAATTTTTCGAATAACTTCAAAATGCCTTTCTTAAAATCCAATATGGCGTCATCCATCCTGACTTGCTTTGACAAAATAAACATACACACATCTTCCACACATATTAATACAACAGTTTTTTAGACTTCTTACCACAACCAATACAAACAGATCTATTAGTTTATTTGACAGAGACACAAGAATACTTTTCGTTTTACAGACATTTCTACACTGGCCAGCTTTACTCCTTCTTTATCACCATTAAGTGAATAAAGAGGTTGTTTTTAACTGGCTGAGAGCCAGTTTCTTCGACAGTCACCAAAAAGCTGCCTCTTTTTATTCTTTTCTGCTTCTTCGCATTCTTCTCTATTTTTCTTTCATACATGCTGCTTATAGGACATGCAAGAGAGTAAATAAAGGGGTTTTCAGAAGTATACCTTTATTTTGATTTTTCCTAAATACAATAAAGCAAAACATTGAAAATGGTCAAAACTGATTACGTGAATGGATTTTCATACTGTAAATGGTTTTCAGACTCTTAACTATCAGCATATCAACAAAGATTTTTTTAAAAAAAAACAAAGTTGCGCAAAAATAAACATATCTACTTTCATTTATTTTTTTTGTTTTTGCATTTTAACTCTAAACAAGGCACAGTGCACTTTGATGTGGGTGGGTGGGTGGGGGGTACTATCAGAGTTGCAGTTGCAGGGATACTATGTAGGGAATTGAGCAGCAAGATGTCTGTTTCTATTACACTTGAACTTCTGCATGTCAGTACAGTTGGGGAAGCAGGAACTCAGAAGGGAATTCCAAAGTCTAGCAGTCCTAGGGAAGAAACTATTAGAGTAGAAGACTTTCTGGCATCTGAGATTTTCTACTGCGTAGGGATGGTATTTTGCTGATTGTCGGGTTTGTCAGGGGTATTAACATCGAAGGGGGTACAAGGGCTTGTAGTTCATGGGAGTATCCACCATTAAAATACTTGTAAAACAGGCAGACGGATACAACATTTCGTCGGTGGGATAGAGGTTGAAGCCAAGATGACAGTTCGAGATCTATCAGGTTGGTGACTCTCTTTTGAACTCTGACCAGGAGTGAGAGACCAGTAGCAGATGCACCAGCCCAAATGTGACAACAATACTCCATACATGGGTGAATGGTGGCCGTACAGAGGAACAGGATACTTTCAGGCGTAAGTAACTTTCTAGCACAGTAGAGAAAGCCCACCTTCTTCGCAGTAGACTTGGCAATGCTCTCGATGTATCTGTTCCAACTTATATTCCCTGTGAACGTTAAGCCAAGGAGTTTGAAAGAAGTACTTTCAGGTAATGTATTTTTAGCCATTGATGATTGAGAAGGTTTCTTGTAATTATTGAAGGAAACAAACTTAGTCTTGAATGTGACCATCCATTTTTGTCCCCATTCCAGTACAGATTGGAGGTCTTCCTCTAGTGTTTCTGCCATTACCTTAGATATGTGTTCATTTGTTTTTCCCTCGTGCCTGTTATAGAGAGTGGTGTCATCAGCAAATATACCCGTCTCAAAGACAATTTTATCAGGGAGGTCATTTATGACTCCATACATGGGCGAATGGTTACCTTGTGAAGGTACAGAATACTTTCAGGCGTAAGTAACTTTCTAGCACGGTAGAGAGAGCCCACCTTCCTTGCAGCAGTCATGGCAATGCCCTTGATGTATTTTTTTTTTTTCCATTTTCACCCCAAACAAGGCATAGTGCCACTTTGAAGTAGGGGGCTACTATCGGGGACATAAGTTGCAGGGATACTATATAAGGAGTTGAGCAGCAAGATGTCTGTTCATGTTACTCTTGAACTTCTGCATGTCAGTACAGTTAGGGAAACAGGAACCCGGAAAAGAGTTCCAGAGTCTAGCAATTCTGGGGAAGAAACTATTAAAGTAGAAGGCCTTCTTACATCTAGGGATCTCTAGTGTGTAGAGGTGGGATTTTGCTGATTGTCGGGTTTGTCAGGGGTATTTACATCGAGAGGGTACAAAGGTTTGTAGTTCGTCAGAGCATCCCCCAGGCAGAGGGATGCAACATTTTATTGATGGGAGAGAGGTTTAAGCTTGGATGACAGTTCAGGACTTATCAGGTTGGCGACTCTCTTTTGAACCCTGTCCAGGAGCGAGATATTTAATATTTTTTAAAACAATTTTTAGTTGTAAGTTTTTTTCCTTCATTTTTTTATGTGTGCCTAGAGTTAATGTGAATTACTTCCAAACTATTCAACAGAATTGCAAAAAATTTGGCTTGACACACCTTTGAATTGTGCAGTGTATCGTAGGATAGTAAAAATGTTAATGCTACTTCTACCACCAATACTAAAGCAAACACTTACTTATACTCCAAAACTATATTGGACAAATTTAACAATAACCTTGGCATGACATATGCATCATATTCTAATTCTATGACAAATGCTATTACTGTGAGAGTTGGTGACTTTATTACAAATCAGTTCAAAGTTCTTTTTTTCTCTCTCTTCACAAACAAGTCATATTTTCACTGAAGCATAAGGGTCTACTGTGATAGGGGCCAGGTTTATATCAAGGCAACTTGGGCAGAGAGTTGAGCAGCAAGATGTTTGTTCACATTGCATTTAAATTTCTGCATGTTAGTAGGGTGGGGGATACAAAGTGCAGGGAGGAAATTCCAATCCCATAAAAGCTATTAGAGTAGGAAATCTTCCAGCATCTAGGGAACTCAACAGTGAAGGGGGGAATTTTGCTGGTAGTCGGATGGGCCGGCGGGTATTTTTGTTGAGTGGTTACAAGTGCAGTAAGTTTATCAGACTACATTTCATTCAGCTACTTATAAAATAAGCACAGGGATGTAAGAAAAGTGGTGATGCAACAGCCGATGGAGCTTGGTAGACAGTGCGGAACCTATTAAGTCTATCTTTCAATTCGTCCACATCCGGATTGGAATTATTGATAATAAAATAAGAATGGATTATATATGTAAAATTACAAGTTAAAAGAACACATCTGACAATAAATGAAAGATTTACAAAACAAGAATGTGTTCATTTTTTTTTTTTTTTTAACTCACCTTCATTCCTAACAAGGCATATTTTTTACTATAAAAATCTGAAAAAAATCTTTATAATGTACGTACTTGTGACTGCATGAAAATGTCATATTCCAAAAATCACGTAAATCGATCAAGCAGTTTTTTTTTATTTAAGAAAATCAAATATTTTATCGAAGAAAAACTTCACGCCATCTTGTTTTTGAATGATACACTGCTAGCGACACCTATTGGGAATGTTTGGAATATAAGATCGGCAAGGGGCAGACAATCGACTGTCCACGCTATAGAAAAAAAACTGGGATAATTAAGACATTTATAAGTTTTTGAGGATGTTGAAAACGAAAATAACGTTTAAAATTCCAGCAAACGAGTAATTTCCAAGATATGAAGAATTTTACGTAAATTGAGCACCCACACGTTAACGCTACTCCAACCAAAATTCGGCAAATGTATATTTCAGCGGCGTAAATTCAAGTTTTACACTAGTGGTGGCCATAAAGTGGGTGATCATTATACGTTAAATTATTATAGAAAAGTGATCCCCACTTTCTTTAAACTAACATTTCTTCATATCTTTGAAACTACTCGTTTGCTGGAATTTTAAACCTTATTTTCGTTTTCAACATCCTCAAAAACTTATAAATGTCTTAATTATCCCAGTTTTTTTTCTATAGCGTGGACAGTCAATTGTCTGCCCCTTGCCGACTTATATTCCAAACATTCCCAATAGGTGTCGCCAGCAGTGTATCATTCAAAAACAAGATGGCGTGAAGTTTTTCTTCGATAAAATGTCTCATAATATTTGATTTTCTTAAATAAAAGAAAAACTACTTGATCGATTTACGTGATTTTTGGAATATGACATTTTCATGCAGTGACAAGTACGTACATTATAAAGATTTTTTCCAGATTTTTATAGTAAAAAAGATTACTTGTGAACCATTTATAGACTTGCACCGGGACTACTAATTGGGACGATGCCTAAGAAAGATTAAGATGTTGGTTTACATTGCATTTGATCTTCTGCATATCAGTACAGTTTGGGAAGCAGGCAGCAGGAAGGGAATTCCAAAATCTAGCTGTTCTAGGAAAGAAGCTATTAGAGTAGAAAACTTTTTGACATTTAGGGACCTCAATAGCGAAGGGGTGAGATTTTGTTGCTAAGCAGGTTTATCAGGGATATGTATGTCAAGGGGGCACAAGTGCAACGAGTTCATCAGAGCATATTCCATTAAAATACTTGTAAAATAGGCACAGGGATGAAACATTGCGGTGATGAAAGAGGTGTTGAAGCTTAGTTGACGGTTAGATTGGAGACCCTATACAAGAGGGAGAGACTAGTGGTAGATGCACCAACCCAGATGTAGCAACAATACTCCATGCATGGGCGAATGGTGGCCTTGTAGAGGTACAGGATACTCTCAGGTGTCAGGTAAGGAATTATTTATTATAGATGTCAGTGGTTGGAGAGGCTTCTTGTAATTGTTAAAGGAGAGCAGCTTAGTATTACTAGCATTAAATGTTACCATCCATCTATATCCCCCATTCCACTATGGTCTGGCGGTCATTTTCTAATGATTCAGCCCTTGTCTTGGATTTGTGTACATGTGTTCTTCCCCCATGCATGTTATAGAGCATTGTATCATTAGCAAATATACCCATCTCGGATACAATATTATCGGGGAGATTATTGATGAATATCAGGAATAATAGTGGCCCAGGGATCGACCCCCTGATCGACGCCTTAGACGTGTCTAAGTTTTTTATAATATTATGGACATGAGAAGAGATGATTTTCAGATCATCAATTGTGACTTCCGTCCACATAAAGAAATTTGGGAGGGAGTTATTTCTTGACTCTAGGATGGAGTTCCAGGCGAATCGCCGAGTACATAGTTCCGCCTTTTCAGTTGCCATGCATGAAATCTTCTGATTGTTGGATAGTCGGGGAATTACTGATTGCCCTTTATTCACTACATTATTATAAATTTTCCAGAAAGCACAATTCTGCGATTCTATGATTATTTCAGCATGTCTTCTTTAGACTGTGGCTATTTCTCTCTTACAATGATTCAAGCCATACAATTCTCAATGAAAATGCTATTTTAAACAAAGCCATAACAAACAAATTGACAGAAACGCTTTTTCAAACTTAGGACTAACTGATAGATAGGATCAGTATAATATATACTAGTGATGGGACGATTCCAATATTGTTCCCGATTCTGTTCTAAATTCCTGATTCCAATACAATTACCAATTCTGATACTAAAATTTTTAAATATAGATATAACTTTCTTTTTAAGTTGACAAAATATCGTAACATTTTACATGGAGTAAAAGTTGTGCTTCCCTCTCATATTTTTAACGTTTTTTTTTTTTAAGAAGTAATTGGATTTTGCCGGATGATTAAACTGTTTTGACATGATAATGATGGATTCCATTATAATTAATTTCCATTTACTACAAGATGACATTAGATTTGTAAGGATTTTTCACTTGTTTAAAGCTTGTGTTTTGACTTAAATACAATGTGAAAATCATTTTCTGGACCAATCGCACAAAAACAGCAAATTTTCTAATTCCCAACTTTGAACAATCATAATTCAATGGTTGAGTTACCATATACGGCATAATCATGTTGACACACCAGTTCCTGTTAGATCATCAAAGTTAAGCAACATTGAGCCTGGTAAGATTTAATGGGAGACCATTTCAGAATACTAGGTTCTGTATGTATTCTCTGCCTAATCTGGGTATTGTTTCCAGTAGTTTGGGACTTTTCCTTGCCACTGGATTCAAGTAGTGCGGATTCAGAAGAGGTGTGACATTGTGTAACACTTGCTTCACAACTACACACACAGTCACCCTTACAGGGTGTATCCATTGTCTTTTAAAGCTAAATAGAAACCATGAATTGAGCTATTCAAATAAATTTGGTGTCATCATTTGTTTTGCAAAGATCTGTGTGGTCACAAACAGTTTTTAGATATAACGAAAAATGATTTGGGGTTTGGGATAGAATGCATGGATACATAAAATGTAAAAAATTTGACATTCAGCTTTTTATACGTTTTTAAATAACCTACCTATCACAGACTTCTGATGGCCAAGATTTTTGATTTGATTTCGCTAAAATTTGGAGCTGAACTTTCTGTAACGGATGAGCTTTATGTTTTGCAACTGATTGGCTTGGAGGAGGAATATCTTCATCACTTGAGTTCCACACAATTTCATCGTTTCCTGAATTAGTTTAAAAAATAAAAGGTTCAATAAAATATTACGTTTCTGAATTTTTGAGATGAGGATTGATAATTTAGATTATTTTAATTATTCGGACTACTGTTCTCATCTTGGATGTTATTTGCACAACATTTCGGCCAATGTAACCCCTGACCTTCTTCAAGCATATCTTGTCAAACTCAGATATCTTTCCGTCAAACTCAGAAATCTACATGGAATTTCAAACGGAACTCTTTATATGATCGATAGGGTTAGCATGATAAAGTACTTGGTAAAATTCAGTTGTAGTGACACTCTTCTGGCGGTTCATCCTCAATATGGGTGATACAAAGAATACAATTGCAAATTACTTAGGATTTCCAACAAGTCGAAACAAGAGCAAGCTTTCATGGATTATATGAAGGTTCCATTCAAAATTCCATGTAGATTACAGAGTTCGACAAAGATTTTAGAGTTTAACGAGACACACCTGTAGAAGGTTGGAGGTTATATTGACCGAAGCGTTGTGTGAATAACACTAAAGACAGGAAGAATAGTTCGAATACTTCAAATAATACAAAATAAAATGTTATTTTGAGGTTTCCCTTATTATCTAATCTAATGATATCAAGATTACAGGAAAACAAGTCGACATGATGAAAACTGACGTAAAGAGTTAGTCAATCTTGTAAAAGCATTATTGTGTAAGGTTCAATTTGAACATTTTAGAAACCAAGAAAAGCTGAATCATTTTTTTTATTTTATTTTCTGAGACTTTCCATGGAATCCATCCTAACTATAGAAGACTACTATAAATTCTTCTTTTTTCATATTTTTTCCTTGCTCTGTTGGTGTTGTTAAGTCCAGAGTTAATGCCCGCTAGAAGAGAAAAGTACATCCAATCTCTTTGATAATTGGAGGGGCAAAATGTTAATACCTGGACTTAAGGTTTCAGTGGCAATGCTAGGGTTACAAATTTTATCCAATCTTTTTTTTCTTTTTATATCATAAATGAAATACATACAGGACCTAACTGTGAAGAACTGAAACTAACCTGCCACAATTTTGTTAAAAACATTTGCAATGCTTTAAAAATAGTATTGTTTTTGAGTTACAATTTCTTTAAAACATTTATTAATAATGTGGTTAGGGTTATACAGACATTATGTGATTTAAAAGAAATTAAAGCTCTATTGAAATATCTCACAATTTGATAAAATGTGCCAGTTTTAAAAAACTTTGAAATTTATACTTTTAATTTTTAATTTATGGCTTAAGGTAAGGAGATAAAATCTGACTCCACAATCAGAAAAAGTACATAATTTTACAGTAAACTTCATAAGAATAACTTGAAAAAAATATAAATAAATGAAGAAATTACTGAAATGATGAGGTCCATATTTCGATCCACTTTTTTAAAGGATTTTTAAAGAAAAATGTTCAATGAAAAACATAAATTTTAAATTATTAGAATTTTTGAATAACTGATTGTATCTGTATAATTCAAACAGTTTTGAATTTTTTTATGGCTCTATCCACACAAGTTGACAATTGGTTAAAAAGATAAAAAAATCTATTTGTAATAAGGTGATTCATAATTTATTCTTAATATAGCCTGCACTGAGGACTGAAGCTTTTACCTCCAAGAGACAGTTACTTAGAAACAATTACTACTTATTGCAGACTGTAAGGACTTCTGGCATAATGGATAATATTGTTAAGTTATCATCAGTTCTAAGTACGAGTCTTTTGTAGGTTGAAAGTTCAATCCTACGTGCAAGCAATACTAAAAATACAAATATGAATTACTTAAGACTTCTACCTGGTCATGGCTGATGGAATGAGAGCAAGCTACCCCCATGAATTAAATAAAGGGTTCCATTCGAAATTCCATACAGATTGTCGAGTTCAACAAGATGCACCCGAGGAAAGTCAAAGGTTACATCAGACAAAACGTTGTGAGAATAACACCAAAGATGAAAATAGTAGTTCGAATGTTTCTATCAATTTATCAAGAAGACATTGTCACTCAAAGATCACAAAAGAATGAAACAGCAAAGAATTATCTCCTTCATTCCAACAAAATTTATCTACGAGGCTGCTGCGAGGAAGGTGGGCTCTCTCTACCATGCTAGAAAGTTACTTGCACCTGAGAGTATCCTGTACTTCTACAAGGCCACCATTCACCCATGTATGGAGTACTATTGTCACATTTATGCTAGTGCATCTGCTACTAGTCACTTCTGGACAAAATTCAAAAGAGAGTTGCCAATCTAATAGGTCCCTAATTGTCAGCTAGGCTTCAGCCTCTGTCCTATCAACGAAATGTTGCATCCCTCTGCCTGTTTTACAAGTATCTTAAGGTAGATGTTCCAATGAACTACAAGCACTTGTACCCCCTCGACATAAATACTCCTGACAAACTCGACAAGCAGCAAAACCTACCTCTACACAGTAGAGATCCTCAGATGCTAGAAAGTCTTGTACTAGTTTCTTCCCTAGGATTGATAAACTTTGGAATTCCTTTCCGAGTTTCTGCTTTCTCAACTGTACTGACATGTAGAATTTATAAACAGACATCTTGCTGCTCAACTTCCTATATAGTATCTCTGCAAATTATGTCCCAGATAGTAGCGCCCACTATATCGAAGTGGCACTGTGCCTTGTTTGGGGTGAAAATGCAATTAAAAAAAAAAATTCTATGTATCGCAACAAAATCATGTACGTACACTTACTTCCAAGATGTTATTACTGCTAAGTAATATGTAACACTAGGAATAATCTATATATATAAAAGGCAAAATGGCCGTGCAGGGGAAGAGGGTTCTTGACAACGTTAAATTTATTTAGAACTTTTTATATACTCCCTAGATTATAATATCTACGATTTACGAAATGACGTCGTCTCTACATTTATTTTGATTGACTTTTAAAAAATTCCGCTATTCCATCCTTTCCTGTGTTTGTTTATCGTTTTCATATAAATAAAGCAAAACTAATCGAAGCAAAGTGGATAATCTGGCTTTCCGGCCAGGGACATCCAGAAAGGCAATTAGCTTTGATCAATGTGGGGGGGAAACCCTTCATATCAGACAATTGCTATTCATTTGGAGAGTTCCCCCTTTTTGTGGGGAGCTGGTTTTCCCCAACATCACGGGGACGCAAAATATGGCAGAAAGCTAAAAGCTGAACTGGCCTTCAGCCAACGTTCATTTCTGCGCCTTCATGATTCTTAACTTATTTACTTTAAGTCAACTTTTTGATTGACATCACTAAATTTGAACGCTTTTCATTTCCTGTCACATCTTAGCATACCAGTAAGATCTCAGCTTTTCTTTCACTTTCTTCTCCGCCTTCGTGTCACGGGTTCAAGCCTGCCTGCCTACTACCACTTTTTTTTTTTTTGCTTCAAACACCTGGGCAACTCCGCTTGTAATAATAATAAAAAGGAAGATATGTTATGGTGAAAAAATAATAATATTGAAAATTTTACCAAATTCTTCTTCTACAGACTTTTTTTCAGACACTTGTTGGCGTAGCAATTCTGAAATAGAGTGACGCTTCCTCCTCTTTCCACGTTCTGGTAAAGGGTTCAGTCCTGAAAAAGAATCGGCACATTTTTCCCAGTCCCTAGACCTCGACCAATGTTTCTGCGGCAAGCAAGTGCGTTTCAGCTGAGGAGACAATTTCACATTGATTTCCACATCTTCATCGGAATCGGATTCAGTCAGCCATTGCTGGAAAAATAAAAAGATTCATTTTAGATGAGTGATATATTTGTCAGTTTATTGTACAGTTTTAATTATTTGGCTCTATTTTAATTATTTAACTCCTAACTATTTCTTTTATTTTACTTTTTAATATACTTTATTAATTTATTATTTTTTAATTATTAATTTTTTTCAATTTTATATTACTTTTACTTATTTTTTTAGCTATATTATTTTTATATTTTATTTTTTTTATTAATTTGTTTTTATTTGTTTCTCATAAAACAAACTTTTTCCTCATGGGTAGACAAACAATAAAGAGACCACTGAAAAATACATGCATTAATTTTTCCTCAAAATCTAAAGATAGTCATAATGAATGTTTATTGAAGTAGTTTGCAACAAACAATCTTCTCTCAATAAAATCAGCTCTAGTAGAGTTGTCTCCCCTTGCGCACATATCAAGAATACTTTTTAGTAAGAATGCAATCTAACATTTTATGATATTTAAAGTTTCACAGGGTTTTCTCATTGTACTTGTTGATTTAATTTTTTTAATAGGTGACTACTTAAATTACTAGACAATTCTAAAAATCTGTTAATAATTAAAGAACAGGGATTTTATGACTTAATTTGAACAGAATAAGGACCCTAGCTATCTTCACTAAGAAAAGGACAGATTTAATTGATATAAAAAAAATCAATCTTGATCATGAATATAATATATATAACTCATTATTATTATCATTATTATTATTCATTTACATTTTTAATAAAAATATTAATCCAAAGATTAGTTAAAGTTGTGTAAATATATAAAAAAACACACTCTTGGTTGCGAAAATCCGCTCGAATGTGCCAAGCTTAAACTGGTGTTGACTGAAATCTGTCCTTTTCTTAGTGAAGTCAGTTGGGATCCTTATTCCCTACTTTGTCCACTAAGTATAATAATTGGATAATTATCAATTATATTAATTAACGGTATAATCATGTTGACACACCAGTTCCTGCTGGATCACCGAAATTAAGCAACGTTGAGCCTGGTCAGTACTAAATGGGTGACCATTTGGGACTTCCAGGCGCTGTATGTGCTCTCCGCTTATCTCGATATTGTTTCCAGTCGTCCTGGTCTTCTTGCCACTGGACCCAAACAATGTCGATTCAGGAGAGGTGTGGTTAGCGATTGTGCAACCCTTGCCTCACAATTACATGCACAACTGCCCTTACAGGTGTATCCTTTGTCTTTTGAGACTGAATGGAGGCATCAATCGAATTAAGAGTGTTTATTATAACAAGTGATGTTTCAAAAGTAAGGCCTCCTATTTTTTTTATTACGCCTGAATGTATCAGAGGGGATTGCAAATTGCAGTGTGCTGATGATTGAACTTATGCTTTCACAACCTGAAAGTTTCATCTTCCTGTTGCAGATATTGACAGTATGAGACTCTAAGAAAGCAACCCTTGTCATGGACATGCATCAGAAACAGAGATGCATCACTGAATTCCTCCATGCAAAAAAAAAATTGAACCGACCAACATTTACCAGCGTCTGTTGAACGTTTACAAAGCCGATGCAGTTGATGTTAGCACAGTAATGAGATGGGTTTGTCGATTTCAAAGTGGCAACTGAGATGTGAGTAAAAAAGCCTGCTCCAGAATTTTATGATTTGAGGCATCAAAAGAGGCTGGCAAAAGTGCATTGAGAATGGTAGTGACTATGTAGAAAAAGGCTCTACAGAAAACTTATCTTTAGTTAACCTTTGACAATTCAATATTTTCGTTTGCTAGCCAAATAAAAACGTGACTAACCAAAACTACATGATTTTTAGAATATGACGTCTTAGTTCTGTGACGAATATGTACATCATAAAGATTTTTCTGTGTTTTTCTGTATTGTATATTTAAAATTACACTTATTAAACATAAGTAATTCTAAATAAACAACAAATTTTATGTTGATACTTGAAGATATAAACATTCTAATTTATTCAGTTATATTTTTTAAACAACCTTTGTTAAAAAAAAAAAAAGAGTATATTGTTCTATTAAACTTTTATTGTTTAAATAACTGAACTTTGTTCATTTTATAAAAACAAAGTTGAAAAGATATTTTTCATTCAGTAGTGAGCTTTGGAAGATTGTCGGTGAAAGAAATACAATCGGCAAAAGCGTTTCATTATTTCTAGTCGCCACTTTGAAAAATTACTTGCAAATGCAACTGTTTCACTCGCAATGTAGAGCCCTGTAGAAAAATAAATTCTGGAGCATAAAAGGTCGCTCATTTTAATGATACCATTTCAGTCTTCGTAGCTCTTCAATGTTTTAGATTTTTAGTTAAAAATAGGATGCATTACTTTGGGAACGTCCCTCATATATATCTATAATATAAAGCTGAACGTCTGTGTGTGTGTCTGGTCACGAATAGGCTCCTACATGGTTGACTATTATAGAAAACTGATCACATATAATAATAGAAGATGTATCGAGACACAGGAATGGATAGGTTTGATCTGGCATAATGACGATTCATTAAAATTGTGGGGTCTGTGTATGCGCCTGGTCCACAAAGTATGGAAATAAAAAATTTAAAAATTAAAAAAAAAACGTTTACAAGTGTTTTTGATATAGATGTACATAATAATACTTTGATAAGTATGTTTTAACTTAAATAGGGATGGTATAATGAAATTGTGGAGGTCAGCGTTCACGCCTGGCCTCCATAGAACGGAAATAGGCACAAACTTTAATAAAGACTTTTCATATCTATCTGCGTAAGTATACTTTGATAATTATGTTTCAGTTTGAAAAAATATGGTATAATAAAATTATGGGGTGTTCGTTCGCGTATGACCTCCATAGACTGGAAATATGTCACAAAGTTTAACAAGGTTTTTTAATATAGATCCACAGAATATTGTGATAAGTGTTTTAGTGTGAACAGGTATGGTATAATAAATTATGGGGTTTATCTATTTTATTTTTACTTTCATCATATTTTGCTTTGGTTCTGATACCTCCAAATTCGAAGCTATCTCTTTACAATCCTTCCTTTTCATAACCTATCATACTTTCATAAATCAGAGTCCTTTTTCTGTAGGCTGTTTTTGAACCCAGTCAACGACGGGTACTTTTGCTAGTATAATATAATAATATATGTGCTATTATATATATATAATAACATATATATTATTATATTATACTAGCAAAACATATATGTTATTATATATATATATATATATATATATGTTATTATATATATATATATATATATATATATATATATATATATATATAACATATATATGATTATATTATACTAGCAAAAGTACCCTTCGTTGACTGTTTATATATATAAAGAATACATATATTAAGAGTTGGCTACACTGTCAGAACGAAATTTTGGAAATCCTTTGTATTTTTAAGATGATTATATCGAAAAATTACAAAACTCGATAAGGTAGAAAATTATTTATTAAAAAAAATAGAATTTCAAGAAAACGATCGTATTTGCTTATGTAAGACACAGGAGAGTTCGAAAGGGAGGTAATTTTCCGTTTCGATTTATTTTATAAAACAAGATGGCCGCAATTTTTCACCTGCTTACACGATTACAGTTGTTTTGTTTTTCTTTTAATAATTCTGAATGAACTCAGATTATGGTGTTGAAATTACCTGAATATTACTGAATTAAAAAAAAGAAAAAGAAACTTTAATCATGTTAGCAGGTGAAAAGTTGCGGCCATTTTGTTTTTATAAAATAAATCGAAACGAAAAAAAAACAAAGGGAAATAACTCTAAATGTTTCATATGACTAACGCAAAACAAATAAAATAAACAATTGTTTCTGAATCTGGTATTCATTTAAGATTTTTTCATAACTGTTTAATATAAAAATAACTGTTCGCCTACAAATTAATTAACGTAAAAATAACATATATACAAGTTCAAAAAACCTTTCCTGAGTTTTTCAAGAATTATCGCGAGGAAATTACCTCCCATTTTTAACTCTCCTGTGTCTTACATATACAAATACGATCGTTTTTGTTTTTTTTTTTCAAATTCTGTTTTCTTTAAATAATTTTCTACCTCATAGATTTTCGTGATTTTGGAATATCCTATACTCCCTTGACGTACATATCCCCGACAAACCCGTTTTCACTGTTGATGTCCCTTAATGCCGGAGAGCTTTCTATTCTTCCCTCGAACAGCTAGACTTTGGAAGTCCCTTCCTGCTTCCCTGGCTGTACTGATATGCAGAAGTTCAAATGTAACAAACAAATATCTTGTTAATCTTTCCTAGTCATGCCCCAAATTAGCCCCTTCCTTACGTCTAAGTGGCGATATGCTTTGTAAGGGGTGAACAAGAGTATATATTTTTTTAAAAACTTAAAAATACGAGGAATACGTAGATACCATTGTTTTCATGTAAAATTCAGTATTTCGATTTCCGAAATTACGTTTTGATAGTGTAGAAGCGCCTTTTTCAATCACTATTATTTGTTTTGCTTTTTTTTTATTACCTTTTTCTTGTTAAATATACTGTTCAATCGCCCGTCAAAGTTACTTTCATATATATATATATATATATATATATAGTATGTGTGTGTATATATTATATACACACACACACCCTTGTAGCAATTTTTTAAAATCCTAAAATAATATAAAAGCGGCGTTCGAACACGATGTCGATGTTTACGTCGTCTTGACTTTCAAAGACAATTTTAGAGCCTTCGAACGTAGTTTATGACTAAAATTGAAGTTTATAAACAAAAGTCAAGTATTATGGTTCATCTGTACACTTAAAGGTAAACGAAAGTTGTTGATTAATTATATAATATTTATAAAAATTTATAAAAAATATTAATTATATAATATTTATAAAAATTTATAAAAAATAATAAAACGCCAAAACTCTTCACAATAAATACTTTAGAATTATTAATTAAATTAAAATAATTATTGGCGGAACTGAACGAGCTTTCCCCCTGCCATAAAATTAATTTATTTTCATGTTTTTTTATTTTTTCCTGTGGATTATCGCCGATAACCGACTATTAGCAGGACAAAAAATTTAAAAGTTTATTTAATAACTTTTAACGTGGGGGGATCAATTTTAAATTAAAACGTTCTATTAAATTGATACCCCACTTTCGATCAATCAGCAAAATTCTCCTTATTAAGCTATTTTTGTTGTGTAAAAGAAAAATTTAACAGAACGTTATACTTTTAAAATGATCCTCCACGTTAAAAGTTATCAATTAAACTTAAAAAAAAAAAAAAAAAAAATCTGCTAATACGATAATTTATCGACCATAATATTTTTACGGCAGGGGCGCAGGCTCGTTCAGGTCCGCCATTAAATGATCGAGTATATATTTGGGGGGGGGGGGGTTACGCACCATCCGAGTTGTTTTCGGTTTCCGCTTCAACATTTCGCTCAGGTTTTAAAGAAAAGAAAAAACAAGAAAGTGAACGCAATTTCTACTTGCCGCCATTTTAGAACTAGGTTGGAAGTAAAATGAGGAACGCGTTTGATGAAACGAAACTTTCGGTCCTTCCCGAATTTTTACCATATTAAAAAACAAAAATAAATAAAAAAATCTCTTGAGTAATTTGACCCGAATTCTCATGATTTCCCGTCAAGCCCGAATCGGTCGAGACCGACAATCATCGGTGTCAGCCGAGCGTTGTTCAAATGTTGAAACGCTAATTCGACTTTAAAAAGTTCTTTTTTTTATGCTTTTAGTAATTTTTTAATTTTTTCTTTTTTTTTTTTACAAGGTGGTCACCACTTATCAAGGCCCGGAAGCTACTCAGGGATAAGGGTTATTGTAAGTACAGTACGTTAGTGTGGATATTTAATAAAGTGTCTACTTAAGGGGCTGGTTCATCAGGAATTTGTTTACGTTGGACTTGAAGACATCCAAGTTGTAGTCAGGTGAGAAGCAGGCAGACGGAACAGAGTTCCACGGGCGTGCACTTCTAAGAGAGAAGCTTTGTTCATGGAATCTACGTTTTGATTGAGGCATAGATAAAGAATGGGGAAAGTTTTTGACAGTGGATTCAACTAGACGGGTGTTTTTCGTAAAAGATTGGCGAGGGGGTACTAGAGATTGGAGTTCAGACGAGCACCTGCCATGGAAATAACGATAAAACAAAGATAGGCTTGCAACGTCTCTTCTGTGGGAGAGAGGTTGCAGGGAAGAGAAAAGGGCATCCTCTGCTAAGCCACAAAGTTTATTTTGTACTCTGTCAAGGCAGGATAAGCTGTTTTTAGCAGCTCCTGCCCAGATATGGCAGCAGTATTCCATCCTTGGACATACTTGGCTTTTCTAGATAGAGAATTGCATCAGTAGTGAGATATCTTCTGGAGCGGTAGAAGGATCCCACCATCTTTCCAGCAACCTTGGCAACAGACTTCATGTACGTGTTCCATTTCAGATCAGGAGTGAAGGTCAAGCCCAGAAGCTTGTCAAAACACGGGGCTTCTCCTAGACGAGAGCCATCCATTTCAATTGATGCCAGATGGGGATCAGAGCGTTGATGATGTAAAGATAGGAGTTTGGTTTTAGATGCATTAAAGATAACCAGCTACGTCTTCCCCCACTGAACCACTCGTTTGAGATCAGAGGAGAAAGAATCAGAGAGAACTTTGTCATTAACAGCCTTTGATGTGTTGCCGTAGATGGTTGTGTCATCAGCATAGATGGCAACGAATGATTTAAGTATGTGTTTAGGGAGATCATTGATGTAGATCAGGAAGAGAGTTGTGCCCAGGATAGACCCTTGATGGACTCCAGCATTGATACTGCAAGCCTCTGATTTTTGTCCATCAATCACTACTCTTATGAGCCTATCAGAGAGAAATGATTTAATGATAGAGAGAATATTTCCTGTTATACTGTAGGTGGAGATCTTGTGAAGTAGGCCTTTTTGCCATACCTTGTCGAAGGCCTTTGATATGTCAAGAGCAATTGCCCTGGAAAGGAAGCCTTTGTCAAGAGATTCACTAATCCTATGAGATATAACCGTCAGCACATCTGCAGTAGATCTTGCAGAATGGAAACCATATTGCGTGTCACTAAGAAGGTTATTTCTGCTGAGGTGGTTAACTATTTCTCTATTTAATATGGATTCCAGCAACTTACTCATGACACACAAGAGACTTATTGGTCTGTACTGAGAGGGAGATGACTTATCACCTGAGTTCTTAAATACAGGGCATACTGATGAGGTTTTCCAGGGTGCCGGAAAGCACTTCTTAAGGCAATGTTTAAACAGTTTCGTAAGTATGGGAGCAAGTTCTGGTTGAAGCTTTTTTAACACTATAATTGGGATACCGTCAGGCCCAGTAGCTTTACTGGAATCAAGGTTCTTGATTAGCTTGGCGACCTCATGCACACATATTTATATATTACCTAGTGTGTTCTGTGTTATAGGAGGAAATATGGGGAGTTGATGGCCTTCGTCACATTAGGGTAGAATTACCTGCAAAGTTCTTGGCAAATAGTTTGGCCTTGTCTGAAGCTGACGAGATGACCTCTGGTCTGTTGATAATTGTTGGGATAGAACACACACTTCTGTTCAGGATCCTATTTGTTATTTACCAAAACTGGTGGAAACCAAGCCACTGATCAGCTACTTTGGATTTAACAGACTGAGCATATAGCTCTCTTGCATTTTTTTATTACTCTTTTACAGTGGTTGCTGGCGTTCCTGAAAGCAGCTTTAGTCTCAGTGCATCTATTACGTTGGTAGCTATGGAAAAAGTGATTTCTGTGCGCAATGGCAGCAGCACATTCTGGGGAGAACCATGGCTGGTAGGTTTTTGTTGGAATTTTTTAAATGGTATGAATCGGTCTATGCCTACAATTAACCATTCGGTCAGGTCTGATACTATAGAGGACACATCCTTTTTAAACATGGAATCCAGAGGTAGATCAGATATAAATGTACGGAAGCTATCCCAGTCAGCCATGGAGTATCGGTATACAGTACGGTGGAGGGGTACGTCTGGGGACTTATTACATTTCATTTTTATCTTAACTGATACGACTGAGTGGTCGGAAGATCCTAGAGGAGAAAGAATGGAACATGAACATAGCTCAGGGAAAGTTGAGAGAAAAAGGTCTTGACCTGTAGTAATGGCAAAATCATGACAAAACCTCCCCTCATCATCTGTCTTATTTGAATGGGTCAGCCATTCCACGTTATGGACGTTGAAGTCACCACAGATGTGGATGTTAGCCGAGGGATGTGCAGACAGGATGTGGTCTATTTTCTCAGATATGATCTCAAAGATAGTAACTCCGCTGTTGTGGGGCCTATAGAGGGCAAATATAAATGCAGTGGTGTAAGTAAGTGCAACCCGGAAGCATATATAAGGTAAATTAGGATCTTCTCTAGAGATATCCCTGCCACATGGGAAACCATCTTTAATGTAGGCACATATTCCATCCCCATGGCGATCTTGGGGGTCAGATTTAGATGTTAAGTTAGAGTATCCGTTAATTATGAACTCATCTAGGGAAG
The DNA here is from genome assembly GCF_053919585.1 of Euprymna scolopes. Lineage (NCBI taxonomy): Eukaryota > Metazoa > Mollusca > Cephalopoda > Sepiida > Sepiolidae > Euprymna > Euprymna scolopes. The sequence continues at coordinate 42,771,611 of NC_136511.1, read as the reverse complement.
TGGTCAGCCCTATTCCAGTTTTGCTTACAAAGAATATGTCCGGTGTCATCTCCTGTAATTGGGTTTCAACCTCTGGAAGGTTGGAATGTAGACCCCTGATGTTGGAGAAGGAGACATGGTAGTAGGGGTCTACATTGGAAGATGGTGTTCTAGGTTTATTCGAGTTTTTTTCTGGAGATGTTTCATGTTGAGGTTTTGGGATTTGTGGAACAGGTCGGCATATTTGGTTAGAGCAGTACAGAGAGGGAAAGTAAGAGAGAAAAAGACACAAAAAATTTTTTTTTTTTTGTAGCACATGAAAAGGTAAAGCCGTAACAATTACCCACTAGTATGGCATCGAGAGGCCCCACCAGAGACTATTGCATAGTCCAGAGTCCATTCACCAAATGGCAATACAGCAGCCCCAGTATTTTGCACCTGCTGATAGGACGGCCTCCTTAGTGGTTAATCCAAGGTTCAGGTCCCTGATTATCAGGCGGATAACGTCAGCCCAGATGAAACGTTTACCTCCAGCACCCTTACTAGTGACATGACCACAAGGATAGACATAGGAACAGAAAATTTCCGACATCTCAGACTACTGTTCACCAAGTACTACCGACCTTTAAAGCAGCTTTTTCTTCACCTTTTGTCAGAAAAATCATGAAATGGATGAGGACTGAGGGATAAAAAAGGAGTAGCGAGAGTTACTGGAGCTGCCGATAACACATCCACTACATTATCTACTCTCCATTTAAAAAAAGGGGTGGGTACAAGGGACTTATTAATATCTACTTAGTAAAAGTCCGGTGCTCAATTATCAATTCAGGAGCCTTTTGAAGATAATCTCCCCTCCCATATTAATGGGTGGATGTTTTTGGCATTATATATCTCGAGTTTGAATAATTCGAGCTTCACCTTATAATTAAAATCCGATAATTAACTTTTATCAATTTGTGAAGTCGGCTTAATATTAATTTACATTTGAGTTTAGATAATTATTCAAGATTTTAATTTGGGAGGTTCTCGTTTACATAGGTGAATTTTTTCCATTTTACATGTAACAAGACGATATTGGTTAACAGCATATTTGACAAACATTTCAGAACTGAACAAAAAAAGCAAGACAAGATAGGTAAAATTTAGTTACGAGTTTTTAAGTCAAAGCTGTAATAAGAAAACAGTTAGCGGTAATTAGTACAAATTAGGTTAAAAAATTGGAAACATTTTTTAACCTTAGCTGAAGAGTCTGGAAACAGCGACCTACCCTTTATTAAGGTCATATCGGAAGTGGGAACCTAGCAGACTCATTCTAGCTACATAAGGATATGGTGGGCGTTGTGTGTGTATTTTGGAGGCGGGGGGGGGTAATGCTTTTATTTATTTTTTATTTTATTTCTTTGTCTATTTTTTATTTTTATTTATTTATTTTTTTGCTTTATCCATCGGGATTGAAATCTTCGAGCTTCACCTTATAAGTAAAATCCAATAATTAACTTTTATCAATTTGGGAAGTCGGCTTAATATTTAATTTACATTTGAATTTAGATAATTATTTAAGATTTGAATTTGGGAGGTTCTCGTTTACATAGGTGACTTTTTTTTTTCCTTTTTGTTTTACATGTAACAAGACGATATTCGTTAACAGCATACTTGACAAAGATTTGAGAACAGAACAAAAAATCAAGACAAGATAGGTAAAATTTAGTTACGAGTTTTTAAGTCAAAGCTGTAATAAGAAAACAGTTAGCGGTAATTAGTACAAATTAGGTTCAAAAGTTGGAAACATTTTTTAACCTTAGCTGAAGTGTCTGGAAACAGCGACCTACCCATTTTAGGGTCATATCGGAAGTGGGAACTTGGCAGACTTTCATTCTAGCTACATAAGAATATGGTGGACGTTTTGTGTGTATGTTGGAGGTGAGGGGGGGGAGGGGTAATTTATGATTAGTTATTTTTAATGATTTATTTATTTATTTTGAATTTTTTTTTTCTTGTACTTCAATTTCTGGGAGTTTGATTAGCCAATAAAAAGCGATATGCAAATGAAAACATACGACATTAGAATTGGAAGAAATTGACTGAACCCAAAAAAGCTGACAAACTATATTTTCAGACTCGCCAAACAGAAAAATGACAAGCAAGGAAATAAATCTGTGCATGCTAGAAAAACAAATGGAAACACCGATGCAGACAATCTCATATTGTCAGGAAAAGAAATTGCATTCCCAAAGAATGAGGTGCACCAATTGTAAACACAAATGTTTACTAAAAAAAAGATTGTGCGTAAAGGATGGCTTCTCCTGGCAGTGTACCAATGGACAATGTAGACAATGGGTATCATTGCGCACAGGATCGTTTTTTGCACAATCCAATTTGGATATTGCAACAATAGTAAAAATAATCGCCAATAATATGGGCGTTCGAAATGGCAACCCTAAAAAATATTAAAAGAGAATGCGGTGTTATATCCGAGCACACATACACTGATTGGAAGAACTTTCTGAGAGAAATTTGTCAGGAGTATTTCCTGAGAAATCCCCAGCAGATATGAGGCCCAGGGCACACTGTAGAAATTGATGAATCTCTATCCAACCGAAAAAAACATAACGTAGGGTAAATCCTTGAACCACTCTGGGTCTTCGGCGGCTATGACATCACCGACAAGGAGGGTTTTTTGGTCACCGTGCCAAATCGAAACGCTAAAACTTCTCTTTCCAATAATAAAAAAATATATTCTGCTAGGTCCAACAGTTGTATCCGACTGTTGGAAGGCCTATAACAAAGTAGGAGGATCAACAGTCGATCGAAGTAAAAGATTCCTAACGAAATATCCTCATCGCAAGAAAGTTCTTCCGCCGGCAATTAACAACCGTAAAAAAAAACATTTAAAAAAAAAACAAGCACTTTCTTGAAAAAAAAAAAAGAACATGTTTTTCTATTTCGGTGTAATCCCCCTCCCCACACACACACACCTAAAAAAAAAACCCAAAAAAAACAATCTGACTGAACAAAAAGTCTTGAAAATAAAATCAAAAACAAAAAAATAAATATGGTTAAAGAAACACAAGAACATTGTACTTCCACCTAACATTTATATGGGTAAACAACCTTTTCTTGAAGATAAGAATATTTACATAATTTACTGTTGATAAATATTTTGCAAAAAAAAAATAAAATAAAATAAATACTAAAATAAATTAAATAAACATATTTTTTTTTTTACAAGGTAGGTTTTTTTGCTATTTTGTGATAATTTGCATTTGTATTTATTTTTTTTTGGGGGGGGGGTGTTTTGCTTTTTTCCTTAGTCTGCATCTGTTACGCTGCTCGGCTGTCACCGATGATTGCTGGTCTCGCTCGATCCGGGCTTGACGGGAAATCACGAGAATTCGGGTCAAATTATGCAAGAGTGCCAAAAATTTGTATCATGTACTTACCCATGACAATACGAAAATATTATATTCCAAAAATCACGTAAATTTATCAAGTAGTTTTACTTTTATAAAGAAAATTATTTTTACACGATAAATGGGAATTCGTAGGCATTACAGCATAAATCTAATAAATATGAATTATTATTGAATTGTCTCCCTTTGTTTATTGAGATACTTTTTAAAAAATGGCGAGCGAAACAGTCATTTCTTGGATACTTATAAAATTCAATTTTTTTATTTAAAAATAAAACTCCTTGATCAATTTATGTGATTTTTGGACTATGATATTTTCATTTCATCACGGGTACGTACATTATACAGATTTTTCTTTAGTTTTTTTTTTTTAATATGGGGTGGGGGGAGGGGACAAAAATCAAACTTTGTTATCAGGGCTACCTGGGGTTGTCCGGAAGCAGGGATAACAAAATAGAAAAGTTTTTTTAAAAAAGTGTGGTAACATTTTTTTTTTTAAATTCACCTTTCTTTTTTACTCCACCTACACCTCTCTCTCTTTCCCTCTCTGTCTATCTGTCTATGTATCTATCTATTAGGTTGGTGCAAAAACAATATCGTTTTCTCACATATGTTACTTTTATATATGATTTCTGAATTAATTCGTCTCTAGTATATAATAAAAGAGGCACGAAACTGCCGTAGAACAGATGGCACATAAAAAATTATTATGTTTACGCCATTAGCCATTATGTTATATAGCTATAGAACGCAATTACATACACATTATTATGTTATATAGCTATAGAACGCAATTACATACACATTATGTTATATAACTATAGAACGCAATTACATACACATTATGTTATATAGCTATAGAACGCAATTACATACACATTATGTTATATAGCTATAGAACGCAATTACATACACATTATGTTATATAACTATAGAACGCAATTACATACACATTATGTTATATAGCTATAGAACGCAATTACATACACATTATGTTATATAGCTATAGAACGCAATTACATACACATTATGTTATATAACTATAGAACGCAATTACATACACATTATGTTATATAGCTATAGAACGCAATTACATACACATTATGTTATATAACTATAGAACGCAATTACATACACATTATGTTATATAGCTATAGAATGCAATTACATACACATTATTATGTTATATAACTATAGAACGCAATTACATACACATTATGTTATATAGCTATAGACCGCAATTACATACACATTATGTTATATAACTATAGAACGCAATTACATACACATTATGTTATATAGCTATAGAATGCAATTACATACACATTATTATGTTATATAGCTATAGAACGCAATTACATACACATTATGTTATATAACTATAGAACGCAATTACATACACATTATTATGTTATATAACTATAGAACGCAATTACATACACATTATGTTATATAGCTATAGAATGCAATTACATACACATTATTATGTTATATAGCTATAGAACGCAATTACATACACATTATGTTATATAACTATAGAACGCAATTACATACACATTATTATGTTATATAACTATAGAACGCAATTACATACACATTATTATGTTATATAGCTATAGAACGCAATTACATACACATTATTATGTTATATAGCTATAGAACGCAATTACATACACATTATGTTATATAGCTATAGAACGCAATTACATACACATTATGTTATATAACTATAGAACGCAATTACATACACATTATGTTATATAGCTATAGAACGCAATTACATACACATTATGTTATATAACTATAGAACGCAATTACATACACATTATGTTATATAGCTATAGAATGCAATTACATACACATTATTATGTTATATAACTATAGAACGCAATTACATACACATTATGTTATATAGCTATAGAACGCAATTACATACACATTATGTTATATAGCTATAGAACGCAATTACATACACATTATGTTATATAACTATAGAACGCAATTACATACACATTATGTTATATAGCTATAGAACGCAATTACATACACATTATGTTATATAACTATAGAACGCAATTACATACACATTATGTTATATAGCTATAGAATGCAATTACATACACATTATTATGTTATATAACTATAGAACGCAATTACATACACATTATGTTATATAGCTATAGAATGCAATTACATACACATTATGTTATATAGCTATAGAACGCAATTACATACACATTATGTTATATAGCTATAGAATGCAATTACATACACATTATTATGTTATATAACTATAGAACGCAATTACATACACATTATGTTATATAACTATAGAACGCAATTACATACACATTATGTTATATAGCTATAGAACGCAATTACATACACATTATGTTATATAGCTATAGAACGCAATTACATACACATTATGTTATATAGCTATAGAACGCAATTACATACACATTATGTTATATAGCTATAGAACGCAATTACATACACATTATGTTATATAGCTATAGAATGCAATTACATACACATTATTATTTTATATAGCTATAGAACGCAATTACATACACATTATGTTATATAGCTATAGACCGCAATTACATACACATTATGTTATATAACTATAGAACGCAATTACATACACATTATGTTATATAGCTATAGAATGCAATTACATACACATTATTATGTTATATAGCTATAGAACGCAATTACATACACATTATGTTATATAACTATAGAACGCAATTACATACACATTATTATGTTATATAGCTATAGAACGCAATTACATACACATTATGTTATATAGCTATAGAACGCAATTACATACACATTATGTTATATAGCTATAGAACGCAATTACATACACATTATGTTATATAGCTATAGAACGCAATTACATACACATTATGTTATATAGCTATAGAACGCAATTACATACACATTATGTTATATAACTATAGAACGCAATTACATACACATTATGTTATATAGCTATAGAACGCAATTACATACACATTATTATGTTATACTAAAACGTTACTTTTATTCAAGGAGTACCATGTTCATCATCGTCCTAGCCGACAGAGGAAGTAGCTCAAATTTCATCCACACTTTACCAAGTCCTCTTACGACACCATTCTACACCGAGTGCATTTATGCTTTTTTCTGCTTTTCTGGGCGAAATTGCACCAAAAAAGGTTACGGTGACTGCTTGGTAATCTGTGGCCGGTCTCATCCATCACAGCTTCTTGAATCCAGGCAAAACGATTATGACGGAGAAATACTGTCAACAAATTGATGAAATGCACTAGAAGCTCCAACATATGTGCCCGAGATTGATCAATATGAAGGGACCAATTCTTCTCCATGACAACGCTCGCCCATATGTTGCAGAAGCTGAACAAAGACTCTGCCTCATCCGCCATATTCATCGCCCAACAATTATCACTTTTTCAAGCATCTTGACAACTTCCTGCGCGAAAAATGCTTCAAAAGCTGAGATGATGCTAAATCGGTTTTCAATGACTTCATCGCTTCCAGAACTCCAGATTTCTATGCTAATGGAATAAATAAACTTGTTTTTCGTTGGCAAAAATGTGCCGATTCTAATGGTTCTTATTTCAATTGATAAAGTGTATAATGAAAGGGGTCCTGGATATGACCTTAAACTATATCCGATGGTGAGGGCCCCAGCTTGCAGGCCTTAGGGAGTGAGGAGCCACCCTTTAATTGCTATTGCTCCCAGGTCCACTCTGACCCAGAGTGGTAGCACCTGTTAGGGTCCCAACTATGGGTTAAATAGAATACGACTTCAAAAACAAATATACTATATTAAAAAATCGTTCTCCAAAATCACCAGATTCGGCATTAAATAACCTGAAAAGGGTTGATATGCCGTAAAACAAAACAACCAACCAACCAACCAAGTATAATGAAAGAAATTATGATCTTTTGAAGTTGAACATCAAAAAACAACATTATTTTTGCACCAACCTAATATCTGTCTCTTTATCTTTATACCTGTCTTCCTTTTGCTGGCAACTAATTCAATATAATAGAAAGAAGAATTAAGAAAAGAAAAGAAAGTTGACTGAGTATATCTATTTTGATGCTACACTTCATCTGTTCTTTCTTCAATCAGTTTTTTTCTTTTTTACATGGGAGTCACCACTTATTAAGGCCTGAAAGTCATTCAAGGATAAAGGTCAATGAGTGTATGGTAGTCACTGAGACAACAGCATATTAATAGTTAGTAGTGGAAATGGCGTAGAAATTAATTATTTAGGGAGGTCAATAAGAACTTGTTTACATTGAACTTGAACATAGCCATATTGTAGTCAGCTAGAAAGCAGGTTAGTGAAACGGAGTGGGAAGTTGTAGGAAAGAAGCTTTGTTTATGGAATTTGCGTTTAGATTTAGGCACAGATAGTGAGTGGGGGAAACTGTTGATAGTCAGTTAAGAAGAAATCCTTCTAGACTGGTTATTTATCTGCTGCAGCAAGACGATGTGACACAAGAGTTAGAAAATGGGATTTGAAAAGCCAGCACCATTACATGATAATTTCAAAAGATTGTTTTTGCCTATCCAATAACACATTTTAACTTAAAATCAACGGAAAATACAATTAAAAAGCATAAATAAATATTCATTACATTCGTGTAGGGTCCTGTAGTATAATAGTCGAGTAAATAGCAGTCAAAGTAAAGTTCATTCTCAAACTTAGTTTCAATTTAAACATACCCCACTTGTGTTCTTCCAATTCTTGCTACCATATGCAAAATTATAACACTGGTGTCAGTAGTGTGCAGCAAGAAAACATGGACTCTCACAAGCAGAACTCCTCGACTTGCTCAAACAACAAAAATATTAATCATATTCAAATCTGCACAATTTTCTTGTTCCAGTTCAAACTAGGCTGAAAAACTGCTGAGGCAGCTCGTGATATCAATGATGCATTTGGCCTAGAAACCAATAACAAACGTGTGGCACAACGGTGGTTCAAGAAATTTCCCAATGGTGACAAGAGTTTCTTCTTAACTGACTATCAACAGTTTCCCCCACTCACTATTAACAACCAGCCCCTCTGACCTGACGACAAAAAAATACATGAACTGCAGGCAGATATAGCAAATTTATTACAAAATTTAAAAGTAATAACATGCCCACATACCACGGTACCAGAAAACAACAACTACTAAATAATGATACGACTGCAATCACTTTGTGACACAGAGAGAGATATAATAATCTACAAACCTGGACATGATGTACATCAGTTCATCGTTGGCCTGCATAAAGCTTACATCATCCATGTAAAACCAGACCTCCTCACCCACTTAAACATGGAGGAAGAATTCCTGAAGATCTGTAAACAATTATTTCAAGAGGGCATATTCCAGCAAACATTGGATTCTCAACAGAACGTCACTATCTTTGAGAAATTCCAACAATATCTCATTTCGAACTATGGTAGTCAAATGTCAAACTACCAGTACCTTAGTCACATTTGAGACCTTGAATGCCATGATAATGAAAAATTAACTGACTTTTGGTCATCTTGAGACCACAATTAGAAAAGCAGCAATCCACATAAAAGGGAAATTTTGAAAGGATGAATTAAAAGGACATGCCCACAGACGCCATTTTCACAATCATGGGTACAAGGACCCTTCAATTCATTAGAGTAAATTTTACCACCAAGGATGCTTCATTTTCTGATGTGGCAATGTTGGATCCTGGTTGTTCACCATGTATACTACTGATATCTTGCATTGCTAATCACAATTTATATCTTCCTCAAATGTCCAAATCAAGGGCATAGACAGTAGTATCCTATCACAAGATGAATTAACCTGTGATGTTACTATCAGTGACTACAACTCACAAACCTTCGGAGAACTCACTGCTCCCTGTGACTTTTGGTTATTCCCTAATCTCAACGAAAACTTTAGAGATTGTCGCTATGAGACGATTGAGGAGATGAAAGATGCTGTGACAAGGATCATTCAAACACTCACACAAGAGGACTTCCGTAAGGCCTTCCAGAAGTTGTTGGAATAGTAAATAACTGCATTGCAGCTGGAGGCAATTACTTTTAAGAGGACTAGAGGTTCATGTGTTTACTATTAATAAAAATGCTTATACGAAAAAGCCTGGAAACTTATTTAAGGCACCTCATATATACACTCACAATGAATTTTATATAGACCTCATATAACATGTACACAACGCTGCTAGACGATCATACGTATTGACATGTACATACACTCACAATACTAGATGATCATAAAACTCATATATATATATATATATATATATATATATATATAGACGACTAGAATCATTTGAAGCATTTAACAGTACAATACAACAAATAGTTGTTCCTTTATATTATTAGTGAGCATGGATGACTGGAAAACACTAGAATATTGGAAGAGATTCATGTTGGATTTTAAAATTTTGGAAATAATAGCTGTGAGATGTGAACTGGAGAATCGCAATGGAAATGTGGAAGCAGTGGATAACAGAACTGAATCATGCCAGGCATTCTGACTGCATCGAAACAACAAAAATTGCCGAGAAGTTAACAGAAAAATGTATTGCTAGATGCACCCAAGGCAATGTGGACCTTGGTGAGAGAGACGGCGTGGCAACTATGAAGAAAGCACTGAATGAAAATCTTTGCTACTTCTCATAAAAAAGCCAACTACACACTACAAAGAAACTCCTCAACAAGGTCAAGCATCCAGTTGATCTAGGCATATTCTGGTTTAATGTGCTTTTTCTAAAACGCATGAAGCCAAATACTTCTGGTTATATCATAGAGCGTTAAGGTCGCCTCCAAAATGATCACACCTAGCCCGTTTATTTACAGTAATAAAACACGGGAAAAGACCAGCTACACCCTCTGGTTGTAAAGGGCTATAATTAGTTACATTAGGATTAGTGGTGTAAGGGAAGTAACTCTGCCAGTATATTACATGGTTCTTCTCAGACAAGAAGTTTTGTCTGCAAAATGCACCAAAGGATAACCCTAACCCTAACCTGGACCCCTACAGTTTGCACAAAGTCCTGTGCTTCATGCAGACCAAGTTCCCTCAACCTGCAATGATCTTTTGAGTGTGGTTCCAACAAAATCCACAGCATGCCATCTAACATTTTTGAAAAAGTGACCCAGACGATTCAGATAGTTATACTGAATTGCTGTCTACTGTTTCTAAGCACTAGGTAGAGAAGGTGAGTATGGAAAGGTTATATGTGTGGTAGCAGGACTCAACTTTATCTCACAACTCCAAGAAAACCCAGAAGTGGTTGTCTGAGAGCTTCCACGATTTCATCAGTTCCAACATCTAGTGTCCCCTGCCTCAATTCACCAGATTGTCAGATTATTATGTGTAAAGTGCAGTTGAAAGGAACACCAACTGTACTTACAAAATAGGCAAAGAAATCTCTGGCATCTAGAAACCCTAACCCTTAACCCTAACGTCCAGAGAAGAGGCTATGCAACACTTATTCAAGCCAATTATTTAACAAGAAATTGCTGAAGTCATTCTTTTGTGTACCGTTTTGGTTTGTCATCTACGTATGATTAATCTACTTTGGTCTGATATCTACATTTTGTTTTATTATTTGACAACTATGGAAGGCAGTAATTACTGGGAATAGAGTTATGAAACTCAGCATTTCTATCCCGTCGTGTTTAACCACCAGAAGAAGGCCAGAGGATGAGCTGGTCGAAACATGATGAAACAACAATAGCTACAAAGATGAGGATAATAGTTTGGCCAACTAATCCTCTGGCCTGCTTTGGGTAGGATTGAAACCGCTATCTTCAGACAATGCTCCCTTGGAACTGTAGAGGCCCAATGTCTCTAGCCACAGCACCACAGACCCCTTTGAGGTTAACCATCTGAAGAAGGCCAGAGGATGTTGGCCAAAGCATGTTGAAACAACAACAACTATAAAGATGAGGATAACAGTTCAGTTTGGTTCAGCTGCTTATTTTAAAGAAGTTGGCTTATTATTTTCACATAAACTTGTTACTTTTATGGGCTTTAAAACGACTTTTATTAGTTGAAAATACTCTGAGTTAAAATGTTCCTGTGAATACTTACTCACTTTGGGAAATTATGAAGAAAGTTGTAGTAGCAAATAAAATAATATGAATTTATTTGTCTCCTAAGGAACTTCTTTAGCCCCTTTTGGGAACTATAGTCAGCCAGAAAGGGTGTGACATGACTGTCCCAGGGAGCGGTTAGGCTCCCCACAGGCTAAGACTCCCGGAGTACTGGAGAAAGCCGGGCAGACATGATTCTTTTATTCTTTAATTTTCATCGGTGTGCCTAGATGACAGCGAAAAACCCTACTGAGAGAAAAGTTTAGCATTGTGATTTTTATTTTTATGAAAATCGACAAAACAATGTCATTTTTGAAATTTGTACTCCAAAACAGGTAATGACTCAGGGTTCTGGAGAGATGATGTTTATAATTCAAGTGCAATGCGTTGACTCAGGGTCATGGGAGTGACCCAATGAGAACATTCGCAGATCTACAGATGCACACGTTGGGGACGAATTTCCCCTGGGATGACATTGTTGGGTATGATTGGTCCAGGGAACAACCCTGGCTCATCCCTTCCCTGAATATATTAACGGAGCGCACAGTCGAAAAATGATAGTTGGGAGTGAGAGTCAGACTGAGGCCAGTAGAGAGTTGAGCTTGAAAGTTTGAGACCGAACAACTTGTAGAGAATCGCCACACCAGTCTCTGCCTGCGCCAACCTCACCGCTATATTGAAAAGAGAAGTGAAATCTACATATAGACTCAGTGGAGTCGGACATTATTGAACATTGTTCTGTGAGACAATTGTATATAATTATATATTTGTATATCATTTTTTCTGGAATTTAATCAGTAGACTAGGAGAACTGAGTTGTTTTCTTTTTTTTTGTGCATGGAATTGCTTTTCTTCTAGCATATAACAGACTGGCGAGGCGACGGAATATCAACTCTGACGCGAGAAGCACCAACGAACACCTGGTTGTAAATTGAAAACCAAATCAATTAACGGGCTTCTACCACACAAAGAAGTTATATTTAGTCGTTGTCGACAAAGATAGTGACTTGGACAATCATAGGGTCACAAGGAAACTCAACCGACGTCAAGAGAGACCTCTCTCTCTCTCTCTCTCTCTTCCCCCCTCTCTCTCTGTCTCTCTCTCTCTCTCTCTCTCTCTCCTGTCAATATCCACCAGATACAATAGCTCCTCTACTCTCGCATAGAAGCTGACGACTCACTGGGTACTTTAGCATAGCAACCCTCGCTAAAGAAATGGCTTAATTCTTCCTGAACACTTCTTATATAACAAACCTTTTTGTTGTTTTGTTTTAGTGAGGTTTTTTTTAATTTTTTCTTTCTTTAGTGTTCATAAATTTATAATTAGGGGGGAAAACAAATTCTCCTTTTCCTAAATAGTGAATTCAAACGAAACAGGGAAAAAAACAGGGTTAGCTATTAGAACCATTTGCTTTTTTTGTGATTTAGTCGGCAAAAAATATGTACACGCATGCGCATACAACAATGCCCACCACTTATAACAAAGAATTACATTGCTTACTATTCGGAAAACTACTTGTTTACGGAAAATTTAAATGTGATATTCGTTTTCAGCACACTCGAAAACCGCTACTTCCATGTTTACAAAATGGGGGGGGGGGAAAGGATTTAAAAAAACAAACAGTGCTTATGCACTTTTGATACCGCGCTATTTTTAAGATTAAATTCAAGTTTACCGATATCGTTTTTTGTTTTTTTATTAAATTGTTAGCTGGAAGCACAGTTATAAGACATGTTAAGAATAGCTTTTAAAATAACTTTAAATTTAAAATAATTATTTCAGCACGGTAGCAAAAGTGCACATTCCGTGTTTACAAAATGGAGGATCGTTGTAACTAAAAAGTGAGCACCCCTTTCAAATGGTCGAAATAATGACTTTTTAATTTTTTTTTTTTTAGATAATCTGGTTTGTTAGTGTATAATCAATAATAAATCCACTGAAAAAATTGCAAAAAAAAACAGAAAACGAACAGAAAAAAATTAGAGGGGGGGGGGTTAAAACTAACTTTTTTTTTGCTTAAAAAGTTTGCATTTATTAAAATTAAAATTTTTCGTACTTTTACGGCTAAATATAACGGAAATTGCCGAGAATTAACGAAATAAATTTTAACTTCGTGCGCACAAATTATTCTACTTATTAGTTTCGTATTTTTAATCTTTAGTTTTCAAAGGTATTTGTACTTTTAGCGATTAAAAACAAAAGAAATTAAAATTTAATTATTTTGAAACTTTTATATTAATTTCGCCATGAAAAAAATCTTCAGACATCATTATTAAAAATACGAAACTTATAACTTCCGCTGACAAACTCCTCTACTTCCTTTTTTATATAGAACGCGATACACTATACTTGTGTGGTGAGTATCTCCTTAAAAATCTATAAGCATCGTTTAATTTATTCTTTTAAATTTTGTAACGATTTCAAGCTTGTATATTTATTGATTGTTTAAAAAGGTTATCGTTATTATTTACGTTATTAAATTGCTATTTTTTTAGTAATTCATTTTTGAACTCCCATCCTCCATTTAATTTCCATGTGGCTATGCAATTTGTCTATTTCTGATTTTTCTTTAACCAATAACAAATAGTTAATTTCCTGATTTTTAAATATCTAATTCATTAGATTTTTATAATTCAGACGTTTTAAAATATATATTAACTTTTGGACATGTGCCGTTGTAGATAACACAAAACGTGTATGGGGGGGGGACTAAACAAATATTACCAAAGACAAAAGTCTGCTTAAATTTGTTTTAATATATTTTGAAGTATTATTCTTGTCCAAAACAAATAGAACGAAAAACAAAACATCCTGCTTTATAAGACCGGCACGAGTACCTTTGATAATAGCTCGAAAATTGATGTATATTTTATTCTTCACACCTGCTTTGTTATTTTAGTTACCATAAAAAATACCCTAATTTGCTTCTGTTTCTAACAGTATTTTGTCTGATTTTTTATTTATAACTCCTTTTCCCAAACTTACCGCCTGCGCCTCAGAGTCGGCCGCCATTTTAAATTTTCCAATACATCGGTAAACACTATGTTTTTCGACCTGAATAAACATGTTACATTAAATATAAACACTAAAAACATATCCAGTTAGGTAGAAAAGTAACTTTTGATAACATTTATTTGTCCTGTATTTGTTTTGACAACTTTTTCGAATCTGTATACAGTAAAACAAACCCGTTTTTTTTTCAGCAGGTTAAAATCAAGTTGCACGTTATCTTTTTTTTTTTTTTTTTTTTTTAATGGTTTAGTGGAAGCATATAATAGTTACAAATCCCTCCTCCATTCCCCATGTTGAATAGCTTTCGAAATAATGTTATTTTAGCACGTTAACTAAAGTGCATAAGTACCATGAAAAGGTTTGTTTTTTATAGAACCACTCCCGTCTGTAAACATTTTTAACACGCTTCGATGGAAGACCCCCCCCCCCCAAAAAAAAAATTCAATTTCCTATTAATAACTACTACAAAAAATAACTGTACTCCTGGGGATTAGCGTCTTGAACAGATTGATATAAAAAAAAATCCAGATTATTTCAAAAACTTTAACATTTGTAAAGATTCCCAGTCATCTTTGGGAAGATCTTCGTTTCTTACAATAGACATCAAACTTAAAAAGGTGGTTAAAAAAAATTATTAAAGGCAAGATAAGTTACTCTTCTACAAGCTGGATAAGTTTTTAGTGTTTTAACTTATTAAGATGGCGCGATCTCTCCTTTAAAATCCCGACAATTGCTCAAAACTCGCAAAATAAAAATACTGATAGAAATCCACCCAATAAAAGTCACGGTAAGATTTATTTGGTTGATTGTCATTTTTATTTTCGACTTTTTGCAGGACTCAAAAAGCGAGATCATGTCACCATATTTTTTTTTTTTTTTTTTACTTTAGCACTCAACACTACTTAGTTATCAAACCGAATAAATGCTTTAGGGTACGTTAAAAACAAATAAAGTTATATAGAAATGTAGCTTTTCTTGCCTTTGGTAACATTCGTTTTTTTCGATATTTTTCCTATTGTAAAAGACTTTTACCCTAAAATGTAATGTTGCGAAAGTGAATTACAAGTTGATATCGAGGAAAGAGGTAAGATATTAATTCTTACCCATCTGGTTACCCCATATGCACTTACTGAACCGTGTTGAAATAATGTTTAGAAAGCCATTCTTAACATGGAGAGGAGGGTGTTTTGTAACTATTCTGCCCTTTCACCTAAAAATTGAAAAAATATCGTAAAACTTTAACTTAAACAGTTTTAAAATAGCGCGGTTCAATAAGAGTACAAGCACCAACTTTTATTTTTAAAAAAGGTTAATTTAAAAAACACTTAGCGTGTAGAATAAGCCTTTGTTTTGAATTTTTATCTATTTACTTCACGAGTTTGTAAATGATGGTTAAACATGTATTATCTTAAAATCATTTTGATGACAAATTCTTTCTGATACAAACTCGTGGTCTTTTCAGTTAGATTTAATGGTGTTTATTCAGATTGGCAATTAAAAAGTAAAGAAAATACAGACAAGTTTGTAATAGTCCAAAAATTACGTAAATAAATCAAGTAAACCCCCCCCCCTGAAATAAAGACTACTCGAGGTCAAAAATATGGCCAGTATAGTTTAGTAAAATCTGTAAAAGTCGCACATTTTTATTTTCTTAGGGCCGATGTAAACGAGTAGGGGGCCGCCATTGCCAAATAGGCACCGGCTACAGTGTTGAGCGCGACATGCTGTTATTTCATGTTTCTAGCCATCCAATGTTCTTTCTAAATGGATTTTGCTATACTGTTTTTTAAGAATTTTTGATAACCGCATGCATTTCTTTAAGACAGAACAGTTTTCGGAATAAATACCCCCAACCTCCCTATGTTAAGAACGGCGTTCGAGGTTGGGGGGGGGTATTTTTAAAGCCGTTCTTAACATGGGAAGGTTGGGATGTTTATAATACGCTGGGGCACGTCGTAAAAATTTACCTTTTTCTTTTTTGACCACTTTCGTTTTTAGAGTCCGTTTTGTTAAATTACAAAATACAAATTAGTTAACGAGGACCACGTTTCACATGTTAAGAATGGCTTTTTAAATAGCGTTATTGGGGTTTGTATTACTGTACACAGATTCGAAAAAGTTGTCAACAAATAAATATATAACAAGTAAATGTTATCAAAGGCAAGATAAGTTACTTTTCTACCTAACTGGATATGTTTTCCGTGTTTTTTATTTAATGTAACATGTTTATTCAGCTCGAAAAACATACTGTGTTTACCGTCGGTAAACTTTACCGATGTATTGGAAAATTCAAAATGGCGCTCGGCTCGACTCTCTCTTTAACACGGTAAGTTTGGAAAAAGGTGCTATAAATATAAAACTAGACAAAATATTGTTAGAAACTCGCTCAATATATATTACAGTGACATAGGTTGACATATATTCGGTGGTTTTTTAATAGTATTTTGTCTAGTTTATTATTTATAACACCTTTTCCCGAACTTTCCGTGTTAAAGATAGGGTCGGGCGCCGTTTCGAATTTTCCAATACATCCGTAAACAATGTATGTTTTTCGAGCTGAATAAACATTTTACATTGAATAAAAACACAAAAAATATATCCAGTTTGGTAGAAAAGAAACTTTTCTTGCTTTTGATAACATTTATTTGTTATATATTTGTTTTTTGACAACTTTTCGAATCTGTGTACAGTAATACAGACCCAAATTTATATAAGCCGCGCGTGCCGTGTCCTCCTCCCCCCCCCCTCTGGTGCTGCATATGAGATGATGCCACAAAAAATAGTGAAGAAATGAATGTGTGAAGGGCTAACGTTGTCTTCATATTTTCACCAAGTTTCAGAAAAATCTAATGGTTGGGGTAAAATGTCTTTCTTTTTCTTTTTTTTTTTTCTTTTTTTTTTTTCCAATTTTGGGACCTTTTTGAGCTCCTAGGAATGCCAAATCCCAGTTAAAATGGACAAACGGTGCAGTTTCACGCCTTAAGACATGTATATTTGAATTCAGCACCATGGAAAACCACTGTAGACATATCATTTTGAGTAATATGAAAAAAGAGCTCCAAAAAAGGCACTGTTAGGGCTAAAAAAAAGTCTCGGAGAGATGTGAACCAGAATTTTGCCAGGGTCACCCACACTGAATTTATATTAAGAACAATGGCTTCCACATCTTGGCCAAGTTTCAGGAATATCTTAATGGATGGAGCAAAAAGTGTAATTTTTTTACCTCTTGAGTCCCTAGATACGCCTGATCTCAGTGTAAATGGAAAATAGTACAGTTCAGGCTTTAACACATGTATATTTGCATTAACCACTGTGGAAAACTACTGTATAGTCATATCAAGTTTTTGTTGAGAAATATGAAAAACGGGGCATTTTTAGCACTAAAAGTCCCCGGGGGACGCAAACAGGATCGCTCATACTGGAATTCTCTTAGGAACAATGGATTCCACATTTTGGTCAAGTTTCAGAAAAATGGATAGATCAAAAGTTATAGGGCAAAATGGGGCATTTTTGAGCCCCTGATGATGCAACAGGAATTTTTGCAAAAAACTGCTTTTCGCTGTGCATATTTATTTAATGGAATACAATTTGTGGCAAAATTTCAGGAAAAACTAATGGACAGTTATCTGGCAATCGTCCAAACTAACGGATGCTTCTAAACATAGGTCCCTCTCCGATAAATCGAGGACCAAGCATAGTGAAGTAGATGAAGGAGGAGCTAAGAGGCCTACTCAAAATACTGCTCGAGTGCTCGTTTGAGACGCAAAAGCTCCTGATGGACTAGAAGATGCTAATATTACAGCAATTTTTAAAAAGGGAAGAATGATGCACTGAACTATAGATCTGTGAACTTAACAAGTGTAATATGTAAAATTATGGAAATCTTAGTTAGGGAAGAGATCATGGATTATGAGATGAAATAATCTATTTAGCTGGATACTGTTTTTTACCAGGAAGATCTACAGTTCTGCAACTAATTAAAGTAATAGATAATAGGACTAAGGCAATAGATATAATTTGTGATTTCATGAAAGGCTCTCGGAGAAAATTTCATGTTAATATATGGGATGGATTAAAGGATTTTTAATGAATAGGAAACAGTGTTGATGAATGGGGCTGCGTTTGAGTCGTATGATGTGATAAGTGGTGTCTCTGACCCTCTACTTTATTTTTATTAATGACTTACTGTGCTGCTCGGAAAAACTTTAGTGCTATATATCTATATGCAGATGACACTAAAGTCCTCAAGATAATAGGGAAGAAGACTTTAGAACTAGACCTGGACAACATAAGATGGACAGAGAAATGACTACTGAGCTTTCATCCGGATAGACAAGATGCATGAGGATTGGCATGACGGTAGTGAATGAAGGGAATATCATTTTTATGCCTGCCAAAAACTACCGACAGACATGTTTGAACCTGACCAAATTGGTATCATTTTCAACTTCCATCCGTCAGATGACAAATCTTTAAAAATTGTCCCAAAAACATTAATTCCTTCACCCTCAACTGGGCAGTTTTATACAAGGAGGGGTCGGTTTTTGCGTCGCCATTTTCTGCAAATTATCTTTTCTTTTCGATTGACTTTGCTTAATTTTGACATTCTCAACTTTCGGTCGGGTGATGGAGACATTAACTAAGACGTCACGTTTTTTATTTTCTCTTTCACGTTACGGGTTCAAGCCTGCCTGCTATCATTTGTTTTGGCTTCTTCTCCACCCTCCCCTCAATATCCTTACTACACCACTTCTACACACCCGGGCAACGTCGGGTACCCTTGCTAGTTATTGAAAACGAAAAATTTCTGATCATATAGCGAAAAAGGAAAATAAGGTAAACCTTGGTAAGACGTTTGACTTTTGATACAAATGTTAAAATCTTGACTCAAGTTGTACACAAGATGGCAGCCGCGAACGGATATGGAACGCAAACTTTAGCGACTCAAAATTAGCAAGTTGACAGCAAGAAAAAACAGCTAGACTGCTGATAACAACTATTAAGCGTGTTTTAATAATTAACTACTGTGTACTTGTTATAAATATGTTAATGAAAATAACTAAACTTGAATAAGTTCTTGATGAGCCACTCCCTTAAGTAATCCAACTTACTAAATTTCCACTACCAATGATGACTACAATATTGTCCCATTGACTACTGTACCCTATTAACCCTTATCCTTGAATGGCCTCTGGTCCTTGATAAGTGGTGACTCCTTTGTAAGGTTCCTGGATATGACCTTAAACTATATCCGATGGTAAGGCCCCAGCTTGCAGGTTTTGTGGAGTGTGGAGCCACCGCTTAATTGCCATTACACCTAGGTCCACTCTGACCCGAAGTGGTAATACCTGTTAGGGTCTCAATTATGGGTTAAATAGAAACTGACTTGGGAAAAAAATATTCTATTAAAAACTTTTCTTCAAAATCACTGGATTCGGCATTAAATGACCTGAAAACAACCAACCAACTCCTTTGTAAAAATAAAAAAAAATTATCTGTGTATGATGAGGGAGGAGAGTTAAAGTTCTTTTCCTAACCCCTTCACCGGTCACGTGAAAGTCTTGATATTTTTCTCAGTGATCACAAAGTAGGTGTTCAATTTAATAGAACGTTATAATTGAAAACTGATCTCCCGACGATGTCATAATTTTATATATATTTTTATATATATATATATATTCGGAAGTTGTTTGTAATCGATGAAATTATCATGAAAAAAGTGTAAATTGTGGAATGGGGGTTAGGGCAATTTCCTAAACATCCACGCTAGAAATATTTTGGTTAATGTAGCATGATGGAGTCCCAAAAATTCAGTCTCATTCCGGGAAAAGTGGGTCACGTAGTACTGTCACCGGTGTCAGGCAGAACCTAACTCCCTTGAGTAAACGCAGCAAAAATTAACCCTTTGAACATGGATATAAACAGTATTATCAAATTTTTAAGTAGTTATAACGAGGCAAAAGCGTTCTGGAAAGTGAATTAAAAAAATTTAATTTCTATTCTATTTTTAAAATTTCTAAAATGTTTAGTAATAAATGCTCAAATTCATTGAATTGTTTTCCTTTGTAACTTATCTTGCCTTTGGTAGCATTTATTTGTTGTATATTACTAGCAGTATCAGAATTTTTGTAGGAATTTTTGACACCCCTAACACGAAACTGCGAATACAATATAAAAATCTCATAATTTCTCTGTTAAAAGTGGGTTATTTATTTTCTTTATGGATTATACTTCCAAAATAAACTATTACAGTTGTTTTAAAAGTAATAAAGATATTTTTA
The DNA here is from genome assembly GCF_053919585.1 of Euprymna scolopes. Lineage (NCBI taxonomy): Eukaryota > Metazoa > Mollusca > Cephalopoda > Sepiida > Sepiolidae > Euprymna > Euprymna scolopes. The sequence continues at coordinate 42,750,799 of NC_136511.1, read as the reverse complement.
TTTTTTTTTTTAAAACAGTAATGAATTTTCCGAACTCAATATTTTTCAATTTTTAAACTCAATATTTTTCAATTTTAAAAATCTATCAAAATTTTTCTATTGATTCTATTTTTACGATATTTTCAGGGTCAATGTGAAATTTTATGTTCTTTCCAATAAACCGAATATAATATTTTAGACAAACGTTTTTTTAAAATTCACCCCCCCCCCCCCATTTTCACCCCCCCCCCCCCCAATTTTCAACTTTCTCTTAAAAAGTAAATAATTAATTTATGTTTAATAGTTTTATATATCACAAATTGAAGAGAAAAGGTCAATAAATAATATATTCAAATTTAAAACAAAAAAAAAAATCAGTTTTTTAGAAATTTACCTGTAAAGTCCGAAGTTTAAAACCTTATTTTATAAGAACACATTTTTTCTTTTTGTCTTTTTTTTTTTTTTTTAATGAAACCTTGGTCCTTGCTCCTTTAATTGAAAAAAAAATTAGGGCTTGAATTACATTTTTCGAGGAGTTATAAGCTTAGAAAGATAGGGGGTCGAATAATTTACGCCTCTCATTTTGAAATGTCTATTAAAAAGTAAATAATTAATTTATGTTTAATAGTTTTATATATCACAAATTGAAGAGAAAAGGTCAATAAATAATATATTCAAATTTAAAACAAAAAAAAAATCAGTTTTTTAGAAATTTACCTGTAAAGTCCGAAGTTTAAAACCTTTTTAAAAAAAAAAAAACACATTGTTTTGTTTTTTTTTTTTTTTTAAATAAAACCTTGGTCCTTACTCCTTTAATTGAAAAAAAAAATTAGGGCTTGAATTACATTTTTCGAGGAGTTATAAGCTTGGAAAGATGGGGTGGAATTATTCACTATTTTCACGAAATTTCTGACACTGCTAACACCTTTTCTGTTGTTCGAAGTTGACAATTCGGCACTTTATTCAAAGGGGTTAGGTTCTGCCTAAAAACTGGCGACAGAGTACCACGTGACCCACCTTTTCCCCAAAGCATCTTGCCACAGAGAAAAAATATATATATTTGACTATGGAGTCAAATTTGGAATTTAAAAAAAAATTAAACTTTAATTTTGGTTCTTTTTCTTTCAGCGCAGAAAATAGAAGAAAAATGGTGAGTTTTTTTGTTTGTTTTTTTCTTCTTCTTCTTCTTCTTATTTGAAACTTGTAATCGACTGAAAAGCAATTATAAATTTCGGTTTTTAGTTGATTTTAGAAAATAAAGAGATGCATTTTTCTAGTTCCATATAGTCTCCATTTTTATAAACATTTGAAAGTTCGTAATTTTGTAATTTGAGTTGTCATAGCTAAGCTTTTTCTCAATTAGTTTATAAAGATCATTTTTCTGTGTACATTTTGGATCTAATAATGAAGTGATTAATTTTTTTTTTTTTTTTTTTTTCCCCCCTTTTTTTTTTTTTGACAGCTGCCAAACTTAGGTGACCTCGCTATTCAGCTGTATTTGTGTCTGATCGTATTTAAAGTTGGCATATCATCTCTTGTTATTCCAACAGTCCAAATAACTCCTTAAGACATTGCTTTGCTTGAATAGTATTTTCTTTTTTCCATCAGAAAACAATGACACAACATTCATAATATAGTTCTATTGTTTCAAAAGTTTGCAAGTCTCTAAAATAACTACTTTGTAAACTAATAATCTGACATGTGCCATATGAAGATTAGCGCTTAATTTTTTAAAATCCTGGATTTTTATTAGTTAAACCATATATGTTATACTTTTGATGATTTTTTTTTTTTTTTTTTTTTTTTTTTTTTTTTTGCTTGTCTGAAAAATTTTGCTATTCTAACTTATTGTGCAATAATCACTTCATTTTTTTTTTTTTTTTTAATCGAGATTTAATGTTTTGTTTTCATATTTCAGCCACGTCAAATTCTTGAAATTAAAGATTTTTTGCTTACAGCAAGAAGGAAAGATGCCAAATGTAAGTATGAATGTTAAAAACTGATGCTTTCTGGAAAAATAACACTAGTTTGCTTTGTGGATCTTCTAATAATATTTAATGCTAGTAAGACTAAGCTGCTCTCCTTTAACAATTACAAGAAGCCTCTCCAACCACTGATATCATGACAGATAACACCGTACCTGAGAATTCTATCTTCAAACTCCTTGCCTTAACATTCACAGGAAATATGAACTGGAACAGATATATTGAGGACATTATGTGAGCTCTCTCTATCATGCTGGAAAACTATTCACACCTGAGAATATCTTGTATCTCTACAAAGCCACCATTCACCCATGTATGGAGTATTGTTGCCACATTTGGGCTGGTGTATCTGCCGCTAGCTTCTCCCTCTTGTATAGGGTCCAAAAAGGGTCTTTAATCTAATACGTCTGACTTTGTAAACTCCAACCCCTGTCGGTCCTGGATATGACCATAAACTATATCCAATGGTGAGGCCCCAGCTTGCGGGGTTTGGGGAGTGTGGAGACACCCTTTAATTGCCATTGCTCCCAGGTCCACTATGGGTTAAATAGAAACGGACTTAAAAAACAAATATACTCTATTAAAAAAATTGTTCTTCAAAATCACTGGATTCGGCATTAAATAACCCAAAAGGGTTAATATGCTGTAAAACAACCAACCAACCAACCCCTGTCCCATCGCCACAATGTTGCGTCCCTGTGCCTGTTTTACAAGTATTTTAATGAAATGTGTTCTGTTGAACTCATTGTATTTGTGCCTCTTATACAAATCCTTGACAAACCTGCTTAGCTACAAAATCACACCCCTTCACTGGAGATCCCTTAATAATGCCAGAACGATTTCTACTCTTAATTGCTTCTTCCTTCGAACACGTAGACTTTGGAATTCCCTACCTGCTTCCCTTACTATACTGATATGCAGAAGTTTAACAAGATGTTGGTTTACATTTAATCTTCCCGAGGCATCGTCCCAATTAGTAGCCCCTTACGTCCAAGTGGTGGGCTTGTTTGAGGTGAATGTGAGTGTAAAAATAAATACCCTTCAATGCCAAGGTAGATCAGATATTTAGAATTCATTATTTAATCCTTGGAAAAAATTCGACCACTTTACTTGAGACTTGTTAATATGAAAAATTAGTTTTTTTTATAGAAACCTTATGTAATTCTAAGTTTGCCATTGGAACCATGTTTGCAAGTTATTGCTCCTCTTGAAACAAAATGCTAGGAAGACCATTTTTAGATTTGTTCTGTGATCCGTCTGTACATGATGAAACCCCTAATACATCTGACACCTCTTATATCAGTGCCTTCTTGGTGCGATGCATGGAACTGTTCTCTGATACATAATTGGGATCACTTGTGAGAATTATTTCATATTTAAATCAAAAGTAAACAATATTTTTAGTTTAAAACTGATTGCACAGTTGAAAATTTTAAGGGAGCCAAGCATGAACGTTTAGATATGGAAAAGAATGTGACAAACGTATACAAAGATAAGATCAATGAGATTAGAAAAATTATGCTTATTTAGAGAAAAGAATGAGGGAATTAAAACTTGAAAAATATTTTATATTTTTGCAACATGTTGGATTAAGAATTGCAATAGTGTAGAACAGTTTAAAATTTAAATCTTAACTTATATTGCCAATTGATAAATTCAGAAATGTGGCGGGGGGGGGGGGGGTTCTATCTAAGGAAATATTAAGAATTTGCTCTATATTCTGTATATATTTGAGATTTGTTTTAAAAAAAACAAAGATATGTGAAAAGAGACATAGTTAAAATATCAACATAAGGGAGACCCCATTGTATAATTAAACATTCTATTTTATAGTTGTGTATTTTTATGTTGACTTATAGAAATTTGAATTAAACCGAGTTTGTAAATGATGTTTTTTTAAACATGTATTATCTGAAATATTTTGCTGAGAAATTCTTTCTGATACAAACTCGGGTTTACTTATAATCAGATTATAATGAAATATATATAAATAAATTTTTTTTTTTAATTGTTCAATTTTTGGTTCAGAATTTCAAGTCATCTTTGTACAAATCTTAAACTCAAAACTTATCTTAACTCGATTAACAGTAATTAAAACTTCAAAAAATTCTTCAAAGCGAATAAGCAATTACACCACTTATACGTTTTGATGAAATGGTTCATGATAGAATGTGTTAATTTTACACCTCCCATTTAATATAGACTATATTGTTGGTACCTTAGAAGGAATGCTGATGTCAGGATGGAACTTGGTTTCCTTTTTGAAAATTGTGGGCTTATACTCAAAAATTTATCGACTAATCTATTGTAGCTATTACTAGCAATACCACACCATTTTTTCTCTTTAGATTGAATAAACTCAAATCAAGCATTATTTAAAAGAGTATAAAAAAATAAAAAGGCTTTTTTCTTTTTTTGTACTAAAAGCGTTAAAAAACAACAAAATGTACGAAGTACATGTTTCTATTGTATTTGTAACTTCTTACTTGTACTTAGGTAGAATTATTTTTTAGTGCTAAAACAAATATATAAAAAATGAAAGGTACTTATGCTACCATGCTGAGATAATAACGCTATTATTTACAAGCCCATTCTTAACATGGAAGGGATGGTGTGTTAACTATTCTGCACTTTCACCTAACAAATAAAATATATCTGGGAAACTTAAGTTTATTTTTAACTCATTGTCAAGGCCACTTTTTCGAATCTGTACCCCCCCCCTCCCCTCCCCAGGATATCTAAATAATAATTAGGCTGTTCGATAAAGAATTTCATTGTGATGCGTTTTGTAAATTTTTACCTCGTTTCCACCATAACATTTTTCTTTAAAATGACTACCTTTTAAGGTTTGTGGTTATGCTGAAAACGAATATCGCATTTAAATTTTCCGCAAATAAGTAACTTTACAGATCTTATGTTATTGCTAGTGACCATCTTGGTACGCGTGTTTGCGCATAGTTTCTCTGGGTTACATTTGTGCATACCAAGATGGCCACCAGCGATAACATAAGAAATGACATTGCTTAATATCCGGAAAACTACTTATTTCCAGAAAATTTAAGTGTGATATTCGTTTTCAGCATACCCTAAAACCTAGAAAAGTAACCATTTTTAAATGTTAAGGTGGAAACAAGGTAAAAAAATTACCGTTTTATTTCTTTAACAATAGAAATGACAAATTACCATCAACTGGTGAATATAGAGTTGTTGCTTATCAGGATTCCTGGTACTGTGAAAGCTACATGAAGTATTCATGTAGAGTACGATTTATGGTTGCATCTCAGAAAATAGGAGTATATTTGAGGTGAGATAGAGGATTTACAAAATTTAAAATTGGACTGGTCCCAAAATGCATAAGTTCTGGTCGATTATGGGAATTTCCATCTTTTACAGAAATCCAAAATCTATATGAAAAATTTTCTTCGATTTATTTCTGAGATTAATTCATATCTACTTTGGGGGGGGGGGTAGTAAATACCGTCCATGAATGCTCTTTAGGCATTCAATGGCTACACCTCAGATTTAGCTCTCCTTTTGTAAGGAGGCAGGAAAAGTCTTGCTCTCAATAAAGCTATATTTAAATACTACTATAATATTTAGCTTTGTTCATGAATAGACACCCACTGTATAATACCATGCGCGAGTTTAAAAAAAAAAAATGAAATTTATACATTTTAATTTATAATTCATGGCTTGGTAAAGAGGTATATCAGATTTGACTGCATAATCAGAACACAATTTTACATAAGAGTATCAAGTTTCATGAGAATAACTTGAAAAATAAATAAATAAATGGTGGCGAAATTACTGGATTTCTTTAAATGAGGTTTTAAGCATCTTTTACATAGCTCTTTTCATGCAAGTTGATAAAATAATAATTATATAAAAAGAAATAGACTTGTAATGCTATTTCAGCATTTGACACACACACAATTTAGCCATAAAAGTCCCCAGGGGACATCAAATCCTGGTGAAAATGAACAAACGGTGCAGTTTTAGGCCTTAACATATGTAAATTTGAGTTACCATCAACTGGTGAATATAGAGTTGTTGCTTATCAGGATTCCTGGTACTGTGAAAGCTACATGAAGTATTCATGTAGAGTACGATTTATGAAAACCATGCAAACCAAAAGAAATGACTAAGTCCATCATTTGCTACAATCTCCCTCTCCCCCCCCCCCTTCCTTTAGCCCAGAAAATTTTGGACAAATATGGTAAAATAGTCTAAAAAATGTAGTGTTTTATTAGCCCTAAAAGAGCCCCCGGGGCACACTCAAGAGTTATTGCGAAGTATAGACAAACAAAATCAAATAGAAATCAGTTACAACCAAGTTTTTCCGGAAAATCTGTTCTGTTACTTTTTACTCGTTTAATGTTTGTGCAAAATTTCAACAAAAAAAATCCCAAGGCGTAGTTATTGAGAAAAGTGCAGACAGACGGACAAGGGTGAATTTGCAGGCCCACCTTCCTTTTTGTTGGGGGGGCCCAAAACCTTCTTACCGGAATGAATGGAGTTGTTGTACCACTAATCAATCTGACATTCCTGATGTCTATACCGGTAATATAATTTATTCAATCTTCATGAATTGAATTCACCTAGGGTTGGTGCATTCTGCTTAAATGTGAATTCTGAAAAATTTGTTGCTCAACCATAAAATACGTTTTTTTTCTTTTACAATGGCTCGTTTAAGTGCCTACAATTAGAATCCTAAGTAACTGACTTGACAAATCTTGACTCGTCTGTACATGATGAAACCCCAATATATCTGACACCTCTTATATCAGTGCCTTTTTGGTGCGATGCATTGAACTAATCTCTGATACAGAATGGAGTCGAGCGTTTTTAAGACATCAGTTTCCAATTTTGTGTGTATAAACTTGTTTTCAATTAAAATTCGATAAAACTTCATGTTTTTACCTTTTCTTACTTACCTTTTTAGTTAATCTCTGTATTGATGAAATGCCCAAATAGATTTAAACAGATACTCCCAAATACTGAAAAGAGCTTTGCTACTGTCTACAAAAGGGAGAGCTTATCAGACGTGTAGCCAGTGTGATCTATGGAAGTGAAACCTGGCCAATGAGGTATTGCATAGATAATAACGGGAACCGATTTGAACTCTGAAAGATTAAATCTGTGTGCAGAAAAGTAGTTTGATTGTGACTGAAAGAATGGATGAGAATTCTTGGCTTAGATGTAGAACAGTTGAGGTAACAGGTCCAGTTGACTGGGGAAGACTGAGGAATAAAGACCTGATTGCTTTGAAAGTCAATTTCTTAACGTATGGGCAAAAATGGCCAATAAACCACTCGACTGCTTATAGTTTTTTTATAGTTTGCTTCAATTTTTTTTGTATTTGAAAGATAAAAAAAACAAAGTTAATCTCTCTAAAAAAAAAAATAATAATAATAATAAAGTCACAAATATTGAAAAACCAAGAAAAATTATAGGTTTGAATAAATCAATTTAAAAAATATCTGTAAAAAATAATTATCAGCTTTCTGAAACTATTTCAGTGATAATTAGTGGTACTTCTACAGTTTAATAAAAACATTAAAAAAATGAAAATATTAAGTTATTTTGTACGTACCCGTTACAGAATAAAGTTCTTTGAAAAAAAAGAAAATTTCACTTAATTTGATCAAGTAGTTTTTTTTTTTTTTTAATTTACACAGGAAAATCAAATTTCACCAAGATCGATCATATTGTTGCCATTTGCCTGTTTATAGATATGAGGAGGGGGTGTCTTTAAAGGAAAAAAAATGATTAACAGAGGACAAAATTAAGGACATATAAACTCTTAAGTGGAAAAAATGAATAAAATATTTATCTGTATTTCTCTCTCTCTCTCTCTCTCTGTGTATGTATATATATATATATATATATATATATATATATATATATATATATATATACACACACACACACAAAATCTACAAAGCTTTAGTTTCATAAAAGCAAAAACTTCATGCATGTATACAAAAGTTTTAATTTAAAAAAAAAAAATGGGTTGGTTATATTCTGTGATGGTTAATCTATTACATAAAAGTGAAAATGTGAGTGCTTTTGTTTTTTTGTTTTTTGTGTATGTCCACCAAAGGTTTTTGGGGGTGGGGGTTACTCCTTAACACTTTTTATATACTGCTTAAATTATAATATATATACGAGTTACGAATGGAGGTCACGTCTATCTTTAATTTGCCCGACTTTTACGCTATTTTTTTTTTTTTTCAATCGCCACATCTTTGTTTCACTTCTCAGTATAAAAAAAGCAAAACTGAATCCGTATCAGCAGTTCCCTGGCACACGGGCCGGGAACGTCCAGAAAGCGATGGACGTTTGGTCAATGTCGGTTTTTACTGTCGCATCAGACAATTGCTTTCATTTGGACACACTCCCCTAATAAAGGGGGGGCTGGTTTTCCCCAACACATTGGGAAAACAAAACCAGACAAAGTTGGGTTAATAAAAAAAAAAAAAAAAACTATCCTGCAGTAAAATTAGGTGCGGGATTAAATTCCGCATGCACCTGCCACTTTTCATTCACTGTGGCGTGATGTTTGGCCTCATTAAACACACACACCTCACATCACCTTTTTAATCATTTTATTTCACACATTCTCACTTCTGCCATCGTAGTGTGGCGGGAAATCATCAGCCTATTCACCTCAAGGGTTTTGAGTACGAGCTTAACTCCCTATCAAAGCCTTTTTTTTTTTTTTTTTTTTTTTTTTACACCCCAAACACCTGGGCAACGCCGGGTACGTCCCGCTAGTTAATAAATACTAAAAACTTTAAAATTGGTTGATTTTGTGAATTCTGAATTTTTACGGGTAGGGTTAAAATGTTTGTAAATTCTGCGAATCTGCTATTCATTTTGCACCTATTTAGAACTGTCGTGCACGTGCCAGCATGTAAAACAAATATTTAACTGAATATAAGTTTCAGTTTTCAAATATATCTAGGGAATACTGGAGGACTTGCCTCCCTTAGAATAAATAACCTGTTTAAGTAATATATCATTCTAAAAAAAAACATTTCTATGGATAATAGTTTAAAACGTGTAACAGTCACTTATGTTAGTATGCTTCTGTATGAAAATATCTAAACTAAATTTATTTACCTTCAGTTGCGTGATTCATGTGTTCGCCTTGGCTCGCCTGTACATGATGAAACCCCAATATATCTGACACCTCTTATATCAGTGCCTTTTTGGTGCGATGCATTGAACTAATCTCTGATACAGAATGGAGTCGAGCGTTTTAAGACATCAGTTTCCAATTGTGTGGCCATAAATAGTTTATAACCTAAAAGGCCTGCAAAAATTCTAATTTTTTACGAATTGATTTTAAAGTAAGACATCAGAAAAGGCTTGGCATAATTTTAGATAGTTTGGCACAGTGGTTAGAGTACTTGGAAAAACTCTATTGTAAAAATGACCTTCTTCTAAAGGTTGGTTCAATCCTCGGTGTGGGTGACAAAATACAAGTACAAATTACTTAGGCCTGCTATCCAATTATGACTAACGAAACACAAAAAATATCCTTGTAAATTTAAATAAAAGGTTCCGTTCAGAATTCTGTGCAGATTCCAGAGTACAACAAGATGAAAGTATGTGAAAATGACTCCAGATGAGAACAAGCACCTGAAGAATCCAAATAATATGAATAACCAATTCTCATCTGAAAAATTTAAACACGCATACCCGTTTCTATTTATTGTAAAAAAAATTTTTTTCTGACAGGAGATATTTCACTAAAATATCTGTTCATACAAGTTGCTTGGGATTATATTGGTTATTCATTTTTTTTTTCAACCTTGATTCCAGGGTTTCCCATAATCATCTTTTGCTCCCTTAAAATAATTTGAATATATAGCCTTTTTACATCTCCTAATTTTAAGTCTAAAAGCTAGGCATATCATTGCTATAGTAGTCTGTATTTAGCATAAACCCATTTCCATATTGATTTCATCTGTTGTTCAACAATTCATGATAGCTGTATTGTCTTGACTCGCCTGTACATGATGAAACCCCAACCTATCTGACACCTCTTATATCAGTGCCTTTGTTGGTGCGATGCATGGAACTAATCTCTGATGCAGAATCGAGTCAAGCAATTTGCGACGTTTGTGAATGTATTTCTCAATTTTTGTTCAAATTTATTTCTTGTTCGATTATGATTGCAATCACTTGTGTTACTGTCTTGAATTGAAAATTTATCTGTTTTTTTTTGGGGGGGGGGTTATGGTTGATCTAGAATTCTCATTTGATTATTTAGAAGTTAGAACTTTTTAATGTACAGCTCTTGTAACTGTTACCTTATAACAAGCCATGGACCCTAATCATGTGGGGGAGGCAAAAAAAATATCAAACTTATTCTTTCATATTAATTTGCTTGCATATACTTTAACTCTTCTCATTGTTTCATATAATTATATTTTTAAAAAAATTTTAAGTCTTTTTTGTAACTACATGATTGTGCATTTGCTTTATGGCCAAAATTTAATTCACACACTGATTCCTATTAAATGATCAAAGTTAAACGACATTGGGCCGACTCATGTTTCAAATGGCTAATCATTTGGGAACATATTGAATGTAAGCCTCTCCAATAGGTTATTTTTAGAAAGTATAAACTGATAGATGAGCATCCTGTTACAGAGATAATTTAATCAATTTGTTCTGCATACCAGGGAAATAAGTAGTGGACTTCATAAACAGACTAAGAAAAGATAATTTTATTTGTTTGTAAGGATTACATAAGATCCTTGCTAATTATTATTCTCAGCATTTTTGTTTAATTTTCACTTTGGGATTCAAGTTGCCAGGTCTGTTATAATTATCAGCGTGTTTTTTTTTTTTTTTTTTTTTTTTTTTTTTCTGCTTTTTATTATGAATTTGTTTATAACTGGTTTTTCTTTTTTTCTCAATAGCTGTTAAAATCAAGAAAAATAGAGAAAATGTGAAATTCAAGGTCCGTTGCAGTCGTTTCCTTTACACACTTGTGATTCAAGATCGAGAAAAGGCCGATAAACTGAAACAGTCTTTGCCACCAGGTTTGTATTGTCTTTTTTTAAGTGCACTGGGGGACCACTCGCAGATTTACCCTTAAGGTGTTTGTTTTTATATTCAAATGTTTACAGGTCTATTCGGGTCTGCTGCAAACAATTTTCAGTTTAAATTCTCGCTGACAAGAATAACCTACAATAGTAACACCGTAAAAATCCAATGCTTTCTATAATGGCTTTTGTGCAATGGCCGCCATCTTTTTTACAGCCATTCTTAACATAGGGAGGTTGGGGGTATCTATTCTGTCTGCTAGAATAACTGCAAATTTCTGCGCATGCGTACCCACCTCACCGTCGTACATAAAAGATTTGGGGAAAAAAATGGCGGCCAGACATAACTAACTATACCACGGGTTAGTGAATGTGTTACTTGTGTAAATAATTTGTGTCGGTGACAAAATAAACTGTGATATTTGTTTGCAGCAGACTCAAATACACCTGTAAACAATTGAATATTTAAAAAAAAAAATCAACTTAAAGGTAAATCTTCGGGTGGTCCCCCAGTGCACTTTCACCCTTTTTTAAGCAAACAATTTATTGGGCGTTCATGATTCTATTTCATGTAGCATAACTTGAAAATTCTGTAAGTCATAATTAGCATAAAACATACCCTGTCCATTCATGAGATATTTAAGATTTTATGAAATAAAACTTTTTTACAAAAAAATCTGAAGTACCTAAAGAATTTGAAAAATTGGACAATTTTTACAATATTGAAATTCAATAGCATGACCATCTTTATAATTTTCAATTAATTGTTACATTTTTAATTTCTGAAGATTTGTTGGTGATTGATAATTTATTCAAACTATCAATTCTTGTCCTAGAATTTTCAATGGGATTCAGGTTTGAACTTATTGTGATGTCCATGGCAGAACTAATTTTTCAGAAGTCGTGTAGTCACTGATTTAGATTGAGATAATCTTGTTTGAAGGTGAATCGCTGACATTGATCCAAATTTTCACCATAGATCTAGAATTTGGATATAGTTTTCTGATTTCAGTATTACAACTGTCAAGTCCTCATTGATTTGACAGTTAAAAGCATCACAAACTGCCTCCAACTGACACTGTTTTTCAGGAAAAAAGGTGGAACTATCTTGCACCAAATTTTTTCTACATGTCCAAAAAGGCTTCATAGCATGTCTTTTTCTTAAAAGCAATTTTCTTCCAATAATTTTTATGCAAAATTAAGCCAGTAATGATTTCACCTGACTTGTAGAGAGGAGTTTGTTTTTACTGTATTTCAAAACAACTTTTGGGTTTATGTATACTTATGACAATTTTGTGACAATTGTCTCGTAATTATTTAAACTTTGAAATGCACTGTATCATAGATCTGGGGAAAGATTGCAGATTTGAAATGGTGTTGTAACTATTTCCCAACCTGTGTGAAAGTTAATATTCCTCCTCCCTATCTTTTTTTTTTTTTTTTTTTCTTACTGTAAAATTAACAATATTCAGATTCTATACACCACGTGATTCTTTAGTGCAATTATCACAAATATTCTACTGAAGGCTAAAATAATGACGCAACTGGTACAAAAATCAATTACTTTAAAATATTTTCTATAAAATGTTTTTTTCTAGTTTATATAATTCATCAGTTGTATTTAATCTATTGTCTAAAAATATTTTCGTGTTAACATTGAAAATACTCGAATCATACATGCATTAAATATTAGGAAATGGATAAAAAATATTCAAAATTGATGTCCAATTTGAGTGTGAAATTAGAATGTATTGTTTTGTGGCTATTTTAAAAAATACATTTACAGCCTAAATATTAAGCATTTGCTTTTAATATTAAACAACTCTAAAAGGGTTGATATGCTGTAAACCAATCCATTATAAAAGAAACTTTTTTTTTTTTTTTCTTTGCAGGTCTTCAAGTGAAAGAGAAATAGATTGGACCAATAAAAATGTGAAGCTTAACCTTGGATTTTGTTGTCTTTTAATATTTTTTCAAATCCTTTTCTACTCTAATTTTCATTATGCACCTCTTAAGCATCGCTTCAACTTTGAAGGCAAAACATATTACAGAGATGCTGCTCTCTATGCAATCTGATCCATATAAAAGGTAAAAGCATGGAGTGGCTCTGTTTAAGATTCATGCAAAAAGAAATTGCTTTTTTTTTTTTTTTTTTTTTTTTTTTTTTTTTTTTTTTTTTTTAACCAATTTAAAATTGCAGCAAAAACCGTCCTCTCATGACGAGATCGGTTCTATGCATGCGTCAGACGTCATAACTTGATTTAGTTTAAATATTTGAAGAACTGACACAATTTCCATGTACGTCATGTTAGCTCAGTTGGTTAGAGCGTTGGGTCATTTTGGGTTCGAATTGTGGTGAGATGTCTTTTATACTTCGCTTATTCTTGGGTTTTCATTAACACCCCCACCCCTGACCGACCACACACACACCCAAAAACACCCAGCCAACGCCGGGTACCCATCGTTTTTTTTTTTTAAGTTTTAACGATCATTTTTCTGTTTTCTTTTTTGTTTTTCCAATTTTTACATTTACCATCGTTCGTTTGCCTTACGTTAGTTTTTTTTTTTTTTTTTTTTTTTTTTTTTCCTCCAAGTTTTACTACGCTTATTCTTATGTTTTGATTATGGATGGCAGCAATTGCTGCCATCCATAGTTGTCTCACCATGTTTTTAGCCACGTAAGCCTCTGGCCGGCTTTGGGTAGGATTGAAACTATCTTCTGGAGATATTAAGTTAATCTCGGGTCAAAGACCTGACCTGAGAGGAAAGAAACTTTTTTGGCGGCCATGATACCTGATGTGAGAGAAAACAAAGTTTTCTGCACACACGCAATTGAAAAACATTAAATCATATAAGGTGTAAGGCAGAAGTAATGTAGGCACCAAATCGCCCAGATATAAGCCTAATTCTCCCGTATTCTATTTTATTCATAACCTTATAAGAAACTTAACCCCCCCCCCCCCAAAAAAAAAAAATCCCATGTCTGAATGGCACCCACATCAAAAATAAAAATCCTATAAACAAAACCCTAAGTCAGTGACGAGCCTCCATCGTACAAACCGTCTTAAAATCACACATAATTGTCTTGAAAAAAAAAAAATCTGTATACCCTAAAAAAAAAAAGATTTGTCTATAATACAATTAACCACGGCCACCGAGATATAGAAAGCTGTTAAGTGAAAAATGCCTGCGGCAATGTAGATAAGATTTGTCACTGTCAATATTATATGAGGGCATTTTTAGAAAGAAATTTAAAAACATGTTAAAAGAAAGGAACCCAATTTGATTAATAATGAAACTGAACTTTATTCAAAACTAGCGGGGGTACCCGGCGTTGCCCGAGTGTTTGTTTCCGGGACGGGGGGGGGGGGTTTTAAAAAATGTTATGGTAGGTAAGTAGGAAGGATCAAACCCGGAGTCATGAGTAAACGTAGGAAAATAATGTGTGGAAAAAAAAAAAAAAACATCTGCAACGTTAACAGTTCAGCCACCAAGAAAAGTCCATTCCAGTTGTTTAGGAAAAAGAAAGAAAAAAAAAAAAAACACTATGGTAGGTCGGCGCGAACGTGAAAATATAATGTGAATTGTCCAGCACCCTAACCACTACGCCACAGAGCACTGCAGCTTAGTTTAGTGATTTTAAATAACTTCACATGAAAGAACTACGAAGCCAAACCGGTGTTCTCTTCTCAACTGTTCCTTGTGAACGATCTCCAAACAGTGTTAAGTGGTGGCAGGGGGAGGAGGATTTTTTAAGAGAGAAAATATTTTACCACTTCCATTGATCTTAACCGATTTTGGCCGTGACTTCTCCGCAGAAAAAGTATAGAAATCTAAGATTATCGAGGAATTTGAGAACTAATAAGCCTATAACAAACCTCAGATATTGTTCTGCCGTTTGTGCATAATGTATTTGCATGAAATATCTTGATTTTTAATCCTATTAAGGTCAAAATCCCACGGGGGGGAAAAAATGAGTTCATTTTATTTATATAGAAGATAAAATATAAATATGAAAAATTACATCATTTTAAAGCAATAGACAATTTAATTAAACTGAATTGTGAATTTAGGGAACAAAGAAACCTAAAACACAAACAATTCTTGCCCTTCGGAACAAGATCAGTGTAGTAGCTGTTCTGATGCTACAATTCACCTTTTCTGTCCTTGGCCAAAGGAGAAATCTTTCATGACTGGGAAAATTTTTATTTTTGTTCCTATCCTGAGTGCCCCTTATTGGGAGCGGGATTTTCCCCACAAGATTATGTTTAAATATTTAAATAACTATTACTTTTAAATACAGAAATTATATTTAAAGGTTTGGTTTTCTGTTCTATATCTTTTTTTTTTTTTTTTTTTTTTTGTCTCCAGTGTTTTTCATCAAAATGTGTAGCGTATTTTCATCGGTTACATGGTTAGGAATCCTATACTTTGCTATAGTCTTCATATCGGTGCAAAATACATGAATACGAAAATGAATTTCACATAATTACTAAAAGACAATCATATGATGTGAACATTGGTTAGGAACTAAGAAAATATAATAAATATCTACAATCGTAAATCAGAGGGTAGGGGTGAATTTGGAAGGGGACATTATTATTTCACCCACTAGGCCATTATCAGTGATCGCTCACAGGCAGTAACCTGTGATGTTCCCTGGAGACCGAGTGACAGCAAGTCTCCCCAGATTTTCAGTGTTCTCCACCTCTTGTGCAGGTTATCGTAACAGCCATTGTCATTGATTTCTCATTGGTGTTTCCTGGGGTTTGGGTGACAAAATGCCTCCCCACGGTACCAAATTTGAACTGCACACTTCCAGTGGGATCTCCATCCCCCTTGACCCTTCACAACTAGTTCGTGTGATGTAAAATGTTTTTATCTGTTCAAAAATAAGTGTTTATCGATATCGCTGTTGAATACGTTAATTTTGGAAATAAATTCAAACTAAAGAACTATACAAAATAAAACATTTTACATTAAATAAAAACACTAAAAACTTTTCCAGTTAGGTAGAAAAGTAACTTATCTTGCCTTTGATAACATTTGTTATATATTTGTTTTTTGACAACTTTTTTGAATCTGTGTATAGTAAAACAAACCCATATTTCAGCACGGTGCAAACATTGTTTTATAAAATAAAACAAGAAAATATGTTAACTAAAATTTAATGTACTCTTATTTTTAGTTCATATGAAAACTTTACTTAAAACTGATTAGTTAATGAATTTTTAAGATAAATTTGTGTTGTTCGTATGTCTCTGGAGAGAATTTCTTATTTATTTCCCATTTGAGTCATGTAAATTATTTACACTTAAAATGTTATAAAATAAACAAACATAAACTTAAGTTTTAAATATATTTCAAAGAAATAAATTATGCCTGGTGCTAAAATATTGAATTCATCGATCGTTTTAGTTTTAAAAAATATATATATTTATTGTAAAAAAATGCTTCCAATCTTTAAAATATTTGGAAATACTCAATGAAAAGCTTTATTCATTATTAAAAGAATGGACTGAAAAATATTCTCATATAAAAATTGTTTTGCAGTTTAAAAAATAAATAAAATGAAATGTTCAACTTTTTTTGATAGACAATAAAAGTTAAAAGAAAAAAGTTCACTTAATATATTTTGTTAGATTAAAATCTCCCAATGTGCAATTATAATAATTATCCAAATGGAGAATTGTTCTTTCTCTTTAGAAAAAGAAAATACATGCACATTTTGACTATCTTCATAAAATTACCACAGCCATATTTTTTTATGCCTATTAGTGTGACCACGTGGTTGAACACAGGAAACTTTAGGTACCCTTTACCTACATGTCGATTTGGCAATGACATCACACTGCCATGTTCACTGGCCTCCTTTCTCGGCAGCCGTGAATTAACTGCCCTAAAATGCTAGAATAGCCTGAAAATGGATTATTTTAGATTAAATATGTGAAACTAATCCCCCACTCTAAAATGTTTTCCTTTTCTTTCTGCCAAGTTTTCAGTATGTTTACATGTAATTCCGTTTAACCCCACCACTAACCTGGTATATAGCTAGTTAATCAAAACAAACTGCATGCATTTACACTTGTGGCTTAGAGCAACGAGGGAGGAGGTGTTGCAGGCAATGGCAAAAAGGAAATGTCACCGTGTCTGTCTTTTGTCTCCCTCCCAGTTCCCTATGTGCCTGTTTATATTGACCAAATCTAATTCTGTTTTGGTCATTGACGTAAGAGGTCAAAATGTAGGTAGGTTTCTTTGTTCACCATGAGATCGAACAGACTTTGCATCATTGGGTTTATGATATCCCGATCAACAATCGGAACACAAGAATCTGGCATTGCCTAGTTATGTATCTGCGTGTGTGCAAATAGCATCCAGTATTTTTCAAAGTTATCAGATTTCACAAGCCAAGTCTCTTCCTATAAAGACCATCTTTAAACCACACATAATTGTGATTTAAAAAAAAAAAGGGGGGGGTTGTATTACTGTACACATAGATTTGAAAAAGTTGTCAAAAAACAAATATATAACAAATAAATATTATCAAAGGCAAGATAAGTTACTTTTCTACCAAACAGGATACATTTTTTGTGTTTTTATTCAATGTAACATGTTTATTCAGCTTGAAAAACATGCAGTGTTTACCGATGTATTGGAAAATTCAAAATGGCGCCCGACACTCTCTTTAAACAGTTTGGGAAAAGGTGTTATAAATAATAAACTAGACAACATGCTATTAAAAAAACACCGAATATATGTCAACTTATATCACGGTAACATATATTGAGCAAATTTCTAACAGTATTTTGTCTAATTTATTATTTATAACATCGTTTCCTGAACTTACCGTATTAAAGAGAGAGTCAGGCGCCATCTTGAATTTTCCAATACATTGGTAAACACTATGCTTTTCGAGCTGAATAAACATGTTACATTGAATAAAAATACGAAAAATATATCCAGTTAGGTAGAAAAGTAACTTATCTTGTCTTTGATAACATTTATTTGTTATATATTTGTTTTTTGACAACTTTTTCGAATCTGTGTACAGTAATACAAACCAAAAAAAAAAATTGCACAGGATTATTTCTTAGAGAAAAATGGTTAACTTTTCTAAAATGTTAGTATGGCCCTGAAATTTTAGATTATATTCAAGTTTTCCAGTGTGTGATATGAATCATATGAAATGCTTAAAGTGAGAATTACATGTTTGGGGGATGCAGGTAAACTATTTAGCAGAAATTGATGTACAATTAATGCTCAAAGAAATCTTGCAATATATTCATTTTTATAGTTATAGAATTTGATTTTAGTTTTTTGTACATAAAATACTTTGGAATTCGACTTGATACATGGAATTTTTATGACATTGCAACTTGGAAACCATTAATTACTGGAGATTTTCAGTGCCATATTCAGATTTCTTGCACAAAAGTATACTTATATGGCAAATTTCATTGCTTAGTCTTGTGTTAACAAAGATAGTATTTTACTGATGAAGTGTAAAAAAAAAAAAAAAAAAAAAGTATTAAAACTTGCATAGTATTAAAGAGGGAAAAATATTGAGATGTGTGAGGCACAAACATAACTTGTATGTTTCGCCATTCACATAACGCATCATTGTCTTTGTCTAAATATCGTGCTTGATTTTGACAGCATAGTGTCAATTATGTAGTCTCTGGCAATGTTGTAACAAAAGGATTTTCTTTATTCCAAACAAAATCACAACTCCAGTTTTAAACAATGAGATTTAAAATAAAATTTGCAATCAAAATGACGCTTCCAACTGTATTAAAAAAACCCATCTGAAATAGAAATGAAAATCTTTCTCTAAATCTACATAGATATCAATTGGGCCATTTCAAGGTTTATCAGCTGTTAATATATGATCATAAAAACTGAGATTAATTTTAAATGGATATAACTTTTCTAGAATATAAAGTGGTTTGCAATCTCAACCTGGAACCTCACCTTAAGTTTTTCGGGGTTTTTTGTTCAAAGAGGCTAACCCATTTCTTAGGTGATCTCCTTTTAGCCAAATATTTATTCCATTGTATGTCTATAGCAGATGCTGTGTAAATAGTCTCACATGCACAGAAACTGTCACAAGATAAAAGATGTTTTTTTTGTCCTCCGACAAAAAGAGGGTGGACCTGTAAATTCATCCTTGCCTGTTCGTCTGTCCACATTTTTCTCAATAACTATGTCTTGGAATTTTTTGAAATTTTGCACAAACATTAAACATGAGTAAAAAAAAAAAAACTAAGTCCATCATGATGGACTTAGTCTCTTTTTTGCATAGTGCAGAACTCAAATTTACATATGTTAAGGCCTAAAACTGCACAGTTTGTGCATTTTCACCAGGATTTGACATCCCCTAGGGACTTGTGGGGTGCAAATACTGAACTTGGTCATTTTTTTTTTATGCTTCGTTCACTGTGCACTCACGAGAGACCATACATGCTTCGCTTTTTTTTTTTTTTTTTTTTTTTTTAAACATGCCGTAGAATATACAGATCTTGTTATCCATTCAAATACCGAGCAGAGCTGGACATGATCATCTCCTGCCTCACTATTACAGTATTAATACCTTTGCACACAATTTAACAATCAGCAAGTTTCTGTATTTATGATTGCACTGTTTGTGTGACAGTTCCTTCTTTGAGGTCATAATGTGGTGTTCTATAAATAATTAACGTTTCTGCCGTGAATAACTTGTATTTAACTTACAATGAGCTTGTCTACTTATTACTTGAATATTCCATTATTTTGACAAGCTCTTTCTCCGGACACAACAGTATAGGCTAGTTCACGCCTGTCACACATTGACTTTTATTTCTTTTTGCTTACGAAATTTTGCTTTTGTTTTTGCTTCTGGCTGATGGCACCCAAGTCCTGTTTCTTTTATGACCATCGTCACTCCCCCTCCTGTCACATTCTTTTTTCTTTCTTTTAACGACCAGTCAACACCTAGTTGTCACAATTTATTTTTAATGACCGGGCAACGCCAGGTGCTCCCCCGCTAGTCTTCTATTATATGAAGAGCAAACGTCTGTGTGTGTGTTTGTATGTCCATTAAAAACTTGTCATCTGCATCAAACAGGCACGAATGTAGTACCGTTAGAAAGAGCAATCTCTCTCACATATCGAAAAATTTGTCAATGTAAAAAATGTCATTTTGTTTGAAGGGAGGAGGAGGAGGGGGTTCGGGTAAAAACTTGTTTTCAATGCTGTTTGCAAATCGCACATGCGTGAACAGTCGTTTCCTTGTTTCATTTTAAAAAGCTAAATCAGCAGCATCATAACATGTCATCATAGTCCTGTTGATAATGTGTTTACGGTCTTATCTTTTGCGAGTTTGCGTCCAACATGCGTCATTTATTTAAATGTTTTCATCCGTTTTACATGACAGCATTTTCAGGTTTTTAACAGTATCTTTTGTTTTTTTCAAATTAAAGTGCACTTACCAATCCCCCTCCCCTCCATTTCTTCTATTTATTATTTCATAACTGTCTGTCTGTCTCTATTTATTGCTTACAGGTTTTCATTCTGGCTGATGGCAAAGAAGTCAAAATTTAATAAATTAAAATATATTTAAGCAGATTTTACAACTGGCCAACATTGTTTTTGGCGCAAACCGTCGTTACGTTCTTTTGTTTTTAAAAAGCTAAATTTGCTCAGAGATAACATCTGTGTCCTCCTGGGCCCTTCGATAATGCGTTCGCTTACTAACTTAAGTTCTGCGAGTTTGCACCCAGCATGTAGCTATCTTTTTTCATTTTATTTTTTTGCTTACAAAATTTTGCTTTCAGTTTCGCTTCTGTGTTTTTTTTTTTTTTTTGTTGTTTTTTTTTACACAGGCATCACCACATTATCGAGGCCAAGAGGCCACTCAAGGATAAGGGTTAAAGAGTGTACATTAGAAATTGGACAATATAGTAATCATTAGTAATGAAAATTTGGTAAATTTGATCACTTATATGGAACGGCTCATCAAGAACTTATTTACGTTAGACTTGAACACAACCATATTGTAGTCAGCCGGAAGACAATTCCACAGGCGTGCAGTTCTAAGAAAGAAGCTTTGTTCATGGAATCTATGTTTAGGTTTAGGTACAGATAAAAGAGTGGGGGGAATTATTGATAGTGTTTTCAGCTAAACGAGTGTTTCTTGTGAAAGTTTGGCGAGGGGGGGACCATAGACTGAAGCTCAGTCGAACACTTTCCATGAAAATAACGATACATCGGAGACAAGCTTGCAACATCTCTTCTGTGAGATGGATGTTGCAAGGAAGAGAAAAGGACATCTCCTACGAGGCTACGAAGTCTATTTTGAACTCTATCAAGGCAGGACAAGTCCTTTCTAGCAGCTCCTGCCCAGATGTGGCAACAGTATTCCATCCTTGGACGTACCTGGCTCTTATATAGATAGAGAATTGCATCAGCAGTGAGATATCTACCGGATCGATAGAAAGATCCCACCATTTTTCCAGCGGCCTTGGCAACAGATTTGATGTACGTATTCCATTTAAGATCAGGAGTAATGGTTAAGCCCAGAAGCTTGTCAAAACTTGAGGCCTCCTCAAGACGAGAGCCATTCATTTCAATTGATGCCAGATGTGGATCAGAATGTTGATGATGTAAAGAGAGAGAAGCTTGGTTTTAGATGCATTAAAAGTAACCAGCCACTCCTTTCCCCATTGTACTACGTGATCAAGATCAGAGGAGAGAGAATCAGAGAGAACTTGATCGTTTACTGTCTTAGATGTGCTACCATAAATGGTAGTGTCGTCAGCATAAATGTCTACAAATGATGTAAGGATGTGATTTGGAAGATCATTAATGTAGATCAGGAAAAGAGTTGGGCCCAGGATGGACCCCTGAGGGACACCAGCATTAATACTGTGAGCTTCTGATTTTTGCCCCTCAACTACTACTCTTATGAACCTATCAGAAAGAAATGATTTAATAATTGAGAAGACATTTCCAGCTATACCATAGCTAGAGATCTTGTGAAGTAAACCTTTATGTCATACCCTATCAAAGGCCTTAGATGTGTCAAGAGCAATTTCCCTAGAAAGGTTGCCTCCGTTGAGAGATTTACTAATCCTATGAGATATAACTATAAGCACATCTGCTGTAGATCTAGCAGAACGGAAACCATATTGTGTGTCACTAAGAAGGTTATTTTTGTTGAGATGGTTGATTACTTCTGTATTTAACAGATTCCAGCAACTTACTCATGACACACAGGAGACTTATTGGCCTGTACTGAGAGGGGGATGAGCGATCACCTGAATTCTTAAATACAGGGCATACTGATGAAATTTTCCAGGGTGATGGGAAACTATTCTCCTTAAGACAACGTTTAAACAGTTCTGTAAGTATGGGCGCTAGTTCAGGTTGAAGTTTTTTAAGTACTATAATTGGAATACCGTCAGGGCCAGTTGCTTTACTGGAATCAGAGTTCTGATTTTTTTTTTTCTTCTTAACCACCAGGCAATGCTCCTCTCCTCATAAAATAGGTTTTTATCTGCCAGTCTATAATAGTGAAGGTGAATGGAAAAATAATAAAAATCTACTTGTAGGCAAAGGCCATCATATTTAATTGATCCAATCTACCTCTTATTCCAAAATAATCTATTATACCTAATTTCCGAACTATACTTTCAAAAATATTTTATGTCATCAATTGTAATGTTTATCCTTGGTTGACACATGGACTTATTTCACTTGTTGTGTTCATATTATTTGAATTATTCGGACTACTGTTCTCATCTTGAATTTTCACATTTTGACCAATGTAACCTTCTTCAAGCATATCTTGAGTGGCCGCCGGGCTTTGATAAGTGGTGACTGCTTTGTAATTAAAAAAATTTTTTTTTTTTAAAAGCCACTCAAGGATAAGGGTTAATGAGTGTACAGTAGTCAATGAAACAATATCATAGTAATCGATAATAGTGGAAATTTGGTAAATTGGATTATTTGAGGGGAACGGCTCATCAAGAATTTGTTTACGTTAGATTTGAAGACAACCGTATTGTAGTCAGCTGGAAAGCAGGTAAATGGAAGAGTTCCAAAGGCACGCAGTTCTAAGAAAGAAGCTTTGTTCATGGAATCTACGTTTTGGTTTAGGCACAGATAAGAGATGGGGAAATCATTGATAATGGTTTCAGCTAGATGAGTGTTTGGAGCTCAGATGAGCACTTATGACAATAACGATAGAGCAAAGACAGGCTTGCAACGTATCTTCTGTGGGGGGAGGTGAAAGGAGCATCCACTACTAGGCTACGAATTCTATTTTGAACTCTGTCAAGGCAGGATAAGCTGCATCTAGCAGCTCCTGCCCAGATGTAGCAACAGTACTTCATCCTAGGATGTATTTGGCTCTTATACATGTAGAGAATTGCATCAGCAATGAAATATCTACTGGAGCGGTAGAATGATCCCACCATTTTTCCAGTGACCTTGACAACTGATTTGATATGTGTTCCATTTCAGATCAGGAGTAAAGGTTAAACCAAGAAGCTTGTGGAGCCTCCCCCAAGACAAGAACCATTCATTTCAATTGATGCCAGATGGGGCTCAGAGCAATGATGATGAAAAGATAGAAGTTTGGTTTTAGATGCATTAAAATTTACCAGCCACCTCCTTCCCCATTGCACCACGTGCTAAAGATTAGAGGAGAGAGAATCAGAGCTCTTCCTCATTTATGGCCTTTGAAGTGTTTGCCATAGATGGTAGCGTTGTCAGCATGTCTACGAATGATCTTAGGATGTTTTCATTCTGTAATGAATATCATCTATGAAGCAAAACTGTGGAATTAAAAACAATTCGTTACTGTTAAATGTTTGGAACTTTATTATCTGTCAAATTATTGAGGTGTCTTTTCAGACACACACGCACCGTAAAAACAAATTATCACACTCCAAAAAGCATATAAATTGTAGGGTTTTTTTTTTTTAAGAAAATCATTTTGAAGTGAATATTTTTTTATGCCACCCTCTCCTAAGAATGGATTTCTAAAATCTCAATTTGGAGTCATCTCCCTTGTTTCTTCAGATTGATTTAAAGATGCCACCAAGATCATCACTAATAGCTAAACTTTAAAATTAGATTTTTTTTTTTTTAATTAAAAAATAAAGATACTTGATCAATTTACGTGATTTTTGGTTTACAATATTTTCTTTCTGTCCTCAATACTTGCTTGATAAAGATTTTTCTTTACTTTTGCTTCTCCAGTGGGGGGGGGGGATTCTGGACAAGCACTATTATTTGACTTGGACTCCCATCTTTTTGTTTGAGATTCTTTTTTCATTCTTTCACTCTATTTTAAAAAGATTTTATTTCTTGGACAAAAATAAAACTGATTTAACCAAATCTTGAAAACCTGTCCAACATTATATATAACTAGCATTTCAGCCCGGGTGTTTGGATGTGTATGTTGAGCAAAAAAAATAAAAGTTGTAGTAGAAAGGCAGGCTCGAACCCGTACCACAAAGGAGGAAAAAACGGGGTAAAACCTAACGTTTATGCTGTTATGGCCACTGCCAAACCAGAAGCGACATTTTTTTAAATTAAGGCTAGACAATTTGAAGGAGAGGATAACTTTAAAAAATATTGGCGAAAAAAGTGACCCCTCCCCCCCTGTAGAAAAGTGCCTAGTTGAAGGGGAAGATATTAATGTTTTTAGCCAATTTTCCAATATTTGTCGTATGAAAAGTCGAACTTTAAAACGATACTGATCTTGGTAAAATCAATCGCCTCTATTGAAAGTTTAAAGCAGACGTGCAAACAGACATACATACATACATTTATATATTGGTAACTAAAAATTTTTGGCCCAAACTGATGAAAAAGCTTGCTCTATCTCTGAATACCCTTTATGTAAAATTTCAAATATTTAGACCAGAAATTGAGTAATTTGGAAGAGACCGCAGAGGTAAATTGTTTTTACTTCGACCCCTATTATGACCCCTTAAAATTTATTGTTTTGGGCTCAAATCAAGTTATTAAGTTAGATCCATGTCCAAGGAACCTATATCTAAAATTTCAGGTGTTTAGACCCAAAATTGTCTGAGGAGTTTGGAGGAGTTCTCAAAGGTCAAATCGTTGAACTTTGACCCCTTAACAGCCAAATTTCTGGCCGAAAACGGATTACAAAGATTTTCCCAAATCTCAGTAACCTGTATATCAAATTTCGAGTCTGTAGACTAAAAATTTACAGTTATTGCATAGGGAAATATACACAGACACACACACACACTTTTATATATATATATATATATAGAGATATATAGTACTAGCTGTATGTACCCACTGTTGTCCGGGCGTTAAAAAAAAAAAAAAAAAAAAAAAAAAGACTGATTTGTTTACGGAAAAATGGGAATTAATTTTTGTGAGTTTAATTTCCTAATCAAATTATTTTGTGAAACAGGAATCTCAAAAACTTAGTATTTGAACTTAATCCATCATCATCGAGTGGTGTCCTGCCTGGTACAAGCATTGACAGCTACAGCTCTCCATCTAACTATCACTCTCACGAGACATTCATGAATTCATTGTTGCTCATCATTTTTGATGTTGCCGAGGTATTCAGACTGTCAAGGTATGTTTCTTGCTGTCGTTCTCTGCTTCTTCTACCCACGATCTTTCCCATCAAACTAATCAGTTCTATTCCGCTTTTTCTGGAGACGTGGCCCATGAAACTCATTGTCTTTTTCGTACTGTTTTTATTAGAGACCTTTCTGTGTTTGCCATTTTGAATACCTCCTGGTTTGTTTTCTTTTCTGTCCAGAATATCTTCAAAATTCTCCTCAGGAACCAAGTTTCAGTTGCCTCTAGTCTTTTCCTTGTGCTGTTGGTGATTGTCCAGCACTCACAACCGTTTAAAAGAACAGACCATACATACGTTCAGAGTATTCTGAATTTAACAAATAATGAGAAATTAATGTATCCAAATATAAAATGTTTTTAGATATTTAGTTTTGTAAAAGACAAAGGAAATAACTTACATGATTATTTCCCTTTAATGTTTAAGAATATCCTATGAGTAAAAGAAAATATTTTCAGTCGAAATTTTCTTACTTGGAATAATTTTTTTTCATGAAAAATAAATTTAAAAAAAACAAAAAAACTAACTCAAAATAAAATAAATTTTCATACTAACATAAGAAAAAAAAATAGGTTAGTTTGAATTGGATATCGATATGTCAGATGGATTGAAATTCTTGCAAGATAACTTCATATATCTAAAGTGGAATTGAAGACAAAATGTTGGGCAAACAGATTTGCCTTTTCAGTTGCTGAAATGTTAAATAGTTGGAAAATTGTCAATTGCATATTATTTACTATACTGTTATAAATTTTCCTAAAATCATGAATTCTTAATTTCTGCGACTCAATGTCTTCTCTTGGCTGCCCATGCATGGCGTATTGTTGCCACATTTGGGCTGGTGCATCTGACACTAGTCTCTCGCTCCTTGACAGAGTTAAAATAAAAGTCGCCAACCTATTAGGTTCTGAACTATCAACTAAACTCCAATCTCTTTCCCCATCACCAAAACGTGGCATCCTTGTGCCTGTTTTACAAGTATTTTAATGGCAAGTGCTCTAACCAACTCAAAGCACTAGTACTCCCTCGACATACCCGACAAGTAGTAAATCCCACCCCTACACTGTAGAGATCCCTAGATGCAGTAAAGGCTTTTACTCAAATAACTTTTTCCCCTCAGACTGCTGCATTTTGGAATTCCCTCTCTGGACCCTGCTTCCCTGATTGTACTGACATGCAAAAATTCAAGTGTATCATAAACAGATATCTTGTTTCCCAACTCCCTAAATAGTATTCCTGCAAATCTGATCACAAATAGTAGCCTCTCACAACTAAGTAGCTCTGTGCTTGGTTTGAGGTGAATTGGCAATAAAAAATATATATATATTTTCTTATGTTTATCACGTAAAATGAAGTCAGATTTAGAACTTCAAAAAAAAAAAAAAACGACTAACGACTGAAATGTTGGAGAATAATTTTGAAATGTAAATATGACATTCATGATGCAATTAAGTCAAAAACGTAAAATAACTCAAATTAAAAATATCAAATACTGATAATTTTTGTATTATTCAAATCACTGTTCTCAGCTTGGACGTTATTCTCACAATATTTTAGTTAATGTAATATCTAGCCTTCAGGTGGAATCTGAAATTTCAAATTGAACCCTTATTTATAATAGACATATGTGTAACGGATAAAGTTGTTAAGTGACAATCAGTTCTAAGTGACGGTTTCCTGGCATTAGCCGGTTCAATTCTCACTACAGGCAATACTGTGAATAAAGTAAAGCAAACGTCTAGAAGTTTGCCCCCCCCCATCTTTAAATTCCATAATTTTCACATTTTTCCAATTATCTCATCAATTAGATTTAACTTTCAAATTAAAAAAGAAAAATTTTTTATTACTTTTATAATCAAGAATCAGTTTTCAATGATAACATTCCTTTCGTAATTCCTTTTTTTAGATTTTAGACGGGAATATTCACTATTCATGTGAGTCGACATTTTTTCTTGATCGTCACAAAGTGGGTGTTCAATTTAGTAGAATGTTATTATTGAAAACTGATCCTTGAAGATAAAAACCATCAAAAAAAATTTTTTTTTTTAATCTGAAAGTTAAGTTTGTAATCAATGAGATTAAAAAAAAAAAAAAAGTGGAATTTAGAGGTGAGAGACAATCTTGTAGATATCTGCCTAAAATAAAAATTATTTTAAGAATTCTGCCTGGTTATGTTTGATAGAACAAGAACAACCTACCTTCAAGGATAAAAATAAAGGTTCAGTTTTAAATTTTACTAGCAAAAGTACCCATCATTGACTGGGTTCAAAAACAGCTTACAGAAAATGGACTCTGGTTTATGAAAGTACTAGCGGGGGGGGGGGGGGGGGTACCCGGCGTTGCTCGGGTGTTTGTATGTGTTATGTAATGGATGGCTGGAACCATCCGATACATAACTGAAAAGAAAAAACTTCTTTAATAAAAGATTTAAAAGAGTGGGCATCGAATAATCGATTGTCCACCAGTCGAAACGCGAAAGTGCTTATGTCGTAAACAGAGAAATCGGACGACGATTTTTTTGTTTACAAAACAAGGAAACGTGACATTCCTCGTAACTCTGGAATGTATAGATATTAGCATGAGTGATAATTTCACGTGTCGGTCAGCTGAAGATAAATCGCACTTTGATTCTGGGTCAAGAGGCGGCGAAAAATTGTCAAAACGTGACTAACAGAACGCGTGTTCTATTATCGAGCAGTTGATTGACAGATCGCGTGGATTGGAAAAAAAACAAGCGAAAGATATGCCAATATAAGCGGTGATTTTTGGAATCTAACGAGAAGGAGAAGAAGGAGGAGAGAAGAGAGAAGAAGAAGAAAGAGTTAGGAAGCGTGCGACTGTCGAGAGTATAACGTTTCCACACACCCCTCTCCATCACTGAAATGAACAGTAAGCCACACTGTTAAAGTTTGAACTATTGACGATCTCTGTGTAAAACGAAAAATATAATTTGAAAACAAAATATATTTTTATATGAAAAGCCAGTGTGTCTTACGTCTTGATTTGTTATGCTGAGTTACGTCTAACCTTTGTGTGCATCTCAAATTTGGGTTTGCCGGAATCTTTATTTTGACAGGTATGACAGCTATAGAAAGTCGAGAAATGAAAAATGCACAGTCAAGGGGGAAATAACTCTGTAGTCTTAGCCGTTACTATAACAACCAGAAACTAAACAACTAGACGATCAATAAGAGACGGCTACTGGGTTTTTGTTGCAGCGAGGAACTTACTAATTACGACTGTTCCCAACCTAGGGGTCCTGAGACTATACAACATATGGGGGGGGGGGTAATTAATAACCCTGCTTGAATATTATAAAAAAGACGATGTAAAAAAAAAACAACCCAAAACCAAAACGGAAAAAAAGATGGCATAAATAAACCTGTGTATGGGGGAGGGGTAAACTAAAGAATAAGTGAAGTAATGAAAAAAAAACGTTGCCCGAGTGTTTAAAGGTGTAAAAGAAAAAAAATAGTTTAGGTCGGGAAGAGGGATTGAACCTGGAAAGCCTTGACGACGCGGAGGTGGAGACCAAAGCCAACTACTTAACCGTCTCGACCACGAGTGAGAGTAATTGATTAGCTGTTAAGTTAAGGCTTATAAAGCTAGTAAAAGAGGTTTGATTGACAGGAAGACACTAAATGAGGTCATCGCGGTATCGTTATTTTTAGCTTTCACTTCCCCCCCGGATGATGGTGGGAAGGGGGGAAAGCAGCGCGCGAAAGCCGAGAACAAAACGTATTAATTTCACTGTATTTATACTTAAATGCAGGACAAACAATGGACATAGCGAAATAGCACGAATCTCATAAAAGTCGACGTAAATAAATCTAGAGACGACCCGCGTTCTCAAATCCTACATATTATGATATAGAACCCATATAAACAGTTGTAAGCGATAGTAACGAACCCGGGAGCATGTGCTCGAAAAGCCTTTTGAAGACATACACAAAATGGTCACACACATTTTGCCTTTTATATATATAGATGATAGGTTATGAAAAGGAAGGTTTGTAAAGAGATAGCTTCGAATTTGGGGGTATCAAAACCAAAGCAAAATATGATGAAAGTAAAAATAAAATAGATAAACCCCATAATTTATTATACCATACCTGTTCACACTGAAACACTTATCACAATATTCTGTGGATCTATATTAAAAAACCTTGTTAAACTTTGTGACATATTTCCATTCTATGGAGGTCAGGTGCGAATGAACACCTCATAATTTTATTATACCATATTTCTTCAAACTGAAACATAATTATCAAAGTATACTTACGCAGATAGATATGAAAAAAGTCTTTATTAAAGTTTGCCCCTATTTCCATTCTATGGAGGCCAGGCGTGAATGCAGACCCCACAATTTTATTATACCATCCCTATTTAAGTTAAAACATACTTATCAAAGTATTATTATGTACATCTATATCAAAAACACTTGTAAACGTTTTTTTTTTAGTTTTTAAATTTTTTATTTCCATACTTTGTGGATCAGGCGTGAATGCAGACCCCACAATTTTAATGAACCACTGTTCTGCCAGATCAAACATACCCATTCCTGTGTCTCAATACATCTTCTATCATTATATGTAATCAGTTTTTTAAAATAGTCAACCATATAGGACTCTATTCGTGACCAGACACACAGACATTCAGCTTTATATTATAAGATATAGATTCAAATAGACATAACTGAAAAAAGTCAGAAGTTGCATCAGTTGAAACATAAGAATAATATCGAAGATGAGAACACTAGTTCAAATACAAATATTCTATATATTATGATAGCGTGTGTGTGTTATTTTCTATGTCACGCTTACATCTGGGTCGTTTAATTGTTATGTACTTCTATTTCTTATCATAAATAATTTTAGCAAGAATTCTTCATAAGTTTTGGTTTCAGTTTCGATTATAACTGATGGCACTCTAGTCATCTATATATATATATATATCTATAACTTGAGTTCCTTTAGTCATAATCAAAACCGAAACCAAAAATGAAGAATTCTTGATAAAATTATTTTTTTTTTTTTTATAAATAATTTTATCAAGAATTCTTCATTTTTGGTTTCAGTTTTGACTATGACTGAAGGAACTCAAGTTATAGATATATATATAGATTTTTTTTCCATAAATTTTTATTTTGGTTGCGATTCAAGCTGATGCACCCAAGTCATATGGATATAATTTGTTTATTTTTGAAATCACAACCTTATAATATATAAAAATCGATAGAACATTAACTCTATAATAATATATACGAAATCTGCAAGAATTAAAATATCATATTTAAATGTACTTTATGACTGGGCTTTGCCGGGCGTCACTGCTAGCTTAGATAAATACTTTTGCAGTTTTAACAAAAAAGCTACAATAATATCAGAGCATCTCCATTTACACTGAACATCTACAGAATACCAACATTAATATATTACATATGAATGAGTTCCCTGTGGAATTTCCATAGGTCCTGCTAGTATATCCCAATGTAAATAATTTCTGAAACACAACTAGTTCTTGTCCGGAATTCCCTTATATTAAAAAACAACAAAAGCATCTGCATGATATATGTACCCGTGACAAAATGAAAATATAGGTCCAAAATTACAGAAATTGATCAAAGTAGGTTTATTTTTTTATTAGGAAAAATCATTTTAAGCAATTAATAGGTATTTATATCTATTACAATATAAATCTTACAATTTTGAATGGAGTTGCCTCCCTTTGTTTTTTAGTGTTTTAAAAATGACGGACAAGGCAGCTGCATTACTGTTACTCATAAAATTTGATTTTCCTTATTTAAGAATAAAACTACGCGATAAATTTACATGATTTTTGGAATATGATATTTTCGTTTTATTATCATACAGATTTTTCTTTGGTTTTGTTTGTTAATGTAGAGCGAATACTGGACAAGGATCACATAAATATTAAAGTTTAAATATCGCTAAACAATCTAGCTTTATTTATTTCGAAGAAGAGGAGTTGAACAATTTCAATACCAAAACCCAGCTCAAGGGAGCAATTTTGTGTTCTTTTGTTAACATGACATTCGCAAATGTGGCCATAGTTGTTACATAGGAATAACATTGCTTTCATCCTGGAAACATGATTAGGGATTGGAGGTGGAGAGAGAGGTCACGGGTCAGACCAAGTACAAATGTAAAGGAATGCTCGAAATTCGATCGTTTACTTCAAATGTGTTTTAGTTTTTAAGGTCCTTCTTCTCGCTCCATATTAACAGCGTAAAGTCTCCGTGGTGTCAGGATGAAAAGAAATTTGTTTGTGGCCTGTACCCCTAAAATATCCTCAGCTCCTTCCAAGGAAAGAACTTGTTGCTTAGCAACAGCCGTCACTTGATGACCAGTCTTCCGATTTCTCAACGGTGTGCTGATGGCCGAAGGTTGCCTATAGACATACGTGTAACGTGTGCAATCGCAAATAGCTGCATAAGAAAAGTCTGGTGGGCAAACGGAATATTTCTTTTTCTGGTTCGAGGCCTGTACATATCCAAATGCATTAAAAGTTGCTACGTGACGCCAGGGGGCACTGGCCGTCTCTACACTGTCGCCTGCCCCTAACTGCCAGATTAAACCATCGACATCATGCCGTAGACAGATGGCAAGAGATTTTTCAACATCAGTGAACGTGTTGAATAACCACTGATGACTTCCAAGATCAGCCTGCAAAGAAAATGAGAAAACAAACATAAAAATTAAAGAAAACAAACATAAAAAACAATTAAAGAAAACAAACATAAAAACAATTAAAGAAAACAAACATAAAAAAAAATTAAAGAAAACAAACATAAAAAAGGTAAAAGAAAACAAACATAAAAAACAATTAAAGAAAACAAACATAAAAAAGGTAAAAAAAAAAAAAAACATAAAAAAGGTAAAAGAAAACAAACAAAAAACAATTAAAGAAAACAAACATAAAAACAATTAAAGAAAACAAACAAAAAAAAATTAAAGAAAACAAACATAAAAAAGGTAAAAGAAAACAAACAAAAAGACATTTTTTACCGTTATTTCACATCAAACAAAACAATGCCATTTGGATGTAAGGAGCAAATATTTGGAATCTATTATATAAATCTCACCTGTCTGTTTGTATGTATGTCTGCCTATAACTTTCGACACAGGCGACAGATTTTCACGAGATTGGTATCGTTGTGAAGCTCGACCCTTCGGATGACAAATATCGAAAAATTGACTAAAAACATTAATTCTTTCATCCTCAACTGGGCACTTTTCTACAAGGAGGGGTCGCTTTTTTCGCTGATATTTTCGAAAGTCATCCCCTCTTTTCGAATGACTAGCCTTAATTTAAACCTTTGCCACATCTGGTTTGGCGATGGACGCAACGGCAAAGTCGTCCCATTTTTTTTCACATTCTTTTCCTCTTTCGTGGTACGGGTTTGAGCCTGCCTGCTTACTATGACTTTTTTTTGTTTTTGCTCAACACACACCTCCAAACACACGGGCACCCAGTCTAGTCAAATCTAAAGGGACACTATATAAAGAGTTCAGCAATGAGATGTCTGTTCACATTACACTTAAACTTCTGCATGTCAGTAAAAGTCCCCAGCTTGAGGGAAAAAACTATTTGAGTAAAAGGCTTTCTGGCATCTAGGAATCTCTGCAGTGTAGGGGTGGGATTTTGCTGCCTGTTGGGTTAATCGGGGGTATTTATGTCAAGGGGGTACAAGTGCTTGGAGTTCATTGGAGCACATTCCATTAAAATACATCAATATCTGCGTTAATAAAATTATTCACAGGAAAAATTCAACATCTTCGACAACCTCCGTGTTAATTCTCACAGGATAATTCTTTAAAGAAGGAAGTTCTTTCGGAAGTTAATCTAATAGCAAGCTGGAAAACCGGGTTCTCTCTAGGTGACAGCTGAATACGAAAAGGAATTTTCATGCCAAAATCTGTGATGTCAGTTCAAAGGAGTTAGCATTGCTGTTTATTTGAATAATAGTTTTGTACAAAAATTAAGCGTACGAAAACAAATTCAATCAAGAGTATAGAATACCACAAAACAAATAAAACAGAATACAAATATGATATGAAAAAATATAGAGGAGAAGTAACAAGGGAATTTCAAAGTCTGGCAGTTCAAGGGAAGAAACTAGTTGAGTAGAAGGCTTTCCGACATCTAGGGATCGCAACAGTGAAGGGGTGGGATTTTGCTGCTCGTCAGGTTAGTTAGGAGTATTTATGTTGAGGGAGTACAAGTGCTTTGAATTTGTCAGAACACGTTCCATTAAAATGTTTGTAAAACAGGCACAGGGATGCAACATTTCGGCAATGGAACAGGCGTTGGGCTTTGGTTGAAAAGCGGGGGCATATTAGATTGGAGACTCTTCTTTGAACCGTGTCTAAGAGTGAGAGACTAATGGTAGATGCATCAGTCCAGATGTTGAAACAATACTCCATTCATGGGTGAATTGTGGCTTTGTAAACATATCAAATATTTTCTGGTGTGAATAATTTTCTAGCATGGTAAAGATGTTAGAGAACAGGTCGCCTGTTCTTGTAAGTAAGTAAAAAGGAGATAGGATAGTCCGAGAATTCGAACCTGGGAGGTTTGGAATTAAGATTCAGGATAATTCCGATCGAGAGTTTAAAATAAATACGCAGATGTTTGTTGAAGAAGAATTCGTTGTTTAGTAATGTCATTGAAAAAGGAATTTGATGATTCAATTCTGTTTATTGAAAAAGGAATTTGAAACGAAATAAGAAAATGTTAAACATATTTGAAAGTAGGTTAGGCCGAAATAGGTTAGAGAACTCTTGTAGACATGTGAGGAACTGCATGTTTTAGACAACGTGAGGCATGTCAGGCCACGGGACCAATATGCACGTTGTTGGCCATGCAATGACATCATGGCTAAGAGATGAGTTGTCAATATAGTTAAAGCTTTAGTGAGACAAACGATCAGTGCCGAGGCAGGGTCGAGATAGAGTCGGACAGACATCCACCTTGGAAGCGAAGGTTTAGAAGAAGGAAATCATGTAGAAACTTTGAATTCCTTGATGCGAAACCATTGACCGGTCAAGAAATAAAGGACGTCATCATATTTTGTAACAGCTGTCTTGTGTTGTGTCATTCTACAAACAAGGTATTGTGAATTTGTATTTATAAGAACTTGTGTTTCACTCATCTGTATAATGAACTTTGTGTATGGATTCATATAAGTAATGTCTTTATCATCTTAAGAATGTGTCTCCCTCTCAGTATCAAGAAATAATGAATGTCTCCCTCCTGTGATAAATGACTGATAATCCTC
The DNA here is from genome assembly GCF_053919585.1 of Euprymna scolopes. NCBI lineage: Eukaryota > Metazoa > Mollusca > Cephalopoda > Sepiida > Sepiolidae > Euprymna > Euprymna scolopes. The sequence continues at coordinate 42,715,858 of NC_136511.1, read as the reverse complement.
ATCTCAAAAATATGTGTTAAGAAAGAATATATGTTATAGAAACACTCCCCAAACTGTATGAGTCTCTCTATCTCTTCTATCATATCCCCCTCTCATTGTGAATTACATGTCTGTACTACATGTTCCCGGTACGGTATTAAAAATGTACCCACTTTAAAATATACCTGTCTCTCTCTAATACGAATAGTCAACAAATATAATTTGTCATCTTAATAAGACCATTACATAAAGGGAATCTGCCTTCTTTGTAGGCAGCCTTGGCAATGTTCTCAATGATAATATCTGTTCACAATTTACAACTACTAATTTATGCATAGTTAAAAAAAAAAATTTTTTAATTGATTATGGATAATTTTGAACATCAATATTTGTGGAAGAGACAGAGTTCTCTTTGGAATTCATGTTGGAAGGACAAACAAACAGATTTCAGATTTCCTCAGCATCAGCAATAAGAAGGTAAAACAGTGACTAAGTTGTTAACGACACGGACTGACAACGTGGGTGAGTCAAGTTTGAATCCAGTTCATTCCACAGAAACACGTTCATTTAGGATGTTGGCAACCTTCATGTGGAATCTCTCCTATGTTCCTGATGTCTTTATTGGGGAAAGAAATGCCAACAATCACCATTGGAGTCATTCGGAATTGAATAGATGAATCAATGATATTCAACAAACAAACAGTAGTCAAACATGTTGACTCTAGATTGAATAAAATCTTACGCAACATCTTTCAGCCAAACAGAAGAACAGAAATATACTCCTCCGCAGTTGCAACTGAATGAAATACAAATGAAAAATGTGACTTAAATTGAAAGAGAAATCCAAGTGGTAACCGAATGAAAGTTAGATGTGACAATATGAATATGTTTGTGTGTGGTGGAAATGAGATTGGCTGCTTAAAGTAAAAAATGAATCTGGATTCAAAAATAAATAAAAATAATTAATTTGGTGCTTATTCGATTTTTTAGCAAAAAATCAAAATACTGAATTTCAATTAGAAGCAATAGCATCTACTTAATTGTCATGTCGAAATTAGTAACGTATCCAAAAATTATGAAAAACGATAAAGCAGAAAATTAATTATTAATGAAATTAGTTTTCAAACAAAATTTGCACATTATACTTAAACAGTCAGGGAATACAACTGCATTCTGTCTTGTTATAATTAATGGCAGATATCAATGACTCGTGCAATCATGAAAGTACATATTTTATGTAATAATACAGTAATATTTAACTAAGTCTGACATAATTCATATTAAATTACATAAAACTGTTTTTAGTTGACATTCACATAAAGAGTAATAGATTACATTTGTTTTAATGAAAAATGATTTTCTTGACTTTCAATTTTTGTTCTAATACCGAAGAAGCACCCATAATTCATTCCAAGATGTTGACCATACATAAAACTGCGGGCACATACTTAACCGCAGCCAAAATGTTTTTACCTGATGTGTTTTGGTGTGTCTTTCGCCTTCTATCCGTACAAGCATCGACTGCACGTCAGGATAAGCGTCACAGTCTTCAAGTTGATGGTCGATAAACGGTTTTCCTTGGTTACCGTGTGGATTGGCGTTCTGAATAGAAAAATAAAATCAAAAAATGAACAGATTTTTTTTTTCGGTGCTTGTGTAGATTAATGATGTTTTAAGCCAACACATTTCAGGTGAAAACATTATGTGTCATGTTGAAATTAATATAAATTCCAAAGATTATAGAAAAATGATCCAGTAGAAGAGATGTGAAACGTACATATAACAAAAAAATCATCCACAATTATGTTCTGACATTTTGTGTTTAAAAATGGCAAACCCTGAATTTAAGTCAAGGGAGATAAGTCAATTTATCATACAGAAGTGGTTACACACCATTTAAAATTCCGATAAAACTTGATACTTTGATAAATTCTATTTTTACTATTAATTATTTTTCTACTGGATTATTTTTCATAATTTTTGGAATTTATACTAATTTCGACATTACAGGTAAGTACGTAATGTTTTCACCTGAAATACTTTGGTTTAAAACATCACTAATCTCTACAAGTATATTTTTGTTGTTCGTTTTCTATTAATTTAACATCACTTCTCTCTTGTCCAGGGGTCAGACTCTTGAGTGTAAAGCCATTCTTGTAATAGAAGAAACTTCCTAACTTCCAGCGTAGCAATACTGGAAGCAGTGACAAGGCAAATCAATTCCTATGATTTTCTTTCTCTCGCGCTTATATCTCCCATGTTCATGCACTCTTTTTTATTTCCAATCTTTTTTTTTTTTAGTATTCATTAGAAAAGTTTTTTCAGTCTTACTTTAATTAAGAACTAGTATGGATACCCAGCATTGCCCAGGTGTCGAGAGGTGGTGTAGTAAGGATATTGAGCAATCCCCAGAAAAAAAAAAAAATTTAGACGCAGCCCAGGTGGAGAGAGGTGTGAAAAAAAAAAAAAAAACCCCAAAGAAGTAGTATGTGAAAACCAGTTTAAGCGAACTTGAAACTAATTCAGTTTTTGTTTTTAAAGGAAATTACGTAAGCCTCAAAATCCTGTTTAAATGTCTTCAAAAAAAAGTTTTAAAAAATAGACCACAGAGGGTTCGAACATGAAAACTAAAAGCTTACAACCCGACCTCATTACCCAGTGCCCCACGATGCTATCAGTGAACTAACGTTGTTTTTTTTTTATTTAAACCAATTCAAGAAAAAATACCTGGTGTACATGTATACTTGTCAAAGTTGTTTAAAAAAAGAGCAATTTTTTCAGACCCTTCCTTATTATAAATGTTTATTTCTATACAAAATAATTGAGCGTTTTTTTCTAATTCTCATATATTATTCAAGCGAGACATCGTTCTTTCAGATGATACTGGTCTGAAACCAATTCAATGCGGCTGAGAAAAATTTTTTGCCTTGGAAGCCATCAACACAGGAAATAGCAAAAATGTAGAAATAAGGAACTGTGTACAACTTCAAATACAGGCGACGTGAGAAAATCAAAGTTGCCTGAAAATATAACCCGAGTGTCGATTGTTGTTCCTTGAGATGAATTTTTATTGCATTGTTTACCCATCAATCAAGACTAACTGATGGACAAAGTTATGTTCGCCTTTTGGTTTGATGTGACCCCCCTCCCCCAGAAAAACGTTATCCGTCCCTTGTTCAAAAAGGACAGTCCTTATGCTTTATTGTACAGTTTGTTGAACTATATATACACTTATAAATATATGTGCATACACAGTAGACAATCACATGTATATATACTCTGTATATATATATACAGCATGGTTAGACACATATATATAGATAACTGTATTACGGATATACCCACCCCGCCATGCAACACAGTTTTGTCTCTTTAAGCATTGTATCATTTAGTGTGCGCATGTATATGATCATGTCATGGTATTGAACCCCCAAACGTTATCTGAGGCAAAGTGATTACCTTTGTTAATAAAGCAAGAGAGAGAGATAATAACAGTATAAAGTTGTCAAACAACATACAATGTACATTGCAGTGGTAAAAACATTACAGTGTTACAAAGTATATATAGAACAAAAATCATTTTACCCATTGGTCTGTTGTGAGATGCGCAAGTCTTTGATGAATTTCAGCTACTTGCTCCTCTGACATGACCATTTCTCCCTTCGTGTTGCCAACGACAACTAATGGCCACATACCAGCTTCCTTTTTCTGTAGATCAACTGTCAACCTGCAGAAAACAAAAAAAAATCCTATCAAATTTCTTTTTCATACTAATGAATGACCACTTACCAAGACCAAAAGCCAACCGAGGATAAGAGTTAATGAGATTGTGAGTTGTGTAATGAACAATATTATGAGAGGATTGAAAATAATGAACAAAATCTGATCTTTTAAGAGGACAGTTTGGCAAGTATTTGTTGACATTAGACTTGAAGGTGACCAGGTCATAGTCTGCAGAGAAACAGACTGTAGCAGTGTTCCTCAAACTTTCTCCCTCCAGTTGAAGGACACCTCTAGGAGATCCTTGACTATTTCATTTTCTGTTTTAGATTTCTCGTATTCTTATGTATTTAGATGGCTTTCCTTGGATGGCTTGTCAAATGGACACTTTCACCAAGACATAGTGCCAGATGGTATCAGCCTGGATCTTGCCAAGAAACCATCTTTGAGTTTCCGTCAGTTGCTTCAATTCAGCTCTATGAAGAAGTCACACTTGCTTAACAAACAAAAACAACAGCAGGCAAGATGGATTTTACCATTAGACATTATTTAAGCTAACCGAGATTCACACAACCTTTATGTTTGAATTAGTATTAATAACTATGTCATGCGTAAACACAGCGGCCTAGGAAAAAAGCGGCCACTGTTCTCTTTGAATGCATCCAACAAGTCTTGTAAATGATATTTATAACAATGATTTCATATGGACCGAAGAAATAACAATATTTCAACTTATGAAGCTAACTGACAATTTCGAAATGATTCAATGGATTGCCAAATACACGTTAATAGCCAATTCTTGTAGGTGTGAAATCTATAATTTACTAGACGCATTGAACTGTTATTTGCAATCAATTGATGGTTGGAGATGGAAATGTTCAAAAGATGGATTTTATCGTTCAATACAAAAAATCTTTTTTGGAGTAAAACAAACTTTCCTTATAAACAATTTATATGTGGAGTAAGGATTTCTTTCAGCGGCCATTTTCTTTCTAGGCAGTTGTGTCTACACATTACCCAATGACTGTTCTATTCTTTGTCAGTTATAAACATTTGTCTATTTTCTACAAAATGGAATTGCTTACCTATTCGTTTCTAGGGTCCAGGTACTTGCATCAACTTCAATGGGAGCATGCAGGTCTCCTGAGAGCAATACTTGTCCGTTTTTGATTCCTACGTCGATGTAACTTGAATGAAGTGTCATGTATATCTCCTCCTTGGCAGTGCCTTCGGGCAATGTGAAGTTCACAGACACAGAATCCAGAGTTTGCAGCCATGTGTATTCGGGAAGAGGATCTAAAAGAAACACATAATTAAATTTGGATTTGAAATCAAAATATATAAAACACATAAATCTTAGAATATTTGTAAAGCGTTCATCTCAGAGATTAGGGAAGGATGGAAAGGATTGGTTGACAGATCTTCTGTAGCGCCCCAACAGCAACTACCACGGGAAGATGAATGTGTGAATCTCAGAGATTCAGAAAAGATATTCAGGAGTTTGATAATTATTAAGAAAGTAAATCAAATGCTTAGAATAGATGTAACATTGCAGGAACCAACAAACAAAAATAAATAAAAATCCGGGTCGGCATTTTTTTTTTTTTTAACAAAAGCATTTATTACCGTCACTCTTCCATCTCGCCACCAACTTAAAAAGTCTCTCGCTGCCACATCTAACCTGGTAGGCGTTTCTCCTTCTTCTGACCGCACATTGGGCACTGCTGACCTATTCTCGCCTTCATTCTAAACGTCCATCTCTTTCAGCGCCAACTTGGTTTTTCCGACCACGTAGTCTCCTTTTTTCTTTTTCTTAAGCAAGCCAAACACACTTGCCAATTTGCATACGCGTCCAAATGCTGCTCCTGCTGCTAACACAATCGCTTGCCATTCAGCAGCTGCTGCTGCTATTTTCACATGTGCTCATATGCGCTCTGTTACATAGATACCAAACCTCGTAGGTAAAGCAAATAATAAACTGCTTACAGTTAGTTTCAGAAAAATCTTAAATTTCAAGTAAAACTTTTGGTTCTTGTCCAAATTCCTCCTATATCAAAAACAATTTTTTTTTAACATCTGATGTCAAATCTTTTTTATCAAACTCTTTCTCTTCAATTTTGGCTTCATGTCCTACCAAAATGAAAGCTTTAGCGGTTGTCCAGAATTTCCCCCATATTTAAAAACAAAAATAAAGAAAAACCTTTAAGATGTATGTACTTCTGACAAAGCAAAAATATCATATTCCAAAAATCCTGTAAATTGATCATATAGTTTTATATTTATAACGAAAATCATTTTTAAGCAATTAATGGAAATTCGTAGGCATTACAACTTAAATCTAGTAAGTATGAATTATTGCAGAGTTATTTCCCTTTGTTTCTTGGCATTTTTTTGGGGGGGGAAATGGTGAGCAAGATAGTCATTTCTTGAATACTCATAAAATTATGTTCTCTTATTTAAAAATAAACTACCTGATCAATTTACATGATTTTTGGAATATGATATTTTCGTTTCATCATGGGTACGTACATCATACAAATTTTCGTTTATTTTTTAATATATGGACAAAAACCAAAGAAGCAATGATAGAGAAAAAGGAAGATAAGAACCTTAGCATTACAATTATGACCAGCTGGTTCTGTCAAGGAAAAGGACATACCATAGCGATTCAAGACTTTCCCCTGCTCTAGCTACACAGCAACTTACCTGGATTTTCTGGAGATTTATCTTGTGTCTCCGTGTCAACAACTGGACGGGCTGAGTCGTAGATCACTTTGAAATCTCTTTCTCCTGCCACATAAAGTGCTTGACCATTCCTCTCAAACGAACAAAAATTGGCTGAACGGGAACTACGCAGACGTCTTGTACGACTCACTGACCAGCTTTTCTTATCATCTATGATCGCACAAAAAAAAAAAAAAAAAAAAGATTTGGGGATTAAAAGAAATATAATCATGGATATAAAAATTATCATCTTGGTTGTTTTCACATTGTATGTTTTAAATAGTGGGGAAAGAGTAAATGCGATAAGTGATAGGATGAAGAAAATAGGATGCAGGATGATAATTTTGTGATGTGAACCCAAGGATGGGACGACGGAAGGAAAACACAGAACACAGATTAGGTGTAAGAAAGATCAATGGCTCCGTTCAGTCTCGAAAGACAAAAGATACCCCCTGTAGAGGTAGCTGTGCATGTAATTGTGAGGTAAGGGTTGCGCAATCCCTAACCTCTCCTGAATCGACATTGTTTGAGTCCAGTGGCAAGGAGAAGACCAGGACGACTAGAAACAATGCCAAGATAAGCGGAGAGCACATACAACACCTGGAAGTCTCAAACGGTCACCCACTTCGGTGATCCAGCGAGAACCGGTGTGTCAACGTGATTATGCTGCAAGAAAGATATATTAACTGAAAAGGTGATAAGGATAAAGGGTAAGCAGAGCTTACTATCCTGTGGTGTCCATTGCAGGGAGACGTATGTGCCGTGTACTACTAGTACTCCTGCTGATTCAACAGTATTACGATACTGCTCCCTGAGAGTGTTATCTCACATCGTAATATAGTACTGGAAGAGCCTATGATGCGGGTAAGTTTCGGTCTCACAACATCTAGCTTGCTTGTTTTCACACTAAATGTTTTAAATAGTAGGGAAAGAGCAAATGAGATAAGAGATGGGAGGAAGGAAATAGGATGAAGTATGAATCGAGAGTATACTCAGAAGCAGCATAAAAAAAGAAAGAATGATGTAAATAATATGTATCTTTCAGACATCAGAGCGCCGTCTCCCTAATGATGTTAAATAATATGGGCCTTACATCAGTAAGTAGCAATTAAGTTAGCTAGTGTGAATTTTGATAAGGGTCGCTTTAGTGCATGTTACAATAACCTCTCTGCAAACAGAATTGTGTGTACGGCACAATCATGTTGACACACCAGTTCTTGCCAGATCACCGAAGTTAAGCAACGTTGAGCCTGGCCAGTACCAGATGGGTGACCATTTGGGAAGGCTAGGCACTGTAGGAAGGTTGGGCGTGGGGCCAGCACCCTCACCCTGTAAAAAGAACCCCTTGCTACAAAAACATCTACAAAAAGTTCTAGATGGCTTATGGATGGATGGAAACAGAATTGTACCCAGAGACGGGTGACGGGAGTTGAAGCGGGGAGAAAGAAGTTAAATAGGAGCTGAATGATATGAGCTGATGTCACATTTTCAAACGAGAGAAAAAGGTTTTCAAATCAGTTTCTCTGTTAGAAGCATGCGGACGAGACATGTCCAAATAATGTAGAAATAACCTAAGTGGCAAACTGCTCATTTCTTAAGTTAGTTAAAGAAATAATTATAAGTTATTAGTCTCTCTCTCTTCAAGTCCATTCTCTCCAATAAAACCTTGAAGAAAACTCAGCGAACGTTTTCCTTTGATTTATTGATCCCTTGTGGGTGAAAATGTAAAAATGAAAGCAAGTGCAGAAGATATCCTCACTACTCAATCACAAAATCTGCTCTAATGTTTTCTGATTCTTACTTGTATCTAATTACTAGCAGGTTGCATGGCATTGCCCGGTCGTAAAATACACTTACATATAATATCTTAATTCATGCAGATTTTGTATTCATTATTGCAGAGTCAATTCTCTATTGAATATTATATTGTACCCAATATATAGCAATGATTTAAAAAATTTAAAAAGTATGACTTGGGTGCCATCAACTAGAATTGAACACAGTGCTTCAGCCTTGGGTCACTGTTGTTTGAGCTATCAACAGATAAATAAGAAAGGTTAAAAATTAAGCAACTTTAAGCTATGAATACAGAAGTAATAGGCTATATCGACTTAGTTCTGCCAATCTCAACTGTTTTGTTTTTTAATTTTGACCTCTTAGCAACTAAAAACCAAGTCAAAATTGTTCCACAGGTCCAAATCTTATAGATATCAATTTTTAAGTTTGTTAACAAAAAATTCAGAGAGGAGTTTGGTAGAAACCGTTACACACGCACACATGCAAGGTCACTTATACATACATATATATATATATATATATATATATATACATAAATATACAGGGTGACCCCCAAAAAACGGGCCCAACTCTAATTAGACCCCATTTCTTAGTGTTTTGTCCGAATGAAATGAAACTTTGGTCATAACTAGTTTATTATATTCAAAACATCACATCAAAACACTAGGATCTTTGGCCTTTTTTTCTCCATTCTACAGCATATGTTCTAGATGGCCTCCATTTAGCTTTTGTTTTTTTTGGGGGTCACCCTATATATATATATATATATATATATATATATATATATATATTATATATATGTGTGTGTATGCTAGAACTATTTTACCCTCAATGCTACACAATTATTCAAAATTTAGATACAATACATAAATAGAATCGAGCATAATTCTTATATGAAGCTAATCATCTAATAAGAAACTATAAAAAAAGTTAATAATCGTCCATTTTTCAAAAGGAATATACAAATCAGTTAAACTTCATGAAGTTGCTCGCATATCCATGACTGAGTATATTAAGTTTGTTTTAATCATTTTAATATCAATATCAGTGTGACAAAAAAAAAAAAAAAAAATGAAAAAATTTGATAGATTTGTTTAGTGCTTATCTTAACATACAAATCACACAATATTCAAATTCTATCAATGGATTCTTTATTAAATTTGTAGAACATAACTTAGCACATGTTTTGTTCCAATCTCATTATGACAGATAATCAACATGAACACTACAGCATTTTATCTTTTGATACGCTCTAAATAGATGCGCATAAATAGAATGAGGGATGAATAGAGAGGGTTCCTAGCAGTGTGTATGTATATATATATATATATATATAAAGCTGAATGTCTGTGTGCATGTGTATGTTGTGTGTGTGTGTCTGGTCACGAATAGGCTCCTATATGGTTGACTATTTTAAAAAACGGATTACATATAATGATAGAAGATGTATCGAGACACAGGAATTGGTATGTTTGATCTGGCAGAATGGTGGTTCATTAAAATTGTGGGGTCTGCATTCGTGCCTGGTCCACAAAGTATGGAAATAAAAAATAAAAAAAAAACGTTTACAAGTGTTTTTGATATAGATGTACAGAAGAATACTTTGATAAGTATGTTTTAACTTAAATAGGGATGGTATAATAAAATTGTGGGGTCTGTGTTCGCACCTAGCCTCCATAGAATGGAAATAGGCACAAACTTTAATAAAGACTTCATATCTATCTGCGTAAGTATACTTTGATAATTATGTTTCAGTTTGAAGAAATATGGTATAATAAAATTATGGGGTGTTCGTTCGCACCTGTTTTTTTATATAGATCCACAGAATATTGTGATAAGTGTTTCAGTGTGAACAGGTATGGTATAATAAATTATGGGGTTTATCTATTTTATTTTTACTTTCATCATATTTTGCTTTGGTTTTGATACCCCCAAATTCGAAGCTATCTCTTTACAAACCTTCCTTTTCATAACCTATCATACTTTCATAAATCAGAGTCCATCTTCTGTGGGCTGTTTTTGAACCCAGTCAACGATGGGTACTTTTGCTAGTATATATATATATATATATATATATATATATATATATATGAGATGGGATGATTCTAATATTTTTGTCAATTCTGAAAGTTACAGATCCTGTCCTAAATTCTTGATTTCAATACAATTACAGATTCCGATTTTTTTAGCATCTATAAATATTCAGCTATATAGTTACTTTTTACTTATTTATTTTTAGATTACTATAAAAACCCATGTAATATGTGCACATATTTTTGCAGATGTAAAAAATATATATATATATATATATATATACTTGTGGTGGTTTATCAATAAATTTTTAGTTTTACTGATAGTTTAAAATCAATAAATATTTATTTTATCATAAAAATAAAAAACAAAACAATTGTTTCCAGCATCAGAAAGCAGATTTTTCAAATTGAGCTTAATCGTCCCAACACTAGTGCTTAGTAGCAGCATAAAAAAGGAGAATAAGACGATGACGTAAATGAAAAAAAAAAATTGAAAATCATAAATCAAAGAAACCAGTCAGTAAATATCTCCTCACTCCCCCACATTAATTTTGTTACAATATTAGGTACTTTGTCATAATAGCGAAATTCAAAATAAAAAAAAATTGAAACTGATAACTTTGAATCATAACAAGGGAGATAATTATTTTCTGGAAACTTTGAAAAATCTTTAAGCCAATTTAGCAAAACTCAATTTTCGCTAATTGCCTTCAAAAACTGTTCATTAAATAACTGATTTTCCACATTACCATTTTTTGTAATTTTTGGATATTTTCATTACTGTGACATAGCAATTCAACAAATACCATTCGTTCTACTTGAAATTCAATATTTCGATTTACAAATTTTACTGCTATAATGAAGAAGCACCTTAATTCTGGTAATATTAAAATCAATCAAAATGTTCCATTCATTTGTACACATCTCAGCCATTGTATTTTTTGTTACAAGGTCGTCACGCCCAAACATATACATCAGTTACATCTACCTTTAATTTAAGTCAATATTCAGATGAAATGAAGTCAAAAGAGACAAAAAAAAAAAAAATATAAAATAAAACATTAATTACTTACGTGAGGTAAGGCAAAGCCACTCGAGGACAGTCATATAAGTTGCATTTGATTTCTCTTTCATTTCCTCATCTGCTTCATCGACGTGTAACAAGAGACACTCTGTATGATGACCTTCATTATCAGAATGCATGACAGTGTCGCACAACACAAATGAGTCACGATTTTCACCCAATACATCCGACTTAGAGAAGCGTACCTAAAACAAAAATAAAATAAAAAATGGTTTAAGAAATATCCTAAAAAATGAAACTGGAACCTGTGAGTTCAATCCCTAGCAAAGGAATTAAAATAAAATAAATTTTAAAAATGAACTCCCACTGCCGAATCAAATTGATGATAGGTTTTCCTATAACGGAAGCATTTTACACGTCTTATGAAGTATAATATCTACGATATGAACAATAGTGAGAAATAATCAAAAGAATATAAATCCGCTATCAAAAAATATACCAAAACCTTATTTGAATTTTGAAACTTATTCTTAAAGAAAAAAAAAAAAAAGGTACTGGTGCATATTACGAACCAGAATTCTCGTAAATGTCTGCTCGGGCTCAACCGACAACTAATGTAAACCGTCAGAATATGCTGAGCATCAAGCTAATCTTAAAAATGCTACAAAACCCAATCAAATTACAAAATGCTAGGAAATAAAATAACATTTATCGAATACTAATTACAATTTAAAAAAAAATGGAAAGCCAATAAATTAAATCCTACTGTAAGTTTTATGAATTGTTTTGATTTTTGTATAAATACATAAAAACTTTTTTTTTGCGTGATTAAAAAATAAGGAACTTTTGCACCTTATGCACTAGTTAATTTTTTTTTTTTTGCAGGTATTAGGATTAGAGCTTTGTTTTTGAGTTAGGAGTTAGGAATTTCTCCTATATGTGTAATTTTATCTAGGTTGGTTAAATTCATTCTTGTGTGCGCCATTGTTATGACAGATTAAAATTAAAGAACTTAATTTTTTTCTTTCAATTTATCAAAAGTCGTCTGCTTTGTTTTGTATTAGTTAACTGCAACTGTTATTGCTTTCTGATTGGCTGATCAACTTGACCAGTACTAATGTGCATATATGTTACACCCCCTCTCCTGTAACGTAATCCCCCATTGAGGAGCGTTAGAACTACGCTGAGGTAGCTTTGTATTGCCGAGTGACGCCAGATAACCCAAGGATGTAAGATAGAGAAGATAAATATACATATTTTATTTCATGTCAAAATAGATATTGTTTGAAAACCAGAGAAATATATTTTTATGGCTAGATGTTGACAACAGGAAATTTCACTTAGAACCTTGTCTGGCCTTAAATGAACCCAGGGTCGGATGTCAGAATTGACATCTGTCCTTGAAAATGGTGAGAGAATTTCAGGTGTGGGAATGGTGCCCACCCAGGGACCTGGGGCTTTCGATTTTGTAGAGATTTCATGGCGAAATCTTATTGGCTGGGGAGAATTTCCACCCCCATCCACATACCTTACTATATATACGACTGTCGGGCGAAAATTAGCCAGAGTTTCAGATCAGAGCGAGTGGAGAGTTTCAAAACAGATTGCTTGTTTTAGCCGGGGAAAATTGGTGCAAAAGTGTGAAAATTAAAAAAAATGGAATTTGCCAGATGAAGATCAAACGGCAGCATTATGAATATGCATGCATAACATAATAGCTATTGGATCATGTTTTAATTGTTAACCTTGCAGATAACGTGTCTTCATAGCTCAGGTATTAATGTCAGAGAAAAAAATAAATTGTAGGCTAAATGTTTTGGTTTTGATTCTTGGTGATGGCGCACGAGTCATCTCTTTTTTTAAAACTTTTTAAATCATTACTGTAGATTGGGTCAAATATAATATTAAATACGAGCTCTGCATTAATCAAAATCATATTTAAGAGTATTTTACAACCGGGCAATGCCAGGCGGCTTGCTAGTTAAACATAAAACCATTCTCAAGAAGAATCATTACGAAATAAAGACTAGTTTTTTAATGTAGATTTAAAAAAATAAACTGAAATCAGATGCAACTTTTCCTTGTTATACACCGTCAAGACTTGGCATGATTTACGCTAAACAGAAAACGGAAGTCGAAATGAAGTTTATTTAACTGAAAAACATTGTTGATTACTACTTTACTCACCTGCCAATTAGAATGACCAGCCCGAGCACCAAGACGGGGGCCTGTCTCCACAAGATGAAGTGTCCCCGCTCCATCTGCAATAACTGCCCAGTCAGGGGCAGGGAAATCCATACTGACATTGTGTCTTCCTGGTACTAGACGTAAATTCTCTGGGTTTGGGATTTGGAATGGAGAATGAAGATTCACTAATCGCAACTGGCACCCATCTTGCTGAAAACCAAAAAAAAAAGAAGAAAAAAATCCATTTTTTATAATTTAATTAGTATTAGGATAATTAATTGAAATTGAGAATCAGAAAAATCAGAACATTTTGGGATATTGGAATCGAAAATAATTTAGTCTAATCTTGTTGAAAACTGGGCAAGAGCTGCCAGAAAAACCTTATCCTGCCTTGACAGAGTTCAAAATAGACTTTGTTGCCTAGTAGGGGGATGCCCTTTTCTCTTTCCTGCAACCTCTTTCTCACAGAAGAGATGTTACAAGCCTGTCTCTGCTTTATCGTTATTTTCATGGCAAGTGCTCATCTGAGCTCCAATCTACGGTCCCCCCTCGCTAAACTTTCACGAGAAACACTCGTCTAGCTGAAAGCACTATCAATAATTTCCCCTACTCTTTATCTGTGCCTAAACCTAAACGTAGATTCCATGAACAAAGTTTCTTTCTTAGAACTGCACGCCTGTGGAACTCTCTTTCGTTTGCCTGCTTTCCAGCTGACTACAATATGGCCACCTTCAAGTCCAATGTAAACAAGTTTTTGATGAGCCGTTCCACTTAAGTAAATAAATTTACTGAATTTCCAGTACTAACAATTACTATGATTCACATACTGTACACTATTTAACCCTTATCCTAGAGTGGCCTCTAGGCCTTGATAAGTGGTAACTCCTATATAAAAAGAAAAAGTATTTTTTACTAGTTTAATACACAGATAGACTTGGTCTGAAGGATAGGGTAGGGATAGGCAGAAATTGCCTTCTTGAACTTCTAAAAGTGAGGACAGGACAACAATGATCCTGGACAAAATGCAGTTTTCTTTTTAGACTGTGCAAATATTTCTTATTTGTCAAACAAAAAAATCTTGCACAATATTAAAATTTTTTTTGATTACTGTAAACTGGGGTGACTTTTAACCGTTACTAAATCTAATTAATAAAACTCATTAGTGAGGGGGGGGGGGCTCGGCTTTGCCCGGGCATAAAATATGCTTAAATATGATATTTTAATTTGCCTAGATTTCGTATATATTATTATAGACTTGTGCTTTAAAAAGTAAAAAAAAAAAAAAAAGTATTTGGGTGCCATCAGCTACAATCAAAACTGAAAGCAAAACTGTAGCATTCAAAGCTGGTGACGTTACCACTGTACCAACTTGACATGAATATGAGCGATATGCCTTAAGAAGGTTGGAAGCTACATCCGCTGAAATGTGAGAAGAACGTTCAAGATGCGAACAGTAGTCCAAATTATGAATCCTCATCTCAAAAATTCAGAAACATTCATGGTATTATTAAAAAAATCTCATTAACTTTTATCACCGAGTAGCTTTTGGCCTTGATAATACTGTTTAAAGACCCTTAATTAATACTATTTAAGTGAATGCTTTAGGAGATAAACCAAACGTGCTATAAAGGTTAAAATTAAGAATAAAAAAAAAACTTACCAATGTAAGTTCCACACAGCGTACATTCCAGTCTTTATCTATAAAGTATATTACGTAACATCCGGTCTGAACTGCCCATTGGTCAATCAGAAGATGGTTATGGCATCCAAATGCCTTGATGTGCTGATATGAATATTGCTTGTCGGTTAGGGAAGCTATGTCCAAATCTACAATAAAAAAACAAAAACAATTATATATTTTTAAAAATTAAAATTTAATTAAAAAATGTCTTTCAAGATGTGACAAGTCTCCCATTTCTAATTATATTTTTGTTTTTATTTTTAGAATCCTTTGAGATGAGGCTTTATAATTTGTGCATTCATTTTTTTTTTTTTTTTTGCGGACTGTTATTCTCATATCTTCATAGTTGTTGCTGTTTTCACTATGTTTCAGCTAACTCATCCTTTGGCCTTCTTCAAGTGATAAACCGCGAAGAGATAGGAATGCTGAGTCTTGTAACTTTTTTTTTTTATGTGGAGGTCACCACTTATCAAGGCCTGGAAGCCACTCGGGGATAAGGGTTATTGTGTGTACAGTAATCAATGGGATAGTATCGTAGTAACTGTGTCCCCAATAATCACTGCCTTCCATAGTTGTTGTTGCCTCACCAGATTTTGACCAACTAATCTTCTGGCCTGCTTGGATAGTATTGAAACCGCTATTTTCAGATAATGTTCACCTGGAATTGTAGAGATTCAACACCTCTATCCACTGTGCCGTTGACCCCAAATAGCGATCAAAGTTGGATTTTATGGTTTTATAAATCATCTGAAGAAAGCCAGAGGATGAGTTGGCTGAAATGTAGTGAAAACAACAACAACAACTATAAAGATGAGGATAACAGTCCAGAAAAAGTAAGAATGTGCAAAAACAATGCGAATACACTAGTTGTACTATATTGTATTCATTCGCTCATTTCAAATGGATCAGATGATTGTATGCATTCGCTTCCCCCCTCCCCATGATATCTTTCTAGTCGAAATTATTTCTAGAAAGATGAAAATCAAACAAAATACTGGTAGAAACAGACTCTAAATGTTACCAATCATGTGAAAATGTTCTACCGATATTTTAATTTTCGATTTTTGAGTGATTATCAAGGATCCCCAACTAATCATCTACGGTCAGCCATTTTTTCCTTGTTCTAACTTCACTCAACACTACTTTTGTTTCAAAGTAAATAAACGCTTTAAAATAAGTCAAAGCACAAAAAAACGTATCCAGGTAGGTAGAAAAGTAACTTATCTTGCATTTGGTAACATTTATTTGTTATAAATTTGTTAAAAATAAAAAAAAACACTTTTTCATTTTGTTATTTTAACTGTAAAATGCTCAAAAGCCCTGTATATCTGTCTGTCTGTCTGTCACGCTGAGGTTCAAAATAACATATTCAGCAATTGGCCATGCTCAAGTTTGAAATAGGCTTTTTAGTGGAGTCCATGCGTGTCTGTCATGGTAAAATCTATAATCACAGCCTTTCAATGGCAATATGGTATTGTCAGTGCTATACTGTCTGGAACTGATTCCCAGCATGGTTACCCATGGCAGACAAGTTTAGCACCAAATTGTAAGTTTAGTACCAAATTGCAACACAGTTGATAGAGGTTGGTGAAAATTCAGAATACATCGTCTTCAGGCCATTACATCCTCTACATGTGACAAACAAGACCGGAACTGCAAATCAATGGTATAAAAGTGGCAACGTTACTTCTATTCTTATCTCTTTTCGTGTTTCAAACCTTCCCTGAGTTCGTATACAGCTGCTAAGGCTTGCTGCTGTCAATGTCGGAGAGGGTTTAAAAACCTGCAATCTCACAGGTTAATGAATAGTTGTACCCAACAAGGAAAACATCATGCAGATCAGACAATCCTGAGACACAATCTTTGTGAGCTCTATGCAGAAGTCTGACTTACTTATCAAACAAGCAAACACTGTTTTGCTCATTTTTTTTCTCCAAAGATTACTGCACATCTTAAATATGAAGATTAATGAGCTTATATGAATAAACACCCTTTGCAGATTGAACAACCAGTGCGAGTGCGGCAACCGTGCATTCTTCGAGTGGTCCCCCAGTGCACTTTCACCTTTTTTTTTTTTCAAGGGGTATAGAGGAAAAGAAACTTTATGCTGTACATACTCATCAAGAAACGATGGTGTCATATTCCAAGAATCATATAAATTTATCAAGTAACTTTTTTAACTAAAAATAAAATTTTATGAGGAAACGAAACGTTCTATCTTGATCCGCAATGTTCAATAAATAAACGAAGATAACTCAATTTGAACTATCGAGATCAAAATCAGCCTTGTCAGGGCTACGATTTACTATTAAAATCGCTAAAACTCGTTAAAAAAACAAACAAACAAACAAAAACTACTTGATTAATTTACGTAACTTTTGGAATATTACATTTTCGTTCCGTGACGGGTACGTACATCATTCGGATTTTTTTTTTTTTTTTTTTTTTTTTTTTTTTTGTGTGTGTTTTTTTAGGTTGAACTCTGGACTTACACTGATTTTAGTGCTTCTACAGAATTTGAACCGAACCAAATTGACTTGCTGAATTAACCCTACGTTAAAATTAGTTTAGGGTTGAGTGAGAATTTAAAAAAAAAATCTATTCAAATTTTATGGAAGGCCGTAATTTCTTACAGAATGATCGAGTTGTCACAGTTTTTTTTTTTGTTTTTTTTTTATGAACTAGAAAATCTTATGGGGAAAGTCATTTTAGAAATACAGGGAAATAGTTAAAAAAAAAAAAAAAAAAAAAAAAACGTGTACCTGCCACGACCTCCCTAAGCCCAGGAGGAATAACATTTTATTTTAAAAAATTAAAATAAATAATGATGCTAGAATTTCTTATAATTATTTATCTTATCTTAATATATTCTTATACGATAAGATTTGCTATATCACAAATAAAATTAATTATTCCGAAGAAATAAAGACATCAATAAGATATGTGGCTTTACGTAATCTCACTCTCAAAGACAACTATGAAATCAATGAATAAACAAACACACATTTACGACGAAAATACTTACCGTTAACCAAGTCAGACTTGTAGGTCGGTAATGGTTCCAAGGAGAGCTTGTAACCAATGAAAGATGTGTCTAAAAGATCCGGTCGAACTTTCAAATCAGTTAGGCCGGCCATATCAGACGCCATTTTGATTCGTGTATGGAAACATTTATCAAGGGCAACAACTCTTGTAGTCCTCTCGGCAGACGAATTTGAAATAAGAGAACCATTCACCTGAAAGGTTATAAAAATAGCGGTCTAAGTCCAGAATTCACCTTATTAAAACAAAAGCAAAAAAAGTACACCAAAACCTTTATGGTGTACATATTCGTTATGGAACGAAAATGCCATATTCCAAAAATCACGTGAATTGATCAATTATTTTTTTTTAAGTAAGAAAATCAAATTTTATGAGGAAGTGTGGTATTGGGTGATTTGTGCAACTGAAAATTTACCACTTTTTATAATTAAAATATATTTTATTTATAAATCCAAAAGATTAGGGTTTATACAAAATAAATAAATGCTTATAATGTTTTTTTTATAATAATGTGACAACGGTTATAGAAACAAGCGTCCAAGGGTGGCGTGTGTGTATTGTAAAAGGTCACCGACATTTGAATTTAAGATGTGACCGATAGAAAATGAAAATTTGATATATGTAAATTAAGACGCAGTAAAATTTTAGCATATAAAAAGCCGGTATTTCTTTCATTGGGAGAAGAGACGTTTTTGTTCTCTTGGAGTCGTTTAACGTACGATTAATTTGCGTGTAAGTGTGAAGAAAGAAATACCAGCTTTTTATATGCTCAGATTTGACTACGTCTTAATTTGCATGTGTCACCTTTCCATTTTCTATCGGTTTGTTTTCGAATTCGAGTGTCTGTGACTTTTTACAATATGCACATATTGTTGTGTTTCGATCAGACACTTAATATAATATAATATCACCCTTGGAAGCTTGTTTCTATGACCGTTGTCACATGTCTGTCTGATCTCATTATCACACAGGAACCATTCATCAGTGGTCATTTTCGTTGAATACTCCTTAGCAGAAGTGGGGCTTCTTTGGGAGTGTTTGCTCCCACTTCTGCCTTGTGCAAATCGTCTGATTCTGTTTCATTATCATCATATATTAACCTCTCTGATCACAACTGGCCCATGCTACACTGCCAGACACAACTAGCCCATGCTACACTGCCAGACACAACTGGCCCACAATACACTGTCAGACACAACTGGCCCTCAGTACACCATCAGATGCAACTTCTCCACAATACACTGCCAGATGAAACTGGCCCACAATACAACATTAATGCAATCTTTTCACGACGACAACAAATTTCAAAGTCTAGCACTTGAATTGCATATAAAAAAATTCTCCATAATCTGACAAATTATCACAAAGTCCGATCTTCAAATGTGTATTTAAACTTTTCCATAGCGTAACACATTTTTGCAAAAGTCCAGCTTTTGAATACATATTTAAAATTATCCACAGCATGACGAATGTTCACTTTGACTTCTGAATGCACATTTAACATTCAACCAAATCGTATTTTAAAATATTCACTTTACGATGACAATTTTTTTTTAAATCGACTCGAATCTTATCAGTAATGCCAATTAAAAAATAAAAAAGGTCCGACTCACTTCAGTTGCATCAACTTTTGTCCATCTTAATTAGAGGGCCAATACATCCTCCTCCAGATTTGAACGACATTGTAAATTCCAACCTGTTCAGTTTGCTGGACTCTGATAGCCTTTCAAGACCACTACTAGAAACCGCTGGCCTCTCAAGAACACTGCGGATTTTACTTTCAAGGCTTTAATTACATAATCGGAATTCAGGAGCGGTATGGTTGGAGGATGTGCAGCCCTTGTCTCACAATTACACACACTGCTACCCGTACAGGGGGTATTTATTACCTTTCGAGACTGAATGGAGGCATAATGGTTATAGAAACAAGCGTCCAAGGGTGACACGTGCATATTGTAAAAGGTCACTGACACTCGAACTCAAAACCCAACTGATAGAAAGTGAAAAAGGTGACATATGCAAATTAAGACGTGGACGAATTTGAGCATATAAAAAGCTGGTATCTCTTTCATTGAGGAAAGATACGTTTTTGTTGTCTCAGAGTCGTTTAAACGTACGATTAATTCACGTGTCAATGTGAAGAAAGAAATACTGGCTTTTCTACGAACGTCGAAACAGGGAAAAAAATTGTTATTTTTGTGTTTGCTGAGAACATTGCAAGCTGAAGAACTCTTTTTGTTTTTGCACAAACATTTAACAGCATTCAGCAGTTCAAAGGAAAACTTTAATTTCAACCCTAGAGATAAGTAGTACTTATCATTTCTTTTCAGTCTTTCTTCTGCGCCTTATGTATAAAATACAAATATTGTTTATGCACTTTAGAATGTTGATGTTGTTGAAAAAATACAGAATTTCTTTTCTTTTTGGTATTTCTTGATTTTCTGAATTCCTTTCTTTTAAAGTTCTATGATTGTTGTAATGGCGTGAAATTCAGTGCAATAAAATACTGTTTGTTCCTTGTCATCTTTTTCTCACTAACTGCCGTGTTTCGTTTTTGCTGTCTATTATTTATTTATTTATTTTGGTTCTGGTAATTTGATTGGAACATAGAGGACGCTTGTCACTATCTCCTTTTTCCGCGTATGTCCTGTCGCGGTTTCAACCGGAAAAAGGCATTCATCAAAAAAAAAAGGATCAAATTCAAAACATAAACATCACAGCCGACGACCCTCTGGCATGTACATCAACTATTTTAATTATTCCATGGAACCATAAGAGTACAATTCCTACTCGAATACATCCACGACTTTATCAGCTTCATTTTGATATGGACAAGTAAACATAACCCCCGGATGGATGGCTCCCTATAATACGTTAAAAAAACAAAAAACAAACATAAACCAAAAATGTGAAACAATGACTAACACTGGGAGCCACTTTGTCTACAACTACATCTGTCGGATGACTATAAATACAGCAAGCTTTTTCAACAAGCAGTCAGTCATGGTGAAATCACCGAATGGTGAGGTTTGCCCCGTCAACAACCTAACCCAACGCAGCAACAGCAGCAGCCGTATCACCACGTAACGAGCTAGACTACCTCCCTGATAGCAGCTAAACCCGGTAGCAGCAACAGCAGCCACTTATTGCCGACTCATTTGATTCCAGCAGCCCAACATTGCAAGTCAGCGCCTTCGTGCAATCACTGGCAATAACCACATAGCCGTTTCAGTTCGAACACCAGCTGAACTCAAACTCTCAGCCTAAGATCTTCGACTTCCTTTAATTTTTTGGGAAAATAAACCTGGACAGATTTATATTCGTTCTCGGCCATATCAGGGCCGTATCAACTTCTTTGCCATTGTCGATTGTTCTGTTCTTGCCTGTGTCATCTTTTAGTTGTCGGGTCGATTGCCACTCATTCTGTTTCTTAGTGGTTAAGTAGCTCTGATTTGTCTCTCTATTGGTTAGTCATCGGAAAAATAAAGAAATGGACAGGAGGAAGAAATTAAAAAATTATTTTATTTATTTTCATCATCATCATCATCGTCATCATTCTTACTGTCATTACTACTATAATTTTGGTTTCACTACAGAAGCGAGAATTGCGTCTCACTCCACCATATTTAAAATTAATCACCGATTACCTTCCCTTAACAACCTCTCCAGAAATAGAGATCAAAATAAACCTTGTAATGGCTACAATTTGCTATTAATCACTAAAAATCATAAAAAAAATGATTATATATATATATATAACTATATATGTAAAAAGATCAATTTACATTTTTGGAATCTGATATTTTAATTCTGTGACACATATGTACATCATAAAACTTTTCCTGTATTTTTGGTAAAAGCACATACAAAGTGTCGTTAGTTTTTTCTAGTGTATGTCAACATGTGTTTTTTAACATCGGACTTTGCTGAAAATGTTGAGCCACAAACTTCACAAGCAAAAGGTTTTTCTCTCTTTTTTATTTTATTTTACTTTTCTTAGTTTGAAGAGATCAAGGGCTCCTTCCTAGGGCTAACACTTGATTCTATTATAATTTAAATTTATATCCGAGGGCTCTTTTAAGAATTGTTGTGAAGGAACATAACTGGCTATACACCGGTTACAAACTGTATATATATATTGGACTGTTTGGCAGACAGCGGCAGACAGCGGCAGACAAGCAGTCGCAGTAAGACGGATAGTCTTACGTGTTGATTATCAGACTTTCTTCCCCATACTTGTTACTATGTACTTCTATTTACCTTAGGCGAGCAGCCTTACGTTTCTGTATTATAAATAAACCCCATTACACATACCACTCGGTGTAACTCACGTTTGTCTTTATTTCCTAAGTATTTAGGAATATAACAATGGCGACGAAAGGATGTTCTTTCTCTTAACAGAGATAAATTACCGTACCAAGGACTGTGTACAATGCAAGGATTTTTTGTTTTACGAAAAAAACAAACTACACAAGGATTTTTGACCACGTGCGTCAATGAATTTAAAAATTTTTTCCTACCTAAAGTAGCGAAAAGTACGGATTTTTCTTCGTAAAGAACTCACAAGAAATTATAGAAACATGTTCAAGGTAAAGTGGAATTTATATTTATTTTGACAAGTAAAAAAAAAAAAAAAAAAAAAAATGGTCGCAAGTTGAATTCGAAACTACACTAAAGGATTACGAGTTTCGAAAGAAAAAATATAAATACAACGACTATGTACCATTTTATGCCACGTGGGAACGGCAGCCATATATTTTTTTTTTTTTTGGAAAATTAATTGTTTGTTATTGCCTTTATATAAATAATTGGAACTATTTGTCGTGGGAAGTAAGAAATATTTTGTGTATGAACTTACGTTGTTGAAAAAAAAAAAAAAAAAAAAAAAAAAAGAATTATGTTACAAAGCCTGTTGAATTACTATGGATGAACTTTGTTGAAACGTGTTGTGTCTGCATATTGCTACTAATTTACGATATACGTAAATTTACGATTTTTCTTTGGAATTATTGTGTAGAATTCGAAAAGACATTTTTGTACTAGAAGCTAACATGGAACAATTAGCAGAGTTAACTAAGGCTCTAGCCCTTAGCATCCAGGAACAGACAAAAATGACTCAACAATTTTTAGCGCAACAACAACAACAACAACAAATTCAACAACAACAGCTACAGCAACAGCTGCAACAACAACAAGAAAGAACACAAAAAACTTTAGAGGCACAACAAGAACAAACAAACATACTACAACGACAAATGTCGACACAGCAAAAGAATTTAGAAAAGCTAATTCTAACGTCGACCGGGAAGAAGACTAATTTTTCTGCCGAGGGTATTTCAAATTCACTAACGGAATTTCGTTACTCCCCGGATACTGGTGTTACTTTCCCTGCATACTACAGAAGATACGAAACAATTTTTACGAAAAGATGTTTAGACTGGACCGATGAGGAAAAAGTTACCCTGCTACTACAAAAACTGGGTACTGATGAAAACACCAAGTATGCAAATCTAATTCTACCAAAAAAACCGGAGGAGGTTTCGTTCGAGGAAACAATTAGTACCTTGTCGAAAATATTTGATAAAAGGGATAGCCTATTTCACTCTAGATACAAATGTTTGAACATTCAGAAGGCAGAAGCTGAAGACTATCTAGAATATGCTTGCACTGTGAACTGTTTATGCGAATCATTTAAATTGAATGAAATTTCCGCAGACCAATTTAAATGTTTAATCTTTGTACAAGGTCTCACAGCACCAAGGGACAAAGATATACGTTCACGGATCCTAACAATTATGGAGGCGGATCCTAACATAACATTGCAAAAAGTCACTGAAGAGTGTCAACGTCTGATTAACATAAAGAAAGACAACACTCGCATTGAAGAGAAAAATATTTTTAAGGTGCAGCAAGTAAAAAGGCAAGGGACCACAAGAAAGTCCAGGTTCCAAGAACACAGGATCCTTAAAGGATACAAAGACCCAAAGCTAAAGTGTAAATGTTGTGGTAGTTTAAGACACAACTGCTGGTTTAGGAACAAAATATGTTATGAATGTGGTCTCAGAGGTCACAAGGGAACATACTGTGCCCAGAAGAAAAGACAAGGGACCGATAATGTAAATACGCTTCGCATGAATAAAGAAAAAAGCTGCGAAAGACGGAAATATGTTGATGTTCGGATAAATGGACATCTGGTTACATTGCTTCTGGATAGCGGTGCAGATATTAGTATTATAAATGAAGATATATGGAAAAGGATAGGTCGACCTGAATTAACGAAAACCAGAAAGACGGCGAGAAGTGTGTGCGGCAAAAGATTAGAGTTCAAGGGAGAATTAAAATGCAAAGTGACATTCGCTAACCAGACTCATAAATCCAAAGTGTACGTCGTACCAGGAAAGAATACATGCCTGTTTGGGGTAGATTGGATTGTCCTGTTTAATTTATGGGAGAAACCCATAAATTCGTTTTGTAACGTTTTAACTGCAGAAAAAGCAAACCAAAGGGAAGACTTCCTGAAGGATTTGAAAACTGAATTTCCCAATGTTTTTGCCGAAGGACTAGGACTCTGTATTAAGACAGAGGCAAAATTTGAATTAAAGAAAAATGCCACTCCAGTATTCAAACCTAAAAGGAATGTGCCTTTTTCAGCGATGGACGCAATCGAAAAAGAGTTGGATAGACTTCAACAACTGGAAGTCATTGAAAAAGTTAACCACACAGATTGGGCAAGTCCAACCGTGTATGTAAAGAAAAAAAATAACAGAATAAGGGTCTGTGGAGATTTTTCAACGGGTTTAAATGACTGTCTATTGGACCATAATTATCCCCTTCCGTCAGCAGAAGATCTGTTCTCTAAGCTTAACGGAGGAAAAATTTTTTCTAAGATAGACCTCTCAGATGCTTACTTGCAAATTAAGATCAGCGATGAATGCTCCAAATACTTAGGCATAAATACTCATAAGGGCATTTTTAAGCTAAAGAGGCTTCCTTTTGGATTAAAGGTTGCTCCTGCTATTTTCCAGCAAATTATGGACACGATGCTGGCAGGGTTGGAATTTTCAATGGCCTACCTTGACGATATCCTAATTAAAAGTGAAAATTTGCAAGATCATAAGAAGCATGTAAAAGAAGTATTCAAAAGAATACAGGAATTTGGTTTTAAATTGAGCCCAGAAAAATGCGATTTTTTTATGAAAAAAATTAAATATCTAGGTCAAATAATCGACAAAGAGGGTCGAAGACCGGATCCACAAAGGACTGAAGCAATTGAAAAGATGCCTGCTCCAGATTCAGTGACAAAATTAAAATCGTTTTTGGGATTAGTTCAATACTATGCAATTTACATCCCTAACATACATAATTTAAGAGCTCCTCTTAACGAGTTACTGAAAAAGGGTGTTAAATGGAACTGGAATAAGGAATGTGAATCTGCTTTCCAAAATATCAAAAGATGTCTACTGTCAGACTTAGCATTGGCACATTTCAATCCAGAAAAGGAACTAATACTAGCAATGGACGCCAGTGATTACGGTGTTGGCGCTGTATTACTTCACAAGTATGAGGATGGTAGGACAAAAGCTATCGCCCATGCTTCAAGAACGTTGGTTGCAGCGGAGAAAAATTACAGCCAAATTGAAAAAGAGGCGCTGTCGATAATATTTGGAATTACAAAGTACAATCGATTTCTCCATGGACGATCTTTTATTTTGCAAACCGACCATAAACCCCTACTTACCATATTTGGATCAAAGAAAGGCATTCCCACACATACTGCGAATCGATTACAGCGATGGGCTGTAACCCTCTTAAACTATCAGTTTAAGATGGAACATGTATCCTAAAAAAAGTTAGGACACGCAGATGCATTATCACGGTTGATCCCTAAAAGAAGCGAAAGTTTCGAAGAAACGGTAATTGCTGCGCTTAAAGACGAAAGTGAATGTACAAGTTCAATGTGTAATATGATACGTGAACTTCCGGTAACTTTCGAAAAAATAAAAAAAGAGGCAGTAAATGACATTTTCATTAAGAAAATGAAAAATCAATTGGGATGGATAAAAAAAAATAAAAAGGTAGATCAAACAACGCCTTTTTCCATCTGTGAAGATGTGCTCATGTATGGTGAGAGGATCGTAATTCCACTAACGTTACAGAGGAAAATTCTGAAGGAATTTCATACAGGTCATCCGGGCATTTCGAGAATGAAATCCCTTATGAGAGGATATGTGTACTGGCCTGGTATGGACAAGGAAGTTGAAAAATGTGTCAAGACATGCAGAGGATGTCAATTAGCAGCTCGAGATCCTCCAGTAAAAACGACGCCATGGCCAAAGACGGACCTACCCTGGTCACGTCTGCATATTGATTATGCGGGACCTATAAATGGTTATTTTTACTTGATTATTGTAGATTCTTTTTCAAAATGGCCAGAAATATTTAAGTTTAGACATCCAACAGCAAAAAACACTGTGAGTGCGCTTAATGAAATTTTTAGCCGTTTTGGAGTGCCAAAAACCTTAGTGAGCGATAATGGAACAGCATTTACTGCTCATGAATTCAAAGAATTCTGTGACTCACTAAATATTCTACATATGACAACACCTGTGTACCATCCACGATCGAATGGGTTGGCCGAAAAATTTGTAGATACGTTTAAAAGGGCACTTAAGAAAAATCTTACTACGGACACAGACGAACAATGTATTCAAACATTTTTAGCAATTTACAGGGTGACACCAAATCCTAATAATAATGTCAATTCTTCCCCGGCTGAGCTAATGTTTGCAAGAAAGATAAGATCTGTCTTCGATAGGCTGCTACCAGAGAAAAAGAAAGTTTTCAAAAAAGAAAACCTTAATACCAAGTGCTTCTCCCCAGGTGAAAATGTATATTTCAAAAATTTTCAAAATGGACGAAATCAGTGGGTTGAAGGTATTATCAAAAAAAGGATTGGGAGCATGGTCTATACCATCCAAGGATTAAGTTTTGTCTGCAAAAGACACAGAAATCAAATACGTCCCAGACTGTCTCCAAATGTGGAAGAGACACCAATGGAAACATTGTGCGATATTTTTGATATACCAAAACCAGCGTGTGTACCGCAAACAATGAATATTTCGCCTGAACCGACCATACGGGCTGGACAGAAACCTTTACCCCGGGTAACGCTGACCAGAAGGAAAAGCGCAAGAAAGAGAAAAGTTACCAGGAGATTAAGCCCTGACCCTAAAAGGAAGAGGTATTTAAGCTAAAATCAGGAAGATTTCAGCTTCAGGGGGAGGTGTTGTGAAGGAACATAACTGGCTATACACCGGTTACAAACTGTATATATATATTGGACTGTTTGGCAGACAGCGGCAGACAGCGGCAGACAAGCAGTCGCAGTAAGACGGATAGTCTTACGTGTTGATTATCAGACTTTCTTCCCCATACTTGTTACTATGTACTTCTATTTACCTTAGGCGAGCAGCCTTACGTTTCTGTATTATAAATAAACCCCATTACACATACCACTCGGTGTAACTCACGTTTGTCTTTATTTCCTAAGTATTTAGGAATATAACAAGAATAGACACTGTTCCCTTTATGGCTGCTATCTGTATTTCCTTACAGCTTGGTTTTCCAGGGATTGCTTCTAAGTATTTTTGAAGGTTCTTTTTTATTAGGCCAGTTGCTCCTGTCACAACTGGTATAATGTTTATTTCTTTCAGAGATCATGTTGTTTTTAGATAATTTTTAAGGTCCTGATATTTTGTTATCTTTTCCCGTTCTGCTCTATTAAGATCAAAGTTGTTTGGAACTGTGACATCGATAATGAGTGCAGTCCTTTCGGGCTTGTTCCATATTACAATATCTGGCTTGATGGCCTTGTCTTTTATGTATCTGCCTGCCTGTATGTCTTTGTCGTAGAACACTGTCACTTTTCCATTTGATGTTATCGGTGGTGGTTCATGTTCCCAGATATTTGACAACCTATCTAGTTGCATCTCTCCACAGATCTTCCAATGTAAGTATCTACATACTTTGTTGTGGCGAGCAGTGTAATGACCATTGGCTAGAAGGATCTTGCATCCAGTATGAGTGCATGTGTGTTTCATTAATGTTGACACTTGACAAGAATGAGGCTTTGCACCAAAATAGCCGTGATGTGGTCAGTTGCAAGGACATGCGACTGACATTGGAAGTAATGCCTAGGACGGTAGTCTCCTAGGACCAAAGCATATCACATTTTGACTCAAGAGTCGGGTTCTTGAGAACTTGGTAGAATGTGCCAGAGCTTATCTTTTGCCAAAGATTGCAACTTTTCATCCTCTGGAAAGCAATATGTCCAGCTGCTTTGGTGATGGGAAGCTCCCAGGCACATATCAGGATGTTCAGCTCAATTGTACCACACATGCTGAATGAAATTCATTTTTCATTAAACTTTATTGCTTTTTCATCATCATCATCATCATCATCATCATCATCATCATCATCATCATCATCATCATCATCATCATCATCATCATCATCATCATCATCATCAGCAGCAGCAGCAGCAGCAGCAGCAGCAGTCCGTTGTATTTCCACAATGACAAAGAGTGGCGTATACTTAACACCTGTGGTGTAAATGTGAGACCAACCCAATCGCTCTCTTAAAAGTCCTACTGCAACTGACACATACGTAGGCCGCCTCAGCAGGTGGAGGTACTGGCTCCAGTTTGTGCAATCTCTTGTTCGTCCACAACTGTACATTTCTCTTCCTAATGGCTGCGCCAGCCATCACCTTCTTCCAAGACACACGATCTTCAACCTTTTCCCTCCAATCATCGTACTCATTGATGCACTTAAGATGTCTTGAACATGTATGTGTAGCGTACTCATGGTGCTCCAGCTTTCCTCGAGCCTTCTTTTAGCTCTTCATGGAAAATAGCTTTTGGTTGTCTGCTGCTCTAACATTCGTATGACATGTCCCGTCCACCTTATCTGACATGGGGTGATCATTTCTTCTACACTAGGCATTCTTTCCCTTTCCAGGACTTGGAAATTTGATATATGGTCTTTAAACAAGATGCTCATTAGTTGGCGAAGATGTCTCTGTTGTACCTTTCCAAGTTTCTCTGTCATGTCTGTAAAAGATCCATGCTTCTGAACTGTACAAAAGTGTTGCAATCGCTCTGAGATATAATACCATCAACCAGAGCTACTTTTTTTAATTGTATTTTCACCCAAAACAAGGCACAGTGCCACTTTAATGTAGGAGGCTATTATCTGGGGCATAGTTTGCAGGGAGTTGAGCAGCAAGATTTCTGTTTACATTAGACTTGAACTTCTGCATATCAATACAGTCAGGGAAACAGGAACCCAAAAGAGAATTCCAAAGTCTAGCAGTCTTAGGGAAGAAACTATTAGAGTAGAAGGCTTCCTGACATCTGAGGGTCTTCACTGTGTAGGGGTGGGATTTTGCTGCTTGTCGGGTTTGTTAAGGGTAATTACGTCAAGGGTGTACAAACGCTTGTAGTTCGTCAGAACACCTACTGTTAAAATACAGAGAAGCATGTATTCAAGACTTGACAAGAGAAGCACGTGGTTGAGACACGTGGCTGATGTCACAGCCAAGACAAAAAGTCACATGCGGCCAGAGAAGGAGAAATGAACTTTTTAATTATTTACAAAATGTGTTATTGGAAATAATGGGCTTTTGCTTAAAACTGAAAAACGAATTTCTTCCTTTCCTCTGTTATATAATGATAAAAAAAGATGTCCACTGGAACTCTCATTTGTTTGTTTGTTCTTTTTTTTTTTTTAAATCATATTGTGTTTGCTTTGATTGCAAATAGCCAGTTATCATTCACTGGGAGGAATGAGATATTTTTAATTGGTTGTGTTGTGTGTCAATAACGTGGTTAACTCGGTATTGAGTTGAACGCACTTGTTTGTGCTAAGGAGTGCAAAGGGGTCAACAAAGGTTACCGGTGACATAGATCAAATCCAGGACTTTCATTCACAGGGCATGCACCTGTGTTGCAAGACAGGTCAATGAGTGTATTTTGGGTGCGAGCCAGTTAACGGCAATTACAGCCCCACACACACACTATAAAATAAAAAGGGAGCATGTGCTTAGTAGTTAGTCTACAGTCCACAGTTTGAAAGAAAAGTTTGAGTAGAAAATGGAGCGACGAGATGCAACTATGTATAGAAGATGAATTTATAGAGAAATTCCCACCTTCCTTCTAAGGATAGGCAGAGAACAGGGCCACAATATTTGACCGTGAAAAAAATAAAGTCCTAATTGTTCAGAGAATGAGACTTGCATTGCTGTTGTGAGTTTTTTGCTTCAGGCAAGCCAACATGGTCAAAAGATGTGAAGAAAATATAAAATGGTACGTCTTGCTTTTAGTTTATAAACTCCTCAAAAGGGCTGATGTGTCGTAAACATGAACATTGACTTGAAATAAGCAGACACCCCCTTTTTCCTCTATATGTAACAGTTGGGTTTATCAATTCATTTTGTCAATGACGATTTCTTTTTTTTTTACATGGAGTTCACCACTTATCAAGGCCCAATGGCCACTCGGGGATAAGGGTTATTGTGTGTACAGTAATCAATGGGATAGTGTAGGAATAGTATTGGAGAAT
Source organism: Euprymna scolopes (assembly GCF_053919585.1). Taxonomy (NCBI): domain Eukaryota; kingdom Metazoa; phylum Mollusca; class Cephalopoda; order Sepiida; family Sepiolidae; genus Euprymna; species Euprymna scolopes. The sequence goes on along the minus strand of NC_136511.1, from coordinate 42,685,050 downwards.
TGATAAGGTGTCATTACTTGGCGGGGGCGGTTCATCAGGAATTTGTTTGTGTTGGACTTGAAGACAATGGAATTGTAAATTATTTGTTGATTCTCGATGTTGTGTACTGAAGAAATATTTGTTGCTGGAGTTATCGATTCATTTTGTTGAAAATAATGGCTTTGAGGATAACAATCTTGTTGACAGCTGATTTTTGCTGATTGAACACTAAAGAAATGTTATGTGAAAAGTTGCATTGTATCCGTGATGTAACTGACTTGATTGGCCCAAGGTTCGTTAGTGTCTGCATTTCCATATTTTGACTGACAAGGATTCATTTGACAAGCTTTGATTCTTCTCTCTCAGTGTGCTTGGATTCTAGTTTCTATGGAAATGTTTGGCAGGTGCTTCGCTCCCAGGACAACTGTTCTGATTAGGTCAAGGGATCTCAACCAATCAAAATTGAGTATCTTAAAGAAATCATTTTTTTCTGTTTCTGCTGTTTTTTTTTTATTGTTATTGTTCTTTGCTGCTGCAATTTTTGGACTGACGGAAAGAGACCATGCTACATTCATGAAGTAAATAAAGGGTTCTATATTAATTTATTTATTGCGGACAATTATTCTCATCTTCCTTAGTTGTTCTTTCACAACGTTTCGGCCAACTATTCTTCTGGCCTTCGTCAGGTGGTAACCGCGATGGGATAGGAACACCGAATCTCCTAATAAATGCAGTTAGGAGATTCAGAGTTCCTATCCATCGCGGTTACCACCTGACGAAGGCCAGAGGAATAGTTGGCCGAAACATCGTGAAACAACAATTAAGAAAGATGAGAATAATAGTCCGCAATAAATAAATTAATATAAATAATACTTATCTTAATAATGAATTCTAATTAAAATAATATAAAGCGTTCTGTTTGAAATTCCATCAGATTCTCAAGTTCAACAAAAATATTCCTGACTTCGACAAGATACACCTGAAGAAGGTTGGAGGTTACAACGACCGAAATGTTGTAAAAATGACACTCAAGATGAGAACAGTAGTTCGAATAGTAATATCCTCATCTAAAAAATTCAGAACCATTTTTGATATTTCAAAAAATAATGAATCAATTTGTTTATATTGGCTGATTGATTATAGAAAATATGATGACCTCATACAAGAGTATCGATCAGCTTGAAGCAAAGAGATCAAAGGATGTTGTGACTTTGTGGCGATTCTTTCAATCTGGATCTTTGCTCCATCGCTACCAATAACAAAATAACATGTACAACGATAGCAGATGTTGCTTTGACCACATATCACTTCAGAAATTTTATTTATACAGTTTGTAGAACACAGTTCAGTTTTGCAAAGGGAAAGAAAAAAAAAGAAAAAAAAAAAGAAAACAATAACATCAATGTTTGGTGAATTTAATGTCAAGAAGCCAATATCTCCAGACAGCCTGATCTGGTAGCATAAGATAAACTACTTGAAATGTTCATTGTCTTTCATTAAGTTTTAAATTGTATATTTTCATTTTTTTTTTATTATTGATTATATATTCTGTTTTAAAGGAAAACACCTCAATGTGACCACAATTATCAGGTCATATCTGACACAAGACACATTTCAGGAACCAGTGATTAAATAATCCACTCCACCAAAAGCGAAAATAGCATCTTTTTTTTTAATAATTCCATTTTCACTCCCAAAAAAGGCACAGTGCCACTTTTATGTAAGGGGCTACTATCGGGGCCATGAGTTGCAGGATTTCTATGTAGGGACTTGAGCAGCAAAATGTCTGTTCATATTACACTTGAACTTCTGCATGTCAGTACAGTTGGGAAAGCAGGAACCTGGAAGCGAGTTCCAAAGTCTAGCAGTTCTAGGGTAGAAACTATTAGAGTAGAAGGCTTTCTTACATCTAGGGATTTCTACTGTGAAGGGTGAGATTTTGCTGCTTGTCAGGTTTGTCCAGAGTATTTATGTTGAGGGGGTACAAGGGCTTGTAGTTCGTCAGAGCATTCACCATTAAAATACTTGTAGAACAGGCAGAGGGATGCAACATTTCGTCGGTGGGACAGGGGCTAAAGTTCAGATGACAGTTCGGGGCCTATTAGGTTGGCAATTCTCTTTTGGACCCTGTCCAGGAGCGAGAGACTTGTAGCAGAGGCACCAGTGCAAATGTGACAGCCATACTCCATACACGGGCGAATGGTGGCGTTGTAGAGGTACAGGATACTTTTAGGCATAAGTAATTTTCTTGTAAGGAAGGGAGAGCCCAACTTCCTTGCAGCAGCCCTGACAATGCTCTCAATGTATCTGTTCAAACTCATATTCCCTGTGAACGTTAAGCCAAGGAGTTTGAAAGAAATATTTTCAGGTAATGTATTTTTAGCCATTGCTATTGGTGGAAGAGAAGGTTTCTTGTAATTATTGAAGGAAAAAAGCTTAGTTTTGACAGCATTAAATGTGACCATCCATTTTTGTTACCATTCAACCACAGATGGAGGTCTTCCTCTAGTGTTTCTGCCCTTTTCTTAGATATGTGTTCATTTGTTTTCCCCTCGTGCCTGTTATAGGGAGTGGTGTCATCAGCAAATATACCCATCTCAGAAACAATTTTATCAGGGAAGTCATTTATGAATATTAGGAATAATAAACGTCCAAGGATAGACCTCTGGGGTACACCTGTATTTAAATCATTTGGATTAGATGTATAACCGTCAAGGACAACTTGGATTCTTCTCTTATTCAAGAAAGGTTTATGTTAAGTATGGTATATACATTCAGAGATTACAATTAAGATATCTGCTGTAGAAAAGGCTTGCCTAAATCCATATTGTTGGTTGGTTGAAGTTTAGCAGCTGTAGGTTGATGGACTAGAGCTTGGTTAATTATGGACTCAAATATTTTGGCAAAAAGCAGGCGGAGGCTAATGGGGAGATAATTTAATGGGTCAATTCTTTTGCCAGAATTCTTGTAAACTAGTACCACAGAAGCAGTTTTCCATCAGTCTAGAAAGCAAGATTCATTTAGGCATTTGTTGTACAGCTTAGAGAGAACTGGAGCAACCTCAGCGAAGTATTTTTTTAATAGCACAGCTGGGATGAGATCTGGTCTACATGCTTTTGAAGTGTCTAAGTTTTTTATGAAAAGGGATGATTTTTCAGATCTTCTAGTGTGGCGCCTGTCCACAAAGGAAAGTCAGGGAGAAAATGGTTTGCTGGGTCCAATATGGAGTTTGAAACAAACCAACTGGCTATCATGTTAGCCTTCTCAGTCGCCGTGCAAACAACCTCATGATTATTGGATAGTGGGGAATTGTTGATTGCCCATTATTTACTACACTGTTGTAGATTTTCCAGAAATTACGGGTTCCTAATTTCTGTGCTTTGATGCGTTTTCTAGTGGTTTCGGTATATCTCTCTTAGTTGTTGCTATTTCTTTCTTGCAATTACTTCTAGCTTCTATAAACTTTTTTTTGTTTGTACTGGACTTATTGTCAGTTAAATCTGTGGTATGCATGATGCCTTTGAGCAATGGCAGCTGCACAAGTAGAAGTAAACCATTGGGGAGAGTGGGGTTTGTTATAGAATTTCCACATGGAAACGTGCTTCAATTGCCATTTTGAACCATTCAGTGATCTCATTTGCACACTGTTCAGCGGGAATACATAAGATATTTTCCCATAGGGTATCTCTGATGAGATCCCTGATGGCTTCCAAGTCAGCCTTCTTATAATACCTTATTGTTTTGAGCAATGGCTTTTCAGTTTGGAGTCAAGAATTTAGGGTGATTTCTACCATTATAACAGCATGATCAACATTCCCGAGTGGGCGATGGGCATTTGTTACACAATCATTGGGAACTGTGGTCAGAAATAGATCTAGAAGTGAGGAATGTTGATCATGCTGGTCTGGGAAACATGTCGGAAACATAACCGTCTGTGATAGGGAATGTGTATGTGTTATCCTACCAGCTGTGTCTGTGTAAGTAGAAAATCCAAGCCAGTTACTGCGGTGGACATTAAAGTCACAAAATACATGTACTTGTGTGCTAGTATCGAGTGAGAGTGCTGTATCTATGCTGTCAGAGACTTGGTTGATTAGGGTACAGTCCTGGGTCGAGGGAGAGTGGTAGAGAAAATATAAGTAGCTAATGTTATGTTACATAAAGGTCTGGTCGTTAGATTCTAGTTTTGTTTCTATAGTCGAGGGGAGGATGTTTCGAATATAGACTCCAAATCCGTACATATGTCTGTCTGAGTCCTTACAGCAAAGTGGGAGATAACCAGGCATATTAAAGTGGTTAGAAGAGATGGAGGAGCGTAGGTTAGTTTCACTTAATGCTAAGATATCCGAGGTGTTTGCTAGGAAAAATGATTCAGCATCATCTAAATTAGTTCTAAGTCCACGGATATTTGTGAATGCAAGCCTCAAGGGAGGAGGCAAATTGGTTTTGCTTCAGTTTAAGCCTGGTTTAGATGTAATTTTTGATTGAATTGCCATTTTATTTTATTTAAAAGTTTCAGTTTTATGGTGAGAAGTACTGGACAAAGTGGCTGTGCAGAATAGCAAACATGCAACACAAGTAGACTATTAGCCGACTCCTTATCTACAGGACTGTGGCTTCAGGAAAGCCCACTGGAGATTGGTGCAGGGTCCCTTTCCATGCAGAACATGGCACTACAATCATCCCGATATTATACAACTGACGATGGAGCAGCCACTCCAAGTGCTACCAAAGAGTTAGGGCACCTGTACTATCAGTCGGAAACAGCAGCCAGAAACTGTCAATCTAGTACCCTCAACCCATCACACAGAAATCAACCCAATCCAATTGCACTGACATAACTGGAGCTCAAGCACCCCCAAAGTACCCAGTTTTACGGGACAGGAGCTAGGGAACAGCTTTTATTGCCCTTGTCGGGAAATAAGGTCGACTACTGTTTCTGTCAAGTCCCTATGATTGCACCTCTGCACCTGGTTAATAGGCAAAGAAGGAGTATGAAAACCGGGGGATTAACATAGCCCATCAACTTCTTCAGCAGTTTAGGTTTGCAAACCAGTAATATTTTTGAGTTACCAGCTCTAGGAAGATCGTCGTCCAGGAGGGAAGAGGCCTCCCTCCCCTAGGTTTAGCTTCAGAGTTTTCCTTCTCCTAGACGGATGACCTGAGAAGATCTACGGGTCCATCAGCACCGAAAGGGTTAGCCTGCACCTGGATCCTAAATCAGGTATTTCTGCGAACCTGCATGGGTAGTTAACGTTAATGGGTTATTTATTAAAGGTTATATATCTACTGAGAAGATACACTCATCAAAATAATTAAAAAGGACATTACTATGCTTTCCATTTCATTGTTACTGGAAGGGGGGAGGGTAAGTAAAAATTCATGCAGTGAAAGCAACTAAATTTGACACTGGTTGGTTTGAGATGGAGGAATTAATATTTGGTTAAAATATTCTTCATATGTTAGTTTAGGAATAGGATAACATGTTAAAGTATAATTAAATTGATTTTAGGAATTAAAATAAAATTTGATGCCCAAACTTTGGATATTTAAGACAATAGAAGGGATAATAAAACGTATCTATTCAATATAGATTCAAAATAGCGACATATCTATGATTTGAAGTACAATTCAGTACAGGTATATCTGGAAGTAAAGTATTAGCTATGGCGTATTCAGTACGTATAAATAAGTATAAATAGAAATATGGACATATTTACAGTTGATATGACCATATAGAAATTGTATTTACTAAGTATAATTTCTTAATAAAGTTCTTCTAAATTCTAACAAAGAAAGATAACTTCGTCTTTTGTTTAAAATTCGAAATCGTATTTTGCATAACAAAAAGTATCGGCTCAGTTTTTTGTATTACTTTCATCTAAGAGAAAGAGAGATATAGAGATTGCGATTTAATATAGATCACTTTAAATCTAAGTACAAAACTATGGCTAATAATAAGTATCTATTTTCATAGCTAAGCTGTAGAATAAGGATATATGCTAATGCATGCCTTAGCAATAAAGATCTATAGATGTTTAGTGTGTATCGATTTTTAAAAGGTCAGCCTGCTAAAGTTAAGGGCTGAAAGCTTAGCCCATCTTCAAAGATACGTGCAATATATGTGATTTATAGCACCTTGGGAAGAAGAGCAATTGGTTAGTTTTCTTAGAACCGAATCAAACAAAACTTCATTCGGACTCAAAGGGCGAACTCTTGTGCAAGTAAGAGTAAATTTGTAGATTAACACTGTCAGCTAAATCACTCTTGTTATAAAACAAAATCGGACATATCTGAAATGGAACACATACATCAAATCTGTTGCTAATATCGCTGGAAAAATGGTTGGATCATTCTACCACTCCAGTATGGTATCTCACTGCCAATGCAATCCTCTATCTGTATACGAGTCAGGTACATCCTGAAATGGTGCACTGTTGCCACATCTGAGCAAGAACTGATATAGTTCCAAACCAGCTTCAAAACCTAGTAAGTGATGCCCTTTTCTCTTCCCTGCAAACTCTTTCCCACAGAAGAGATGTTGTAAGTCTGTCTCTGCTCTGTCGTTATTTTCATGGCAAGTACTTGACTGAACTCCAATCTATGGTTTCCCCCTTGCCAAACTTTCACAAAAAACACTCGATTAATTACAACCACTATATACGATTTCCCTGGCTGCCTAAATCTAACAAAGATAACCAATAAAGCTGTTATTTAATGTCAGAATGAGAAATACTTGCATTTATTGCTACAAATTGAACTTATTGCCAGCACTCTAATTACAGATTTCCAAAAACAGTTGTTAAGAAAAGACGATGCCTTAACACTGGAAAAAAATTGTTCATATTGGCAAAACATATGAAGCTTCTAACATATAATTAAAACAAGTCAGGGTCATGCAATGTTGCAATTTGACCATAAGCATGCATGGAATAAAGGAACTATATTGCGTTCCATGCGTAGTGATACACCAAGCCGGCTGGAATGTTCGAGAACACCTGTATATAAGGATTCGCCTGTGAAAATCAAATCAGTTTAGTTTAGTTTTGTCAAGTTTCTTTTATTGTCTTCCCTGAAACTGGATCTAAAAATAACTCCACCCTTGGAAGGTGTTAAAATTTCCCCGTCTTGAATTTGTGCGCCAAGCATACGAACCTTAAATTCTCAACATGGAAAATTACCACATTGAATGGGAATTTAAATCTTCTTTTTAACAATGTTTTTTCAGACTACTGTTTTTTTATGTAATAAACGCACACACACACATTTCGCTTACATGGTTTAATGACTGTTTTCCTCTCATAAAATAACCACATTCAAACCAGGTGTGTCATTTGGTTCATAAAAATCAGTAATCTTAAACTTCATGCCATTTTCACGAGATCCTCATCATCTAAGTTTGAATAATGAACACTCATTACAAGAAAACACTAACGTTGGAACGATTTTTAATAATGTTTTTCTCTAACATGTAAATAAATGTTGCTATTTCATATCAATGCAGCGATTTCAAGTTCTTTGTCAAGTGTCGTTATTTTCCAGAGTTATTTATATTTTTATTCTATGTATGTGAGGATGTGATTTGGTGAAAACCTCCTGTTAATTGGAGTCTCGTTAAATTTACCTTTAACGGTCCCGCAGATACTCTACTACTACTAAGGCCCTTAAAGTACCAGGTTTGTGAAAACTAAGATAGACATAAAAAAATTTGTGTGAGCCCAGAATTTAACCTACTTTAAAACAAAAATACCGAAAATCTTTATGGTGTACATATCCGTTACGAAATGAAGATTCCAAAAGTCATATAAATTGATTACATAGTTTTTTTTGTTTTGTTTTTTTTTAACTAAGAAAATTAAATTTATGAGGAAGCAAAACTGTCTGGTGTCACCATCGTGAAAAATACAAGGGCAGATAATTCAAACTTGCGGGATCAGCTTTGTAATGCTAACGGTTTCATATGAATATAGTTTAAAAATGATTTTCTTTATTTAAAAAAAAACAAAAACTACTCGATCAATTTACGTAATTTTTGAAATATGACATTTTTGTTCCGTGACGGGTGGGGTACATACATCATAAAAAATTTTCTGTGTATATATATATATATATATATATATATATATATATATATATATATATATATATATATATATATATATATATATATATATATTTTAATTATTAAGTTGGATTCTAGATAAGAACCCACCATTTGGATTGGTAATTTAAAGCAAATGAATAAACTCTCCAACGACATCGGCGAAGTTTTCGGTAAAACTCGGCCAAGTCCGTATTTTTACGGAGAGTGTCGGAAAATATCGGCGATTACCGATTCGATGGTTGTTACATTAACGTAGTGTGTCTCTAGCTCGTTGCTCTTTTTTAAAAATAATTTTGAGATGGGGTAAAAAAAAAAAATTGAAAAAAAAACGAGAAAACTGATTACATTTTTTTTTCTTTATCCTTGATTTTTGTCACAATCTATTTTGTCGCTTTATTAATCGTGGTCTAATGACGAGATTCTGTCTTCCTGCCGTGGGCACCTTCGTTATTATTAATTTTTACTTTCATTTCATTTCTTCCTACCCGGACTCGGGTGGGAGAAAATCCAGCTGAGCAGGTAAATATAACCAAATACAATTCTTTTATTGATTGTCAGTGCAATTTTAGAGTTTATTTGATTTTCTTTTAATTGTTCTTCATGTTGACATTTTTCGTTTTGTGACGTTGGCGACCATTAAAAAAAAATGTTTTGCTCGAAAGAAAATTTCGATAGACAACAACAATCCGTCATTCGATCTACGGATGCCCAAAATGAACTTTTTTTTTTTTTTTTAATTGGATTTTTTTTTTTTTTTTTAAATCTTTCCGTTATCTGATCAATAAGTATCACGCCCTCCTTTTTCCAATATGTGTTTTTAATAATCCTAAATATAAATTATTCATTTTTAAATAATAAAAAAAGTTTGCGCTTCTTCTTTATTAGAACAAAAATCGAAATATTGAATTTAAAGCAAAACCAATGGTATCTACTTAATTTTCATGTTGCAATAATGAACATATTCTAAAATTACGAAAAACGATAAGGTAAAAACTTAATTACTAATAAAAACAATTTGCGAAAATTGAGTTTTGCTAAACTGGCCTAAGATTTCAGAACATGATTATCTCCCTTATTAAGAATGGAACTCCCACTGTTTTTGCAAAATTCAATTTTCGCTAAATAATTAATTTTCTATCTTGCTGTAGTTCAAATTCGCATTGCCATGTTTACAACGGTTTTCTGCGGTACTAACGCTAGGTAAATTTCAATGTATGGATGATCAACAGTGTATAAAAATTCTCGTTAAGATTGTTTTTTTTTTCTTTTCAATATAAAAATAGTACTAGGAAGTATTTGTTTAAATAAGTCTTTAGTTCGAAATTTTATAACATAAAAATATAACCTTGATAATAAATATAGTTATAAGAGGCTTGCCTTTTTTATGATGTTCTTGGCCTTCAGGCCGGGATCAAAGTGTAGTATCTAGCTGCAGTGAGTGCACTTAGGGCCTTGTGCCTGCCTCACTGCCTAATTTTGTTGTTAAAGAATTTTTTGTTTTTACTTGATTGTATTTTCAAATTTTTTGGAAACAATAAAATAAGATAATTTGTAGTACCAGTCAATGGAGAGGAAACCCTCTATACTGGGACAATTATTATTTTTGGTAACCAGAGTGCCCCCTTTTTGCCTACTTTTAGGGGAGCTGGTTTTACCCCCACAAAAACGGCCTTGTGCCTAATTTACTTTGGAGAAGCAAATAAATATATTAAATAATACAATAAATATATTTTTTTTTTTTTTTACCCAAACATCAGATGAATTTTTTTTTTTTTTTTACAACCTGCCCCTGCGTAGTATAACCCCCCTCCCCAACCACTCATGTTAAGAACGGCTTTTGGAATACCTCTCCCACTTTCCATGTTAAGAACGGTTTTCGAGGTTGAGGTGGTGGTGGTGTTTATTCTGGAAGCCGTTCTTAACATGGGGAGGTTGGTGTTTATAATACGCTGGGTGGAGCAGGAGCACGTCGTAAAAATTTACCTTTTTTATTTTTATCAAACAAAACTGGAACTTAAAAATATATGTTGTGAACTTTTTTTTTTTTTAATCAAAAAATAAGTTTACTATATGAAAAAAATAAAACGTTTGATGAACGGACCTGTACGAGAGTGGGCACCCCCTAAAAATGCGTAAAAAAATTTTTTTTCGACGATTATCATAGATTAGACTTAATAATCATATTAGCAGAAAAAAAAAAATTGAAAAAATTCAATGATTTTTAAGAAGGGGGTTCGGGTTTGTATTACTGTACACATAGATTCGAAAAAGTTGTCAAAAAACAAATATATAACAAATAAATGTTATCAAAGGCAAGATAAGTTACTTTTCTACCTAACTGGATATATTTTTTGTGTTTTTATTCAGTGTAACATGTTTATTCAGTTCGAAAAACATACAGTGTTTACCGATGTATTGGAAAATTCAAAATGGCAGCCCACTCTCTCTCGGAGAGGGTACGTTTGGGAAAAGGTATTATAAATAATAAACTAGACAAAATACTGTTAGAAGACAACCGAATATATGTCAACTTATGTCACGGTAACATATATTGAGCGAATTTCTAACAGTATTTTGTCTAGTTTATTATTTATAATACCTTTTCCCAAACGTACCCTCTCCGAGAGAGAGTGGGCTGCCATTTTGAATTTTCCAATACATCGGTAAACACTGCATGTTTTTCGAGCTGAATAAACATGTTACATTGAATAAAAACACAAAAAATATATCCAGTTAAGTAGAAAAGTAACTTATCTTGCCTTTGATAACATTTATTTGTTCTATATTTGTTTTTTGACAATATATTTTTATCATAGAAGTTATATTTCAAGGCGAATTATATACACTGCTGGTCATCATCCGTAGATTAAAATTTGCCTCTCAATACCGCAGAAAACAAGGAATCATAATCAATATCGTTTTTCGTAATTTTTGGATATGTTCATTAGTCATTACTGTGACATGACAATTATGCAGATACCATTGATTGTACTTAATTGAAATATTGAGTTTTTCGTTCTAAGAAGCATTTTTTTCCTGCGATCAATTTATGCTTCATGAAAATATCTGGGTTTGTTTTACAATACACATTAGTACGAAAAAGTGGTAAAAAAACAAATCACAAATTTACTCTTGCTGTATAATTTTTAGTGTTTTACTTATTTTAAAATGTTTATTCGGTTCGAAAAACAAGTAGTGTCTAGCGACGCTAGACACTCTGGTTACGTAAGAACCAGAAAACTGGCCACGATTTGACTTACATTTTTGAAGTCTCGATAATGGATTAAAAATAAATAAAACAATACTGTTAGAAACATATCCATTTTACCGTGACATTTACTGGATGGGTTTCTGGGGTCATCTTTACTAATCGTTTATTCGCATAGTCAAGAAATAATAGCGTTATTATTAGAAACTCACTAAATAAGTAGTTTTCCGGTTATTAAGCAATGTGATTTTGTCTAAGTGGTGGCTATTGTTGTACGCGCAAGCGCTCGTAAAAAATTTTTTTTCAAATTTTGACGCGCACTTGCGCGCACAACGATGGCCACCACCACCATCATTTTATACCAAAGAATTACATTAATATCCGGAAAAATATTTATGGAAAATTTAAATGCGATATTCGTTTTTACCATACTCTATAAGTCATTTTAAAGGCAAATGTTAAGGTGGAAACCAAGTCAGAAATTACCGTTTTTTTTTTTTTTTTTTTTTTTTTTTTTTAGTATTCTATACTTTCACCTAACCATTTAAGAAACACAATATACCGTAAATATTGAAATTAATTTAAAAATTCTATATAAAAAATAATACGGTCTGTATTCTGCAGAAATATCAAAACATTCTTGCCAAATCTTTCTGTATTAAAAGATTGACGTTTTAGAAATTATTTTATTCAAAGAAACAATATTAACTTCGCAATTTAAATTAATTTAATGACCAAATAATACCGTAATTGAATTGAAATCTCAATTTTATTAAAAGCAATTTTAAAAAAATACATCAGAAATGTAAAAAAATTAAAAATCTGTAAGAAATGCGAGTAAAAAGATTAGATACTGTTTGTAAAACGAATTATCTTCAATCAATAAACCATTTATGCAATGTTTTGTAGTTCAATTTATTTTTTGGTTGTTTATGTCGATTTTGGGCTTCCGTAGTTCAAGAAGATGACGTTGCGCTTTTTTCGATGATCGACGACTTTGATTATTGATTCTTTTAATTTCATTCCATAAATACATTTTTTTATTGAATTATTCAGAGTTACGACTATTAAAACCATGTAATACAATATTCTACATATATAATAGGCATATTCATTTAAAGACATTAAATTATCTGACTTTTTTTTAAAGATTGAATACTTGTTAATGTCAAAATCTAAAAAAAAAAAAAAAAAAAAAAAAAAAAGCACACGAATTCATTAACGAAATTTTTATATAAAAACAAACGTTGTATTAAATTTCGAATTTATATTAAAAATTCATTCTCAGCTATCTATAGAAATTAAACAAAACAAAAATAAAACGTGTCTTTCATTAACTTCTCAACTCTAATTTCAGTGAACAAAAAGAAAAAAAAATCTAAAAAGTTCTGCAAAAAAATTGTAAAAATCACAAAGATCATGTTTGTCGACACGTGCAATTTTATCGCAGAAAATATGCAGTAGCTAAAAAAAAATTGGTGTTTATTTAAAATTGTATTAAAAAAAATACTAAAAAATTAGTGCTTAAGCTATAGTCGACGAAACGACTGTCGTTTTAAGCAAAACCATATTACGTACTCAATTATGTCGAAAATAATAATATATCCAAAAATTACGAAAATTCATAGAGTAGAACAACTGCTATTGTGTTTTGAGTGCTAGTGCAAGTGCATTTATTGATCCGTGCTATTTTTAAAATAGTATTTTCAAGTTTAATGAAAGTTTTGATATCTGCTTTTATTAAATTGTAAGGTTAAAGCACAGAATAGGTACAAAACACCCTCCCCTCCTCAGGTTAAGAATGGCTTTCTAAATGTATTTCAGCACGGATCAATAAGTGAACTAGTAAAATGTTTTTAGTAAAATAAAGTTTATTGTGGTAAATTTTTACTCGCTTTCCACCTTAACATTTTCCTTTAAAATGATGGATTTTACAAGTTTTCGGGTATGCTGAAAACGAATAACGCATTTAAATTTTCTGCAAATAAGTATTTTTCCGGATATTGAGCAATATAATTATCTGCACGTACAACAATGGCCACCACTAACATAAAGAATTATATTGCTTAATATCCGATAAAATACTTATGTGCGGAAAATTTAAATGCGATATAAATTTTCTGCATCCCCAAACACCGATATGTCATCTTAAAGGAAAACTTTTAGGTAGAAACCAAGTAAAAATTTACCTTTATCACTATAGACAACACGGGTTTGTAATCCACAGAGGTATGAAGACGTTGTCAAAGAAAACAAAAACAAATATATGACAAATAAATGTTATCAAAGGCAAGATAAGTTATGTTTTTACCTTACTGAATAAGTTTTTAGTGTTTTTATTTAATGTAAAATGTTCATTTTGGTTCGAAAAACAAATAATATTGAACGCTACCGGAGAACAAGAAAAAATAGCTGTGATGACTCTTTACATCGTTGAAGTCTCGACAATAACTTCAAAATAAGAAATAAAACAAAATGGTGGTAGAAACCCACCCAATAAATGTTACTCTGACAATTATTGGGTGGGTTTCTACCCTTATTTTTAATTTTGAAGTGATGTAGAGTCATCACAGCCATTTTTTTTCTTGTTTTCCAGTAGCATTCAATATTGTTTTTCGAACTGAATAAACATTTTACACTAAATAAAACCACTAAACTCTTATTCAGTTAGGTAGAAAAATAACTTATCTTGCCTTCGATAATTGTAAGAAATTGCAGGACTTGAATCGTGTCATTTCATTGGTTGATTGGGTTAACACCTAGTTTTAATTACAGCTTTTCTCATTGGTTGATTTGAATTTATACTCGCAAGCGCGGGCATGTTTAAAAACTTCAGTCCAAGCAAATCTTTCATGCATGACACTCATTTTTAATATTTTTATTAATTTAAGACTTTGGCGCTCAATATCGTCATGATACCTTTGAGACAATTTAACCTAATAAATTAGGTGTTCTTTTCTTGGCGTAATAGCGTCTTTCTAATCAGCAAAGAATGTTGATTTTGGTTTTACCTCTTTGACAGAATTATCTGCCTTTTTCTATTGGAACACCGTTTAAATGGACCTAAAACCAAGGAATGAAGATAATCTTCTCAGAAGATTTGTTTCCTACCACTTCTTACAAAGTCTTAACTACCAGGCTTAGCTGAGCAGCAAAATGATGCAATATAATTTCTTATCTAGATAAGATAATCTGTCTCAATCAACCAGGTAAGTGCGCTTTTCAATGTCGTGTCTAGTTTTCGCTCTGCCAGAGTTCTAAACCATGTGAGAATAAAAATCTCACATACTTATCTGTTATATAAGCAAAGCTTTTTGACAACTTTTTCCTACCTCTGTGGATTGTAATACAAACCCAATCGATTTTTCTTTTTAAATGTCGTTTTAAGCAAAAACAATATCACGTACTCGATTGTAATGCAATTTTACCCTATTTTCCTTAAAAATTACTTTTAACTATAAATAGCTCAATGAATTTTCGTGATTTTTGGATGTATTATTTTTGGCATGATAATTAATACGTAATAGTGACTTTGTTTGAAATTACGTATTTTTAAAAAATCTGTCGACTCTGTCTTAACAAGCATCGAAAAAATCTTTCTCCTGTATGTGTACTTGTCACGGTTTTTCGGAATAAACACACCAAACCTCTCCATGTTAAGAATGGCTTTTGTTTTTTTTTTGCAATTTTTTTAGTGGATTATTATTGATTGGACACTAAGAGGTGGGCGATTCTCGTTCAGATCTGTTATATTTAAAAAAAAAAATTTTTTCACTAGGAAAATCAAAATTTGCGATTTCAATATTAAATTGTATCTATTTTAAGGCTGATTTTGATCTGCATAGTTCGAATCGAGTTGTCTCCCTCTTATAAACAATAGTCAATTTAAAACAAATTTAGGTAAAAATGGCAAAAGTTAATAAATAGGTAAAACTGGCACTTTCAGAAGTAGCTCTCATTCCTCTGGTTTAACATAAGACTACCCCCCCTTCCCTCAAAAAAAAAAAAAAAAAGTTAAATATTTTTTAATAGACGTTTACATAGGTAGGGCTAGACTTTTTAAATAGGGGTTGATAAAAATAAAAATACTTTCTGCTATTTTGACCAATTCTTTTAGCGATCAAGTGTGAAAATTTTTTAGGGAGGTAGAAATAAGGCATATAAAACTTTATTACCTCTATATCCACTTTCATTCTTTCTGTTTGAATATTCATCATAATTTATGACCTTAGCAAAGCCATTATCACAGCACAAGCAGAAAGACCAGGCATATAAAATCAACAGTAGGTTCTTTGATATGACAGGGGTGCGTTTGAAATGAATGTTTCTGTTTAGAGCAAAATTGAACCATGATACTTGACTTTTGCATTTTAAACTTTAATTCATTATATAAAAATAATTTGATAAAATCAACAGTAAGTTCTCTATGGTGCAATGTAGATTACAATTACGATATTTGTCGGGCGAAAGATCGAGCTTTAAAATGCTACCAATCTCGTGAAAATCCGTGACTTGTGTTGAAAATTTTTGGCAGACATACATACACACATTTTCGCTTTTATATATATATAGACTAGCGTGGCGTACCCGGCGTTGCCTGGGTATTTGGAGGTAAATCAAAACTCCGGGGGGGGGGGGGGTAAATAAAAAAAAAGTTTTGGTAGGTGAGTATGAGGATCGAACCCTTGAGGCAAAGTTGGAAATTAAAGTGTGAAAAAAAAACATGCGATGTTAACCATTGGGCCACCGCGACATACTAACAGAAACACGTTTTAATTTATTTAATTACTTAGAATTTGCAGGTGCACGTTTTAATGTCTTAATGAGGTCAAAAATGCGGGGTTTTTATTTTTATTTTGCCAAGATGTTGGGGGGGGGGAACCAGTTCCCCTTGTCCAATTTGAATAGCAATTGTCTGATATAAGGAAAATATTTCTACATTGATCAAAATTGATTGCTTTCGGACATTTCCGGCAATGGCGACCGGAAAAATACCGCCAGAATTAGTGTTGCTTTTATTATAGGAAAAAGCCTAATCCACATGCGGTGAGCGAAAACTGAATATTTATCTTCCCGAATTAAATAGACAGGCGTGCTCCGTTGTTAACTCTGAGATATTATGATTTATGTGATTTAAGAAGTTGTGAGGCGACCGAGCGCTTCTCTGAAAAAAAACCTTTCTTAGACATACACAAAAAGCAAACATACATACACACATTTTCGCTTTTATATATATAGACTAGCGGGTGGGGGGGGGTACCCGGCGATGCTCGGGTGTTTTGAGGTGTGTGTGGTTTTGGGTAAATCCAAACTCCGGGGCTGGGTTGGGGTTAAAATAAAAAAAAAAATTTTGGTAGGTGAGTATGAGGATCGAACCCTTGAGGCAAAGTTGCAAATTAAAGTGTGAAAAAAAACCCTGCGACGCTAACCATTGGGCCACCACGACATACAAAGGAACTCATTTGAATTTGTTTACCCAACTTTGATTGTTTTTTTTTCCCCAACAGATATTGGGGCGGGGGAAACCAGCTCCCCATTTTTCAGATTGATTGGCAATTGTCTGATATAAGAGGACTTTGTCCCCACATTGATCAAAGCTGATTGCTTCTGGACGTTTCCCTGCGCGATGCCGAGAACGTTGCTAGCTTTGAATTAGTTTCGCTTTTTATACGAAAAAGCCAAATCAACACGCGAGAAGCCAAAATAGCAATAATTTTGTAAAAGTCAACGTAAATAAATCTATATGCTACACGCGTTCTCAAATCCTAGATATTATTATCTACGGCCTATATAAATACTTGTAAGCGATTGTAAACGTCCCCTCCGTCCGGGAGCGTGTGCGAGAAAAGCCTTTGCGAGACATACACAAAATGGTCACACACATTTTGCCTTTTTTATATATATATATATATATATATATATATATATATAGACTAGCGGGGGTACCCGGCATTGCTCGGGTGTTTGGAGGTGTGTGTGTGGTGTTAAATAAAAAAGAAACTGGGGGGAGGGGGTAAAAGTTGGTAGGATCGAACCCGAAGCCCTGAGGCGAAGTTTGAAAATAAAATTTGGCAGCCAGAATGAGTTACTGAAAGATGTTTGAATTTATTTAAGAACCAAATTGACAGGTGCGCATACGACGTAAGTAATAGAATAGCTATTCAGCAAGTGAGGTCAATGACCAGGTTTGTTTGTTATAAGCGAAGTAAAAAAAGAAAATGTTAAAACTTAAGCGGGGGGGGGGGATCAAAACATAAAAAAAAAAACACAAAAAAGCTAACGTAAGGCAAACGAACGATGTTGAATGTAAAAATCGAAAAAACAAAAAAGAAATGGCTTAAATAAGCCTGTTTCGATATTAAAATTTAAAAAATCGGTGGGTACACAGGTATTTTTGGGTGTGTGGTCAGGGGTGGATAAGTAAAGTAAAAAAACCCAGAAAAACAAACGTTACGTGAAAAATGGCTTAAATAACACTGGTTCAATATTTAAATTTTATAAATCGAAAAAAAAAAAGACATTTCCCACCACGATTCCAACCCAAAACGTTTAGATAACAAATCAATGTGTTAATGAACTGAGCTAACGCGACGTACATGAAATTTAGTCAGTTTTTCAACTATTTAAAGTAAATCTGGTCATGATGTCATCTGACGCATGTGTAGAACCGGTCGTCGTCACGAGAGGACCGTTTTTGTTGACCCCCCCCCCCCTGTCGAAAATTGTCGTTTTTGGGGTGAAAAAAATGAACGTTTTTGGCCAATTTTTCGAGCGAAGGATGGAGCTTCGATATGATACCAAGTTTGTGAATTTTTCGCATGTCTGTCGAAAGTTTTTAGCGAACACACATACAAACACACATACATACATACACACATCTTCGCTTTTATATTTATAGACTAGCGAGGGGTACCCGGCATTGCCCGGGTGTTTGTGTGTGTGAAAAAAAACAGGTGCCCGTGAAAAAAAAAAAACGAAGCCTTGATGCGCAGTTGGAAAATAGTAAAGTGTGAAAAAAAAAAAACAGGTGTGCGTTTTTGATTGACGTGATGGCGATAGGTATTCAGCAGTTAGCATTTAGTGCGGGACAGTTTTCAATGAGGTGAATAAATCGGTTTGTTTGTTTTTAAAAACCCGCTCCCTGTTTATTAGGGGGAGCGTCTCGTCTTGAAATGAAAGCTACCGTCTGATATGACGAAGTTGACATTGACCAAACGTTACTTAGCTCTCTAGAGACCACTGGCTTTCGGCTAATTAGTCGAGTTTCGCTTTTTGTTCATACCGAAAACCGAATGTAACGCATGCTGATGCGGGAAATGTGGAATAATTAACGTTTGAAAGTCAATAAAATTAAATAGACAGGCGAACTCCGTGGTTAAGTATGAGATATTACAA
Source organism: Euprymna scolopes (assembly GCF_053919585.1). Lineage (NCBI taxonomy): Eukaryota > Metazoa > Mollusca > Cephalopoda > Sepiida > Sepiolidae > Euprymna > Euprymna scolopes. The sequence goes on along the minus strand of NC_136511.1, from coordinate 42,666,364 downwards.
TTTATAGATGATATAAACACCACAATTTGATCCTTGTTTGGAAGATGGCAGGATCAGATCATAAAAGACCAAAGAAGACATGGGAGGAAGTAATAAGGTTCGATCTGAGAGAAAGAGGGATAAATAAGGACCTGACCAGAAATAATTTTGGAAATAAATTTATTAGTTGCCCAATGTATGACAGAATGTAAAACTGATTTTAAACAGAATGTGATGATTGATAAAAACTACATATTTCACAAATTTAGAGAAATCCCTAAAACAAGATAAGAAATAAATTCATGAAACCCCCTACACGTCCAAATAGTGATTGTGATTTTCTACAGCTTTAATTTAACGCAGGCGATAAACATGGGTGGAATCTTTCACTTCATCATATAGTACGAAATATTTGAAAATAAAGTAACTACTTGTTTGTTATCAAAATCCATCCAGACTTTTAAAGAGTTTATCAAATTAGTAAAAAAAAATGCATCATTAATTTTTCAGTCTAGTTTTGAAAATTTCAAATTCATTTATTTCTAATTAAGAATTTTATTGCTGTTTGCTCCTGGATATGACCTTAAGACATCCAATGGAGTCTGTGGGGAAATGTGGGGTTGCTCTTTAGTTACCATTGCTCCTAGATCCACTTTGGTCCAGAATGGTAATACCTGTTAGGGCATTTGATGCTACGAGATCAGGCTGTTTGAAGATACTGGCTTTATGACCCAAAATATACCAAACATTACATTATTATTTTTGTCCTTTATCTTTGCAAAACTCAATCATGTTCTGAAAAGTCAAAAACAATTTTCTTCTACAAAACAATCAAACCAAACACTATGAATAAATATCTGAAGATATAAAAAAAAAAACTTGAAACAAAAACTTTTCCCAAAGTAACTATATTCAGCATTAAATAACCTGAACAGGATTGATAAGCCATAAAACAAAACCACCAAACCAAACTCTTCATTCTTAAGAGACAATAGATACTTAGTGAAAAGCTGATTAATAAACAAGCAGTGTTGAGTGAAGCAAGGGTTACATAATCTCTAATTCCACTGCAACAAGGAGAAATCCCAGAAAGGAAAACCTAGTATCATTTAAAATTTTCCTACTCCTAGACTAGTTGCCTTCTCAAGATGCGAGTCTAGGCTACGCTAATATTTAAGCATAGTTGGTTGGATAGGTGGATATATAAGATTCATACCTTTCCCAAGAGATTGTTTACTTGCCTCTGATGTGTCATGATTAAACCTGAGGTCAGTTTCTAATAGCAATCTAGTCATCCACTCAGATCTGGCTGCAAAAATAGCCGGTTTGCTTCTGTCAGTATTCCATCAAGCATGAGGATACCTCATTGAAAGTAGGCCAAGAATTCTCAAAGTTATTACTGAAAGTATTACGCGAAACACCATTTGCCATGTGTCCCATGGCGGCTCAGCGATGTGGATGACGTAGGACATATCCAGCAGGCTCGATGTGAGCCGTCACCTCGTTGACATACGCCCAGTACTGTCTGAGTCCACTACATTCAAAGAACGCATGTTCTGGCATTTTCTCAGCTGGGGTCCTGCAATGGGGACACTTGGGCAAATTTACTATTGGGGCACTTTGTAGTGTAGTATGGTGTTGAGGGGCAACGCGTTTCGGGCTAATCACCAGGTCAAGGAAAATGCATTTTTCTTATTTTGATTTTATAAATATTTTATAAAATGTCAAATAAAATTAAAATTTTTACTTTTTAATTTTGTTATTAAAAGTGCAAATAAAAACTAATTGTTTTTGTATGTATAATTTTGTTAATTTTTATTGTAAATTTTTCAATGTTCTTTTCTATTTTATTTCAATAAATCGCTTCACAATAGAAATATTGAACAATAAGTGAAAGAACTGATTTGGAACATTCTGGTAGTACAGGAGCCCTAACTCTTTGGTAGTGCTTAGAGCGACTGCTCCATCAACAGTTGTATAATATCAGGATGTTTGTAGTGCCATGTCGTGCATGGAAAGGGACCCTGCACTCATCCCCAATGGGCTTTCCTGAGGCCACAGTCCTAGTTGAAGAAAGGTCAGCCAATGGTCTGATTGTGTTGCATGTCTGATACCCTGCATAACCTCTTGTTCAGCTCCCCCTTACCTAACTGAAACTCTTTAAAAACATGATGACAGTACAATCAAAAAATAAGCTTAAACCAGGCTTAGGGACAAACAAATCCAACTTGCCTCCTTCCTTGAGGCTTGCATTCACGAACATCCATGGGCTTAGAACTAATTTAGCTGATGTTGAAGCATTTCTCCTAACAAATACCCCAGATATCTTAGCAATAAGTGAGACTAATCTACACTCCTCCATCCCCTCTAACTACTTTAACATGCTTGGCTATCTCCCACTCTGCCGTAAGAACTTTGACAGACATATGAATTGGACGATCAAGCCTTTATGTGCTTTAGACTAAACATATAACATAACATTAGCTACTTTTATTTCCTCTACCGCTCTCCCCTTGACCCAGAACTGCACCATAATAAACAAAGTCTCTGACAGCATAGACACAGCACTCTCCCTCGACACTAGTGCACATGTATTTGGTGACTTTAATGTCCATCACAAAAACTGGCTTGGATTCTCTACTTACACAGATGCAGCGGGCAGCACAACACATAGCTTCGCTATATCTCACTCCCTATCACAAATGGTTACGTTTCCAACCCGTTTCCTGATCAGCAAGAACAATACTCATCACTTCTAGATCTATTTCTGACCACAGTTCCCGATGATTGTATAACAAATGCTGACAGCCCACTCGGGAACGCTGATCATGCAGTGATAATGATCGAAATCGCCCTAAACTCTAGAGCCAAAACTGAAGAGCCAGTGCTCAAAACAACGAAATATTATAAAAAGGCTGACTAGGAAGCCATCAGAGATCTTATCAGAGATGCCTCATGGGGAAATATTTTTCTCTTCCTGCTGAACAGTGCGCAAATGAGACCACTGAATGGTTCAAAACAGCAATTGAAGCACATGTTTCCATGCGGAAATTTTATAGCAAGCCCCACTCTCCCCAATGGTTTACTTCTACTTGCGCAACTGCCATGGCTTAAAGGCAGCATGCATACTGCAGATTTAACCGACATAAGTCCAGTTCAAACATACAGAAGTATATAGAAGCTAGAAGTAACGTTAAGAAAGAAATAGCGACCGCTAAGAGAGAATTTACTGAAACCACTAAAAAACACATCGAAGCACAAAAATTAGGAACTCGTGACTTCTGGAAAATCTACAACAGTGTAGTAAATAATGGGCAATCAACAATTCCCCCACTAACCAACAATCACGAGGTTGTTTGCTCAGCAACCGAGAAGGCTAACATGTTTGCCAGTCGGTTTGCCTCAAACTCCACACTGGACCCTTCCAACCACCCCCTGCCTTACTTTCCTTTGCGGACAGACGCCACACTAGACAATCTAAAAATCACCCCTGCTCAGGTGCATGCTATCATAAAAAACCTTGACACTTCAAAAGCATGTGGACCCGATCTCATCCCAGCTGTGCTATTAAAAAAGTGCTCAGCCGAAGTAGCTCCAGTTCTCTCCAAACTCTACAACTGCCTTAATGAAGCTTGCTTTCCGAGCTGTTGGAAAACTGCTTCTGTGGTACCAGTTTTCAAGAATTCTGGCGAAAGAACTGACCCATTAAATTATCGCCCCATTAGCCTCCTCCCACTTTTTGCCAAAATATTTGAGACCATAATTAACCATGCTCTAGTCCATCACCTTACAGATGCTAAACTTCTGACTGACAAACTAAAAGGATTTAGACAAGCCCGTCCCACAGCAGACATCCTCACTGTAATCTCGGAAGGTATATACCATTCACTGGACAAAGCAGGGGAGGGCAGAGCGGTAGCTCTAGGTATATCTAAAGCTTTTGACAGGGTATGGCATGAGGGTCTCCTCAGGAAAATTAGATCATACGGTATCACTGGTAGAATACTTAACATAATTAAATCCTTCTTAGATAAGAGAAAAATCCAGGTTGTCCTCGACGGTCGTACATCTAAACAATATGATATAAATGCGGGAGTGCCTCACGGGTCTATCCTTGGACTTCTATTGTTCCTAATATTCATTAATGACCTCCCCGACAAAATTGCCTCTGAGATGCGTATATATGCTGATGACATCACACTCTATGACAGGAAAACAAATGAACACCTATCTAAAGAAATGGCAAAAACAGTAGAGAATGACCTCCAATCTGTAATGGAATAGGGACAAAAATGGATGGTCACATTCAATGCTGCCAAGACTAAACTGGTTTCATTCAATAATTACAAGAAACCTTCTCTGCCACCAATAGCAATGGCCAATGACTCTTTATCTGAGAGTACATCTTTCAAACTGCTTGGCCTAACGTTCACAGGAAACATGAGTTGGAACAATTACATTGAAAGCATTGCCAGGGCCACTGCGAAGAAGGTAGGCTCTCTCTACCGAGCTAGAAAACTACTAACACCCGAAAGTATCCTGTACCTCTATAAGGCCACCATTCGCCCATGTATGGAGTATGGCTGTCACATTTGGGCTGGTGCATCTGCTACTAGTCTCTCGCTCCTAGACAAAGTTAAAAAAAGAGTCACCAATCTGATAGGCCCTGAACTGGCATCTAAGCTTCAGCCTCTGTCCCATCAACGAAATCTTGCATCCCTCTGCCTGTTCTACAAGTATTTTAATGGTGAATGCTCTGGCGAACTGCAGACACTTGTGCCCCCACGACTTAGACACCCTTGACAAACCCGACAGGCAGGTAAATCCCACCCCCACACTGTAGAGATCCCTAGATGTAAAAGATCTTTCTACTCCAGTAGTTTCTTCCCCAGAACCGCTAGACTCTGGAATTCCATTCCAGGTCCCTACTTCCCCAACTGTACTGATATGCAGAAGTTCAAGTGTAACGTGAACTGACATTTTGCTGCCCAAATTCCAGCATAGTACCCCAGTAGTTGTTGACCCTGATAGTAACCCCCTACACCAAAGTGGCAATTTGCCTTGTTTGGGGTGAAAATGTAAAAAAAAAAAAAAAAAAAGAAAAGGATGGTCATGTTTTCATAATTATGTCGATTCAATGTTATTTTGTTTCATTTTTATGAAATAAAAGGATTTGACTTAAAATGAAAAAAATGGTCCAAACAAAAAAAAATCTCAACATATTTTTGTGATTTATTTATTTATTTTTTTATTACATGACTTTGATTAATTTGCTTTGGTTATTTTACATCATATATATTTTTTTTTTTTTGCTCACAGTTGGACAATTTTCATCAGCCACTCCAACTATAAAATTTATGACTCCTCCATGACTTTCTCTATTTACAATGCATGTATGAGTTTATGACTGCTTAGGTTTCCTTCTGCTAGGTCATTTAAACCAACAGTTGAATTATAAACTTTGGACTTCACCATTAGAACTATGTCTCCCTGTCGTAATATATATATATATATATATATATATATATATATATATATATATATGAGAGTTGAAAATGTGTCAACTCTTAGAAGCATCTTGAATAAAATGAAAAATATAGAACTGTTTTAAAAACTTTTTAGATGCAAATAAAGTTTTTTCTGATTAATTTAAGATTTAAAATCCTTCGTCGGAGAAATAGTTACATTTTGATTTCATTTTTTTCTCTGAAGTTATATAAATATATTAAAAAAAAAAAAAAAATTGATCTGTTCAGTCATCCAGAGTTTAGATTAAACCATTTTAACCATAAAAAAAATGTTTGTAAAACCAATTAAATATAAAAAGTAAAGAAAAATTCCCAAATTAATATTTATCTTATATATATATATTTATGCCTTTTCTTTTCTAAGTATGGCTTAAATCAAATATTATTGCCTGTTGTGATTGTTCAGAATGGACTATTCTAATTAAAAAAATTTTTTCCTTATTTAATAAGCATTTTTTTTTCCTTAGTTAATAAGCAGCCATGGGAATAAGAATCATAAACAATATAACAAAAAAACATGTAGTCAAACAACACAGTGAGGAAGTGAAAAATAATCTACAGTTAGTAAGAAATGAATTATTTGCAAATTAAAACTAGCTGACTTGTATCCTGACAATTGTCTGTGAAAATAGATTAACTCAAAAAATTTCATGCCAAACGTTGAACAATCCAATGCAGACAAAACAATGTTAACCAGATCTCCAGAATTTATTTATTTATTTTTTTTTTTTTTGTCTGTTATGTATTAGTAGTTGTTGATGTTGAATACGTGGAAACTACATAAATGATTTTTTTTTTATAATTCCTATTATCTCATACCTTGTGTGTGCATGTATGTCTGAAGGGCTTTATAAGCTAGGTTTATCAATGAATTGGTTATCTTGTTTTTTATTAGATGACTAGCGGGGGGGGGGGGGACCGGCGTTGCCCCAGTGTTTAGAGGTGTGTGTGCTCGGGCGGGGAGGGGGTAAATCAAAACAAAAGAATAAGTGAAGTAATCACCATGTTTAAATATTATATATAAAAACAAAATCTTAAAACTAAAAAAAAAACTAACGTAAGGCAAACGAACAATGTTAAAATTTCTTAAAATCGGAAAAACAAAAAAGAAAACACGAATGTGATGGAAAAAACCCCCAGAAAAACAAACGTTAAACCTTCTTTAAAAAATCTGAAAAATAAAAACAAAAAAAACATAGAACGTGAAAAAATGGCTTAAATAACCCTGTTTCAATATTAAAACTTTAAAAATCGAAAAAAAAGAAGACATCTCACACCATGATTCGAACTTACAACCTTTAGATAATGACACCACGCTTTAACCAAGTGAGCTAAGAGGACGTTGACGAAATTGGGTCTTTTTTTTTTTTTTTTTTTTTTTTTTTTTTTTTAACTAAATCATGTTCCAACATAATAACACCATACTTGAGTGCTCATCATTCAAACTACTCAGCTTAACATTTGCAGGCAACATGAATTGGAACAAATACATTGCTCACCTGAGAGTATCCTATACCTCTACAAAGCCACAGTTCACTCATGCATGGAGTATTGTTGCCAAATCTGAACCTGTTCATATACCAGTAGTCTTTCCTTTGACAAGATTTTAAAAAAAATCTCAAATCTAATAGCTCCTGCATTATCCACCAAGATCAAACCTCTGTCCCATCGTCACATCCCTGTGCCTGTTTTACAACTACTTTAATGGAATATGCTTTGATGAACTCCTAGCACTTCTGCCCACCTCAACGTACATACTCCTGAAAAACAGCAAAATCCCACTCCTTCAATGTTAAGGTCTCTAGATACTGAAAAGCCTTCTATTTTAATAGTTCTTTCCCTCAGATTTCTAGGCTTTAAAATTCCTTCCCTGTTATCTGCTTTTTCTGACTGTACTGACATTCAGAAGTTTAAATGTAATGTGCACAAACATCTTGCTACTCAACTTTCCACAATCCCCTGTTAGATATGATCTCAAATAGTAGCCCCTTTACATCTAAGTCGCAATATACCCCATTTGGGGTGGAAAAAAAAAAAACAGGAGAGAGAGGGAGAAGATAAGAAACTCTACATTGCCCGGGAATACATTGGAACAAATGTTTCATTAAATTGTTGAGGAGGAAGAGAAGGTAGGCAAGAAACTTGGTGTTTCCTAGGGTAGCAGTAAATTTAAAACTAAAGGCTCAGGTGAAATTCTTGAATCTTTATTTTTCTAAAGACTACAACGAGAAGGTGACAGGCTTGAAGAGGGGAAGAGGAAAAAGACAGGAAAGGTGAAGGAGGGGAACAGGGGGGGGGGAAGAGTGCAACAGAAGTTTTAAAAGAAAAGCATTACACACACTTTAACTTTTCTATTTTGTTTTTTAATCCTCCTTGCAATGCTAAGTAGCATAGCTAGTTTAAACATCTATATATCTATAAAAGTGAGAATGTGCGTGTATGAGAACACTTCTCAACCTATATACTCAATAAATTTTTTAATCTACAGACTTGAAATTTGGTATATAGGGTATTTAGATATGTGGAAAACTTTTTAATCGGTTTTAAACCAGAAGAAAAGGATGCTAAGGGGTAAAAAAAAATGAAAAATTGGTATGTGCAGGTGATTGGAATTTTTTATCAACTGTTTCACGAATGTGCATGCGTGAATCATTCTCGTGACAGATTACTTATGTTAAGAGTAAGCATATTTGAAAACACTTTTTAAAGATCATATCAAGCTGGCCTAATGGTTATCGTACTTGACTCACTGTTTTTAGATTTTGTTTTTTTTTTTACTTACAAGAAGTGAACTGTTTAGAGAAAACCTAATACATGCAAATGTTTCGGTTTCTTTGTTTTTTTTTTTTGTTTTTTTTTTGCTTCATATTTAAGAAATTTAGCATTATGTTTGTACGGTATTTTTGTTTATAATAAATAAGAATTCTGCATTAATTAAAATTTAATATTTATGAATATTTTACGACTTGGCAACGCCGTGTGGCCTGCTAGTTAATAATAAAAGAGAATATGAAAAATAAAAACAGGTGATGAGAGAATGAAATTAAGAAGAAAATGGTTGATAATGACAGAAGTTTCTTGAACGTATTCCATCCACTCTAAACACTTACTATCACCCTAGCACTGACTTCTCGTATGTACAGAATAATTCTCTAAACTAATGAATGATCACTATGAATTCTAGAATATATATTCTCAGCAACTTGGTAAGCAACATCACACATTATTTAATGAGAAGGAACACACTTTAAGCATAACACTCAAAATTAATCATTTATATACATTAAAAAAAAAAAGCTGTAATAATTCCCAACGGTACTTAATATTCATCACAACTCGTATCCTGGAAATTGATTTGATAGCCAGTCTGTGACACTGACTTTAGGAAATAAAGAAAGAAAAACTAAAACGGACAAAGGAAAGACTCGTCAAACAGTTGTATATGTTTCTTTTTATTTTCTCCTCTGAAGAAGAGATACTACTCTCGAAAATTAGGGACATCACCACCTACCATCTTGTATGATACATTATGTTGGTAAATAAACATAATATAATTAAAAATTATTGAAAACTCCTAATATTGTAATTATTCTTTTATAAACTAATTAGTGTCAGTGTTTCCTATGAACCGAATTGATATAGCCTTCAAACAACTCTTTTCACATTATTTAACTTTTTTGTAAACTTTACCATTCAGGAGATGCACTAGCCCCCCCCCCCAAATCTTCTTAAATAAGTTAGATGCAAAACACTAATGAAAAGAACTGATCTACATCAAATTTGGAATTAACACATTAATAAATGGATTGGTGCATATATTTTCTAAAAATTCTAAACTATTAAACTTATAAAATGTATATACTAGGTAACGGGGTGAGTTACATTGAAATTTTTTTTTTTTTTTTTTTACTTAGGGTCATGCCACTGAAACCATACAATATCCCCCCCCCCAAATGGTACTTGTACAGTTTAATCAAGACATTCAAAAATTAAAATATCGAAAAAGGTTATATTTATACGTATCTGTTTTGGACTGAAGATCTCTGAAAAAAAATTTAATTTAAATTGATCGAGTAGTTTTTTGTTTTTTTTTACATCGGAAAAACACGGTTTCATGAAACTGCGTTGAAGTCGGCCATTATAGAATTTTAGAACACGTCACGGGGAGATAACTCAATGTAAAGCGCCAACACTCCCTCCCCATCTTTTTAATACTATCTTTTCTTCCTAAAAATCGGACCTTTTGCTCGGTATCATAACAAATTGTTTTTTTGCTGTAAAAAAAAAAAAAAAAAAAAAAAACTACTTGATGAAATTAAGGGAAATTTTTTTTCAGAGAACTTCATTCCATAACGATACGTACAATTCAAACTTTTTTTTTTTTTTTTCAATATTTTCATTTTTTAATGTCTTGATTAAACTGTACAAGTACCACAAGAATAAAAATTTCAAACTAATGCTATGTTTTTTGCTTATACACATTCTGAGATGGGTATTATATATAAGCAAATGAAAATTAGTTTTAAAAGATGTATTTGAAATTGTTGAACCAAAACGATTTCTTTGAAATTGAACTTAAAAAAAGAAAAAAAGTACAATATAAGTTGAATGCACTGAAAGTTAATCAAAACCAGGTATAACAGGTTATCTATGGGATTGTTAAATTGTTTTCACCACAAACCTCACTATGCAGCTTTTGTTCAAGTTTTAGTATACGTGAACTGCTTCGTAACAAAAAAAATCAGTGTAGCACGCTTTCAAGATCATTAAACACTATAAACGATTTTGTCTACTCCCTATCTGTGCTTTAATCTAAACGCAAATCACCTGAACAAAGCTTCTATCCCAGAACTGCCCGCCGTTGGAACACTGTTCCGCTGGTCTGCTTCTTTGTTGAATACAACATCGTAGCCTTCAAATCCAATGTAAATAAGTTTTTGTTGAACTGTCATCATAAATAATCAAATTCTACCCAATTTACACCATCAATAATTATTACACTACCACCTTACATTCATTAACCCTTATCCTCAATTGGCCTTTGGGCCTTGATAAGTGGTGACTCTCAAGTAAATAAAAATAAAACTTCATTTACTTGAACACCCAATTTGTAAAATGTTATTTTTAGACTCTTCTTTAAATTAAGGTATTTATTGTAAGAAAAGTTTGAATTTTAACTTTGTTGGTATTAGTTGTGACAAACACCGCAGTTAAGTATGTGAAAATGAGTCAATATAAAGATATACTATTCAATTTCAACACCTTTATGGGGTTATTTTCGTAAAATTTCGATGTAAATAAAATTGAATCTTTTCATTTTATAAATTTACTTTTTTTTTTTTTTTTTTTTTTTTTCAGGTTACTTCGTTAGGTTACTATTTTTAGTAGTAGATCTTTAATGTTGATCTTTTTCAAATTGGTATTGTCTCTTGATGCATATATAAACACTCCCATCTTATTTATATGGTCAACTTAATAATAAAGGGTTTTAAATTATCTTTTCACACCCAAAAATCTTAGCTGGAAACTTTAGTAAATGAAATTTTTGCCTTACTATAAAATTGTATTGTTGACTGTTTTTATGTCCAAATCTATCGATTTACGATGTGTGTGTGTGTGTTCAATTATATTTCACCTATTTTTTTTTTTTTTTTTTTTTTTTTTTTTTACCCCAAACAAGGCAAATTGCCACTTTGGTGTAGGGGGCTACTATCAGGGGCAACAACTACTGGGGTACTATGTTGGGATTTGGGCAGCAAGGTGTCGGTTCACATTACACTTGAACTTCTGCACGTCAGTACTGTTGGGGAAGCAGGGACCTGGAATGGAATTCCAGAGTCTAGCGGTTCTGGGGAAGAAACTACTGGAGTAAAAAGATCTTTTACATCTAAGGATCTCTACAATGTGGGGGTGGGATTTAGCAGCCTGTCGGGTTTGTCGAGGGTGCTCACGTCGTGGGGGCACAAGTGATTGCAGTTCGTCAGAGCATTCACCACTAAAATACTTGTAGAAAAGGCAGAGGGATGCAACATTTCGTCGATGGGACAGAGGCCGAAGCTTAGATGCCAGTTCAGGGCCTATCAGGTTTGCGACTCTCTTTTGAACCTTGTCAAGGAGCGAGAGACTAGTAGCAGATGCACCAGCCCAGATGTGGCAGCAATACTCCATACATGGGCGAATGGTGGCCTTATAGAGGTACAGGATACTTTCGGGTGTTAGTTTTCTAGCACGGTAGAGAGAGCCCACCTTTCTTGCAGCGGCCCTGGCAATGCCTTCAATGTAATTGTTCCAACTCATGTTTCCTGTGAACGTTAGGCCAAGCAGTTTGAAAGATGTACTCTCAGATAAAGAGTCGTTGGCCATTGCTATGGGTGGTAGAGAGGGTTTCTTGTAATTATTGAATGAAACTAGTTTAGTCTTGGCAGCATTGAACGCGACCAACCACTTTTGTCCCCATTCCACTACGGATTGGAGGTCTTCCCCTAGTGTTTCTGCCATTTCTTTAGAAATGCGTTCATTCGTCTTCCTGTCGTGTCTGCCATAGAGTGTAGTGTCATCAGCATATATACGCATCTCAGAGGCAATGTTGTCGGGGAGGTCATTTATGAATATCAGGAACAATAGAGGTCCAAGGATAGAACCCTGGGGCACCCCCGCATTTATATCATATTGTTTAGATGTACAACCGTCGAGGACAACCTGGATTTTTCTCTTATCTAAGAAGGATTTAATTATGTTAAGTATTCTACCAGTGATACCGTATGATCTGATTTTACTGAGGAGACCTTCATGCCATACCCTGTCAAAAGCCTTAGATATATCTAGATTTATACCAATCCTTTAATTTATGAAGTTCAATATAGCTACAGAGTATATACAGGGCTCTACGGACAAATTTATCTTTAGTTGACCTTTCACAACTAAATATTTCCATTTATGAGTCAAATAAAAAAGTTACTAGCCAAACCTACATGATTTTTAGAATATGACATCTTCGTTCTGTGACGAGTATGTACATCAAAAACTTTTTTGTATTTTTTTAATAAGTTTAATTCTAAATATACACCAAATTTTATGTTGATACTTGAAGGTATAAACATTTGAATTTCCTCAGATGTTTTTCAAACAGCTTTTGTTAAAAAAAAAAAGAGTATATTGTTTTGTTAAACCTTTTATTTAAATAATTTAACTTTGCTGGTTTTATTAAAAAACAAAAATGTTGAAAAGATATTTTTCACTCAGTAGTGAGCTTTGCAAAATTGTCAGTGAAAGAAATACAATCGCCAAAAAATAAGTGCTTCATTATTTCTAGTCGCCACTTTGAAAAATCACTCGCAAATGCGACTGTTTCACTTGCAATGTAGAGCTCTGATATGCAAATGAATAACAATATATTCTAAATTTCAAGATTTAATTTTAAAATTCAAAGATGGCATAACAAAAAGAAAAATAGTTGTAATTTCTTTTCGGATTTTGTAATCATGCCCATGTTCCTTTGTTTCCTGTTAACGTTGATGAGTTCCTTTTCTTTTGATGAATTCAGGGATGAATAAATTCAAAAATTGACATGGTTATTACATTAATGATTCTGCGCTACGAAATAGGTGATGTCAAGAATTGGGAATTTCAACATACTTAAAGAAATAAATAGTAAGATGGCCAACATATTGAAATTTGGAATAGACTTTGGCGCTTATTAAGATATAGTTGACGGATCGATTTTGGAAATAGGTCGTTTAAGCAAAACCAACTTTACTCCCTTAATTGTAATGTTGGTAATAGTAATATATCAAAAAATTATGAAAATTCATCAAGTAGAACAACTATTGTGTTTTTAGTAAAAAAAAAAAAAAAAAATGTCCGCCATCAAAGTGTTGAAAAAGGGATGTAAGTATGTTCCTGTTATTTGCAATGTTAAAGTGTTTACATCTAGGGCAAATGCAGTTTCCCCCTAATTTTCCGGAAAAATTACTTTTAACTATAAGTAACTTAATGAATTTTCATAAATTTTGGCTATATTTTTCGACATGACAATTAGATACTGTTATTTTTGCTTAAAACCCCACATTTAAAATAATCTGTCGACCCTTTCTTAACAAGCTTCTAGATTTTTGTCATTTATTTATATATATATATATATATATACATACACTAGCCTGGGTGCCTTGCATTGCCTGGGTGTTTGTAGGTGTGTGTTTGGGGAGGGGGAAAATGTGGTAGTAGGCAGGCAGGCTCGAACCTGCAACGGGAAGGCAGAAAAGAAAGTGAAAGATAACCTGACATTTTACCGCTACGCTTCGACGTGAGCGGAAGTGTAAAGCGTTCAAATTTATTAATGTCAACCATGAAGCCATAGCAGATAGCGAAATAAATGAGCACGCACTTAAGTCTGGCTGTAGACCAGTTAAGCTTTCAGCTTTCTGTCTTATTTGTTTCCTCACGATGTTTGGGAAAACTAGCTCCCCCCAAAAAGGGGGAACTCTGGCAGTGTCCAAATGAATAGCAATTGTCTGATATGAAGGGTTTTCCCCACATTGATCAAAGCTAATTGTCTTTCTGGAGGTCCTGGCCCGGAAGGCCAGGAAGCGCTTGCATTTGCTTCAATCAGTTTCGCTTTATTTATACGAAAAAGACAAACACTCGAGACAAGGGAATTTTTTAAAAGTCGATCAAAATAAAGATAGACGATGCCTGTCTGCAAATCCTAGATATTACGATCTAGGGAGTATAAAGAAACTTTCCATAAACGTAACTGACGTGAGAACCCCCACCCAAAAAGCCTTTCGTGGACATACGCAAACATGTGTGCCCATTTTGCCTTTTATACTATAGAAGATATACCCACATTTTAATCAGACTCTTAAATGAGAAAGAATAAAACCGTCTAATCTGAACTAAAAATACAATTTCTTTTCAATGTTATTGCATTTGTAAGTTTTCACCTTTTTTTTTTTTTTTTTTTTTTTTTTTTTTTTTTTTTTTTTTAATGGAAATTGCTTCAAACAAGATATAAAGCCACTTGATGTAAGAAATTAACAAGAATGAAAGATGATTATCCCAGAGACAGAAGGACTTATTGACTTTAGTCTTAAAAAGACTAAGATTATAGATAGGAGTTAAACAGTCAGCAGGAAGAGTTCCTCAAACTTGCAGTTCTTGGAAAGAAGCTACTCTAATAGTAAGCTGTATTACAATGAGGTATCAAAACAACGAATTGATGGTGACCACTAGACACACATGAATCAAACGAGCTGGAACAAAAGAAGCAGGGAATAGATCAGGCAATTTTAAAGAACACATGACATAATATTTGTAGAAAAGATTGAGACTGACAACATCACGTCTGAGAGAGAAGTTGCAAAAAAGAAGAAAGGGTTGGCCCAATTAAATTACGAATACGTTTCTACACCTTTTTGAGAATCCTAAAATGCGCAGTCAAAACTTGTATTTTTTAGTTGTACACTGTCAAGTTTACCTGTTCGACCAATAGCACACAATTTCCTGATTTCCAACAAACTTTGAATGATCATAACTCCGTAACTAATTGTGATACCAAAATAAATTTGATATTATTGTTTATACTTAGCAAAGATCTTTGTGGCAACATTAAATGTTTTTTAAATATAATGAAAATAAGCTTTTGGTTTGGAATCTCTAATGTTTTCTATCCATTTATGTAAATTGAATATTCTTGAATGTCAAAGTAAGACGATTGATGAGAAGAATATGAAAAAAAAAACAACTTTATTTAAATTTCTATATATAAAGCAATATATTATTTTAATTGGAATTCATTGAGATGAGTATTACTTATTAATTTTATTTATTGCGGACTATTATCCTCATCTTTTATTAGTTGTTTCATGACGTTTCGACCAACTATTCTTCTGACGAAGGCCAGAGGAATAGTTGGCTGAAACGTTGTGAAACAACTATTAAAAAATGAGAATAATAATCCGCAATAAATAAAATAAAGAAATATTGTTTGCATGTACGTTGCCGAATCACAAACGATTAAAGAGCCATATTTACTATAGATTGCAATCTGCACTTTTGATCTGATATCATTATTCATGACAGCAGTTCTTGAATCTTTTTTTTTTTTTTTTTTTTTTTTTAAATTAAAATTATGCGAAACAAATCTATACTATCAGAACCCATGAAATTTCACGGTAGTTGAAAAATTTTTTAAATGTGTAATTAAAATGAAAAAAATAAATAAATAAATAAACAAATAATGGCGAATTTAAAACATTTTAACAAATTCTTTAACCTTTTAAAACTAAAAAGAATTGATTAAAAAAAATTTAGACTTTTTTCAATGAAAATTCAACACTCAACACATTTTCATTTTTTCTTTTTTCTGAATATTTTTTAATATGAATTATAAAGGAACAAATGTCAATTGACTTGTATATTTATTTTATTTTAAAAAGAAACTATAATGAAAAACTTATTGTCCTCTTAACATGACTTTATTTTTAAATTATAAAATAAAATAGCCAATTTGAAACTATAAACACAGCCATGTTTTCTTTCTTTTTTTTTTTTATGGAGAGGAAATGGTTTTAATGATTTTTAACTGATAAAGAGCAATTATAAATGGAGGTAATTTGTTTCTCATTAATTAATGTTTGCGATGATGATTTTTTTTTTTTTTTCTGACAATGGATGTATGGACAAGTAAATTAATATTTATATAAATAAAACACTAGATATGCATGTATGTCTGTGAAACTATTTAACCAATACTCTTAAACTATTGGTCACATAACACGGAAATTAACAAGAAATAGTAATCGTACACCAAAGATGGTTTATAATGAGTAAAATCTTTGTTTGAATGAATAATGCGTACAGAAGTCAGCCAGTTGAAATGCAAAATGTTAACTTCAACTTGCTGACATATTTCTATTAGTTTTGTGCATGCGTAAACTAATCATAGCTAAAAGTGGTTTAATTTTATAGCTTTCTATTAGGTTAGCTCAAATGGTGGCGAACGTGACTGGAGTGCTAAATGAGGGAACACGGCTGGAGCACTAAATGTTTTTGTTTTGATTCTAGCTGATGGGACCCAAGTCTTTTTTTACTTTTGAAATCAGTAAATATATACACACATATATACAATAAATAATTGGTTCTGTAATAATAAATACAAAATCTGCATAAATTAAAATATATTAAGCATATTTTACGACCAGCAAAGTCGAGTTTTCCCTGCCAGTAAATAACATTAAGAATAGATTTTCTGACATTTTTAGCATTATTTTTTCAAACTACCAAACAACTTTTAGTCAAATTACTTTATTCTATTTTTATTTTTTTGAAACAATTCAACTATTTTTGATCTATGTAAAATATCTATATCAAAATCATATTTGTTCTTTTTATTTTTCTATTCAAAATATTTTGTTTTCTGTTTACCTGTTAGGGCATCTGGTGCATTCCTTTTGCAAAACTCCATGTTCTGCAAAGTCAAAAACAAAAAAAATTTTCTTTCTACAAAACAACCAAACCAAACACCATGAATAAATATTTGAAGATCTAAAGAACTTGAGACCTAACTTTTACCGAAATTACTGGATTCACCATTAAATAACCTGAAAAAGGTTGATACGTTGTTAAATAAAAAGCAACCAACATACACATATGATTTTGTCTGATAGTTTTATTAATACAAGGATTATTGGAAGATTTGACTGGTTAGAATTTATCCATCATGTTTGATAAAATGCCAAAATGATAGATGAAATTACAGAAATCTTATCACTCTTATTCTTATATGGGGAGGCTCTGAAATATCTTGACTATCAAGTATGTCGTGTGAAAATTCTTATGGAATGAATTGCAATTCTATATTTAGTAGCAGAGTGTTTATAAAAAGTATATGTACTCTTATATTCTTACAAAAATGATCGGCTGGTGTTACGAGATCAGTCTGAAGATATTGGCTTTTTATCTAATATGCACCAAACATTAATGTTATTGCATTTTTTGTTTTCTTTTCCTTGCAAAATTCAAGCATATTCTTCAAAGCCGAAAACAAAAACAATTTCCTCTACAAAACAACCAAACCAAATACCATGGATAAATATTTGGAGAACTTGAAGCGTAAAAGCCTTTAACAAAATGACTGGATTCTGCATTAAATAACCTGAAAAAAGGGTTGATATGCTGTAAAATAAAACGGCCATCTCTCTCTTTTTTTTAAACATCTAAAATTTTTAGCATGATGTATG
Organism: Euprymna scolopes; assembly: GCF_053919585.1. Lineage (NCBI taxonomy): Eukaryota > Metazoa > Mollusca > Cephalopoda > Sepiida > Sepiolidae > Euprymna > Euprymna scolopes. Next base: position 42,648,618 of record NC_136511.1, on the reverse strand, counting down.
TTAATTGCAGTTCTATATTTAGTAGCAGGGTCTGTAGCAGAAGTGTATTATTGTTACAATGACCATATATATGTCCTGTGCAAATCTTAGAATTGTATCACTTCTATCTATAAAGGCTTGGAAAAAAAACAAACAAAACAAAAACAGCGGCTTTCCCTAAAGGAGGAAGTTTTATGGGAATATAAAGTTCACAAATGGTCTCCAGTCGCATGTATATCCCACTTGGGAAGATGATAGCTCTAGCATGGATGTGTTCACATCCTGACATACAGTGTTTGGTATTCCAAATGCTCACTCATCTGGTACTGACCAGGCTCAACATTGCTTAACTTTTGTGATCTAACGAGAACCAGTGTTAACATGAGTGAAGGCTTGTAAGGTAGAAAATGGGGTTCAAATTTATGTCTAGTAAATAAATTTATATTTGTTTCTTTTCCGTTTAACATGTCTTTTCCACATTAGATGTGTGTTTGCATCTATTCTCCATGAAATTATATTCACATTTTGGTTTTGATACGCCGTTGTTTGAGGTCTTCATTGACTGAACTATTTCAAGTCTTTCTTGATCTGGTTTTTTCTTCACTTATCCTCAAGTGAGATTTGTGGTTATTCAACCGAAGCTTTGTTTAATATATCTATATCACCATAGGCGAGTACAACGCAAAGCTGACTTCAGTCTAGGCACTTTCATCCGCTAATAGCAGGGAGTCAGGACTAATTTGGTCATCAAAGTGCACACATAGAACAATGGCCATATGTGTTCTCCGCATCCTCAGAAGGAGCAAATGAGGAGCCCAGCATTCACTGGTATGTAATATGACACTATGGATATAGCTGTTGTAAACTTTAATCTTAGTAACATCCTATCGTATGAATCTGAAGATTCTGTTGTTGGCATTGGTTTCCCCGATTTTTACTTTTTTATTTTTATTTAAAAAAATTTTTCTTTCTATAAAGGCATCAGTTACTTACGGGAGAGACGATGTAAAGGTTGCCAACATCCTAAGTGAAAATGAGTTTTGTGGAATGAACTGGATTTGAACTTAGGACACCCAGGTTGTCAGTTTGTATTATTAACCACTGAACCACTGTCAACTCCCACCCTTAGTAACACTCAAGAGTGAATGGTAGATTAAGGTGGGAAGAAGCTCGTGAAGCTAAAGTATATTTTTCATATTCCTACAAAGTTGTCCATGAATACTAAATTCTGACAGATATTTTTGGTCTGCCAACAAAAGGAGGGGGAACCTGTAAATTCACCCCCGTCCGTTTGTCTGTCTGCACTTTTCTCAATAACTACACCTTAGAATTTTTTTGAAATTTTGCACAAACATTAAACATGATATGAGTAAAAAAGTAACAGAATGGATTTTCCGGGAAATCTCCGATTGCTCCCCCCCCCCAAACAAACCAAAATTATATGTTCGTCAACGTTTCATCTTTATTTCAAGACTTCCTCAGCCAATAATCATCAGATGAGTATTGGCTGAAGAGAGCTTGATATGAATATCTTAAACAGTCCTAATTATCAGGCTTGAAACCAACAGTATCAATGACTTGTCTCATCTAACAACTTTCTGTACACAAAATACAAAATATAAATATGCTCTTATTTTTTGGATTTTCCTTTTTAATTGAGCACTCTGCTGGATTTCTTTTTCCAAAGAAAACTAATCATATATATATGAGGGAGATGAAAAAGGAACAAACCAAAATTATATGTTCGTCAACATTTCGTCTTTATTTCAAGACTTCCTCAGCATGATTGATTGGAAGAAGTAAAATACCAGTACAATATTTAAAAATATACTTTTATTTGTAATGTGAAATAGATGTCTTTGTTCTATTTCTGAATGAAAAAAACAAAAACATTAGCATTCAAATTTTTTCTTTCTGCAATACTTTTGATTTGTTTCTTTTTCATTTCTCCATCACGGAATATTATTTCCATAATTTTCATCATCATATATATATATATATATGTTGATTTGGTGTATAATATTTTGATATCTTCACTTTAATGCTAATTATAGATTTAAAGTTTCTATTTGATGTCCAATGCTGATGACTTGATACAAAATTTTTATTTGAATAATCTCAAATGATTGTACACTAGTTCCTAATGTTCTTAAAGCCTAAGTAAATGATTTTTCTCTGAATCATGTTACTTATTGCTTATATATATATTAGTGTTGGGACGATTAATCGGAAAAATCATAACTTTTGGAGTATCGGAAATGGAAAATTTGTGCCTATTTTCTGATGCCAAAAACAATTCTTTAATTATATTTTTTATTTGATTTTGCTTTAAAAAAGTCCACTGCTGGTAGTAATAATAAAATAATAAATATTTATTGATTTTTAACTTCCAGTAAAACTAGAATCTATAGATCACTTTCCTCACGAGTGTGTTTTATGTTTGAGAAAATAAATGCACATTTAAGACATTTTTTTTAGTAAATGGGACAAAATAAACATTTCATAGTTAAATATTTAGAGAATCTGGATTGAAATTGGGAATTTTGTATGGAATCTGTAAGAGTATTCGAATTGTCCCAGCACTAATATATATATATATATATATATATATATATATATATATATATATATATACAAAGTGGTTTCTGTTTTGATTTTTTAAACGATAGTAATGTTTATGTCTCCGCCTCGGAGAACCGGTGTTTTTCTTAGAAAGTCGCCCAATTTTATTTGGACATATTATTTATTTACTATTTTTTGAAAACAGTAATCTACGAACATGCGTGTCGGAGCCCTACTCATAGCTTGACTGTTGGTAGGATTCGAATATATATATAATAAACTATTTTGTCTCATTTTCAATATTATTATTATATCCCCATTGCCTATATTTACATTTCAGATTATCACCCATAGGAAATACAAAGATAACAATTTCTTTTTTTTTTTTTTTTTTTTTTTCCCCCATTTTACCCTTATTGTTTTTCTTCATCATCGGAGTAAACAAAATTCTTTCTGTGCCCCCCCTTTCCCTCTCCTTTGTTCTTTCCCTTTTGCTGCCAATCCATGTTCTGCTAAAAAATAGTTCATGCCAAGAATAAAAAGCTAAGGGCTCTGACCATTCCGGCATTGAGGAAAAGTGCAGCACCAACTGCCAATGAGCCTGTCACAACTACTGTTGCTATGGTCCAGGTAGGAAGGAGATTTTTTTAAACAACTCTCCAGTCCGCAATCTCTACTCCTTCCCCCTCCTTTTCCTAACTTTGTGTGGAGCTATGGCATAATGCTCTCTCTCTGCGCACTCATTCTCTCTTGTGAATACATTTGTAACTTAATGTTCTCTTTCTGTTACTGTTACGTAGTGGTCAGGCAGCAGTGTAGAAGTTACAACACTTAATTTACTAATGTATATATATCGCCAATAGTCAAGTGGAAAAGAATGACTGGCCAGTACATGTAGAAATTTAAATCATATAAATTATGTCTAAATGAGAAATTAGAAATGCTAAATATTAAGGATCCCCTCCCCCCAAGGTTAAACTGTAGCAGTGAAATAGCAAACAATTATATACACAGAATAAACTTTATTTTAAGATAAGAATACTTCAGAAAAATAGAATAACCTTATTAAAAAAAAAAACATATTCCAGGCATGCACGTTAAGATAAGCTCAACTCATAATTCAATAAATTCACAAAAGAAAAACTTGCGTCACCCTGTAGAAAACAGAACAATAGAATAGGAAAAAGATGTCAGTCAAACCTTTGTCTGTGTGCAACACATCCATTGGCCAATGAACTCTTCAACTCCTCGGCAAGAATAAAAATGAATGTGATTAACTGGCTAGCTGAACTAAACCGCACATTGATATTGTGAATTCTATGCATTTTAACCTGGCAATTCCTTAAGGGGATGAAATGCAGAAGATTCTGTGTTGTTGAATTGCCATATATTTTTATGTGTGTGTATATACATTATATATATATATATATATATATATATATATATATATATACACACACATACTTTTCTGATTTTCTGATTTTTTAATCATGTCCAAATGCATTTTATTTCCTTTTGATGGATTGACTGTTGCTATTTCTTCTGATGAGTTAAGGGCAAAATAGATTCATTGATTGATATAATTGATTGATCTTGTGCTATGAAACAGATACTGTCAAGAATTGTAAGTGTAATCTGAAATCAAGGAATAAATTGTAAGATGGTCAATATCATGAAATTTGGAATATGCACTTTCGTCATTTATTCATTATATGCTCTTTAATTACATTGAGCTTCTTAAGGATTGGTATATATAAAAAGGAAATATAAATGAATAAAGAATATTTCCAGATATATACTGACTATACGTACCTTGCTTTGCCAGGAGTTTTTTTTTTTTAACTATGCTGCTTATTTATTTATTTTTTTACCATATTTCTTCCATTTTATTATTATAATATCATTTAATTTAATTATTGAACCAAATTGTTATAAAACTATGACTAATGTTGTTATGTTAATGTTTTAATCTCCATAAAATTACTAGCAGAGGTATCTGGTGTTGCCTGGGCCATATAAGACAAAGCGAAGAAATGTAATTGCATTTGCACACATCTAAAAAAAAAAAAAAAAAAAAAAAAAAATTTGTTTTCAGCGTCCTACATTCACTTTTCAACAAGTATTTAGGTTTAATATAAAATATTTCTTTTTTGCATATGAACTTATTGTACTGTGCTAATTTTTGTAATAGTATTTTTAAATAAAAATCAAGTTTTACACATAGTAAAAAAAAAGGTTATGTTCAGCACTTCGCAAACCGCACAATGTTCATAAGTGCATAAGGACAAGGGTGTGTACGTTTTTAGCGTCCCAAATTCACTTTTCAAAAAACGATAATATCAGAAAATAAATCTTTTAACTCTGTTTAAATGCAAAAGATTACAGAAATAAATGTTTTCAGAAATGTTAAATAAAAGAAACCCCAAACAAAACGTCTGCTGTAAGGTGGGCACAAATGCAAAAACTGATAACTCTGAAACAACCCTCTAACCCATTTGGCCACTGCGATAGTCGTACCCATGACATTGCAAATTTATATACTTAACGTATTCGAGAGGTGAAATAGTTCACGCATGTGCAGATGTTGAAATCTTTTAGCAAGAGACAAGTTTACGTGACCCCTCCTGCCCTCATCAGATTCTGCGGTTATTAAGGTAAAAAAAAATTAAAAAATGAATATTTTGTACTAAATTTTACATATTATGCATCCGAGTTACTGTCCTTTAAGACAGCACCAGAATCATTTTTGTCTGATATGGATTTTAAGTTTTAGTGAGCCATAACAAACACACATACATTCACACTAACAGACAGCTCTATTTTATAGAAAAGAAGATTAGATGGAAATAATTTCCAAGACTTTAAAATCTTTCAGTACATGAAGATTTTCTTCAAAATGTTAAAACAAGTTCCTATTTACAATGCCTCCCCACGGGACAGAGTTAGACACCAGGGTCGTTTTTTAACGTGGAGAAAAGGAACAAAAATAAAAATTGTCTCAGTCGTGAAGGATTTCTCCTCCACTGACAGAGAACAAGAAATTGAAGTGCATTATCTGAAGAACAGATACTACACTTGGATCTTGTCCCTAAGGTCAAAAATGTTAAAACAAGTTTAAACAACTTTCTATTTAACAATTAACCCAAATTCCTTTCGAATTATGAAGAGTCACAAAGCAATTCATTTTTTCTTCAATTATTAACAAAAAATTAAGATGGTATACTTGAAATGTAATGTGGTGGATTTAGTTTAGGAATTATTTTTTAAACAAGAGTTTAATTTTTTTTATTTATTTCAATAAATGGTTGAGACTATTTTATTAGTATATGGATAAAACGGCTCACCACCTTGCTGATTCGTTCCTAGCTGGAGTGTGAAAGATTCTGCTCTTTTTATAGACATTTACATAACTGTCATACATGTCGGTTATGTATTGTGCGTACATGGTGACATTTTCCTTTCTTTTTTTTTCCTCTTCTCGGTCTTTTGCTTTGTGTTTCTAATGACAACATATTTTCCAGCTATTAAAAATGTTTTATTAAAACAATTTTGATTTTAACGCTTTACCCCCATTCCCTACTTTTTATTCAATTTATTTTACTAAAGATGTTTTATATTATGGTCATACCAGCCAATTTAGCCTTGGCTTCATTTTTTCAAATTTTCTCTGATTGTTTGTGTAATAAGGAAATCCTGTATCGCGTAAATAATAACATTGATTTTTTGTTTTTTTTTCTTTTTTTATTTTGATAGCCATTTAAAATTTGAAGTAATTTCTAATTTTGGATGTTTGTTTGAAATTTCTTTTTGTAATCTATAAAAACTGATTGCTTTAACATAAGTCTTTGGAAAATTAACAGCCAAAAATGTAAAAGAAAACGATAAAAAAAAAATTATCACAAACTGAAGTCTCTGAAGTGCAATCCCCCCCCCAAAAAAAACCCCCTTAAATTTGAAACATTTTGCTCCACGACTGCATGCTTAAGTAACTACTTTTACTTTAATGATTGTAAATAAAACGCATAAAAAAATTTAATTGGATATCCATATTATTTGGATTCTTTGGATTATCGTTTTCATGTTGAGTGTTATTTTCACGTTTCGGTCGATGTGATCTCTGGCCTTCTTCAGGTATATCTTGTTGAACTTGGCAATCTTTCTGTTGCACTCGGAATCTGCACAGAATTTCAAACAGAATCGTTTATTTAATCCATTGGAGTAGCATGCTCTTATTCTGTCAGCCATAGAAGTAGAAGGATTCTAGGCGTAAAGTTTAATATCAGTATATCTTGATTTCAATCATCAAAAGGGTATATAAGATGATGCAAAATCATGTTTCTGAATTTTTTAGATGAGGTTGATAATTCATATTTGGATTGCTTGAATTACTTTTCTCATCTTTAAGTTTTTTCCCAGTCGATTGAACCTCCAACCTGCTTAAGTTATATCTTGTCGAACTTGTGAATCTGCACGGAATTTCAAATGGGATAGCATGTTCTCATTCTATCAGCCATGACTGGATAGAAGTCCTAAGTAATTGCAGTTGTATTTTGAGTGTCGCCTGCACTGAGGATTAAGCCTTCAACCTCCAGAAGAGTGTAACTTACAACTAAATTTTACCAAGTATTTTATTCCATTATGCCATGTGGTCTCCAATACTCATTTCGGACGATACTCAAAATACAATTGCGAATTACTTGGGATTTCTACAGAGTCATGGTTGACAGAACATGTAGATTAAAGTAATTGTAATTTCTGTGCAGATTTCCTAGTTTGACAGATTCCAGAATTCAACAAGATATATCTGAAGGTTTGAGGTTACACTGACTGAAATGTGAAAATAATTCAGAATGAGAACAATAGTCTGCAGAATCAATCCTCATCTCCAAAAATTCAAACATAATAGATGTTATTTTTTTCAGTCTTAATGTAGAGGAATTCATTTTTGAAAATTGCAGATGGAATCCTGACTTTGGAAATGAGTTTTAATCGATTAATCTTTCAATTTTTTTTATTTTTTTTTTATCCCCGTTGAAATGCACCTGAAGAAGGTTGGAGGTTACAGTAACTGAAATACATAAACAGTAATCCAAATAATACAAATTACTAATCCTCACCTAAAAAATTTCAAAATGCAGCAAAATAGAAATTATTTAAAATTTTGTAAATTTTATGGATAAAAAAAATGGAATTTCCAAAAGTACAAATTAACTTTTTTTTTTTTTTTTTTTTTTGTTAAGGGCATGTTTTAAAGACGCATAAAAAACACACACACACATCAGGATTTACTTTTTACATAAATACAGACAAATGGTAAAACAATTAGAGTTGAAATTGGTTGGTGTGACTCTATATCGTGAGCAATGTTCTAATATCACTCGGCAAATTTCACTGGTTTATGGGTTTAGCATCAACATTTCAGACATAACATTTAAGGAATATTTCAACAATTTCAAAATGTTTATATATAAAAAAAATTCTCTGTTCTCTAATTACTTTTAGATTGTTTATAAGATTGTCCGACTTCAAATTTCGTAAAAATAACATCTTATGCAGATTTTAAGGCAGCCAATCTTTTTTAAAGAAATAACCAAGAGGACATGAAAAATTCTACTTAAATATTTGTTACCCGATTTTAATGGAACGTATAATATACAGCATAATCATATTAACATGCTGTTCATATTAAAATCATAAGTTATATAACATCGACCCTGGTCCATACCACATGGGTGAGCATTTGGGAATACCAGGCACCATAAAAAAAACAACAAAAAAGTAGCAAAAACTTATGTTAACTTAATTATCTCCTTCTCACAGGAAGATGTGATACAAGGGTTAGAAACTGAGATTTGAAGAGTCAATGCCCTAGAAGAGCACTAGCTTGCAAAAAATTCTTGGACAGCCCCACCAACATTCGCTGATAGGAGCATATTAAGCGATTAGCAATACACTAACCCTTTCTCAAAGGGAGAAGACAAAGCTTGGGAGGGTTGTCCTCCTAGAACTGTACAGAACCAAATCCATACTTCTGTCAACAGGGAAAATTCACCTAAAAAATGATCTATACTCTATTTGCTTTCGTGCTAAGGGAAAATTCCCAGCTGGACCCTCCTGACTGGGATACACCTGTGATTGGAGATTGTTTGTGAATTTGATATTCCATAGAAGGTTCAGCTTTTGGAGAAAGCTGGTTGAATATACCCAGGGTACATGTCGCACCAGGATGATATGAAACAGTTAACTTAATTAAATTTTGCTCTGTAAGGCCTCTTTAATTTCGAACTTAAATCTCTAATATTAAAACTTTTTCTAAGTTTCAATTTTTCACACATTTTTACCATATTATATTTTTGATGATTTTGCAGTATTTTAGTGTTTATTGTCTATTTATTGGCAGTTTCAAGTTTGTTTCATCATTAGCTGCTTACTAGGACATATATTTTAACTAGTTTGATATTTTCCATATGTTTAAAATGAATACTTAGAATTTATGCAAACGGTGTATCCCACCTAATAAAGTTTAACCCGTCTGCATTTGCAGTGTATAGATACTCAAAGCATATAAAAAGTCCAAATTTGGTAAAAATTCTCATTTCTTTGTGTATTGTTTTATAGTTTAATCCCATAATATGCATTAGCAAAATTAGACTGGTCCATTTAATTTGGAGACTTGGTAAGCGATGCGTTGGCCACTTTCTTTTTTGACATTTTTTAAACTGCTGAAATCCAATTAGTTTAATGGAGATTTCTCCGTTAATGATCCAAATTGTTCAGCTCCATCAATGCTGATGTAAATTTTTTAAATGTATGATGTATTTTGCACTAAACAATATTTTATTTAGTTTTTAAATTTTTGAGATGAGGATTGGTTCTTCGTATTATTTGGATTCATTGAACTACTGTTCTTATCTTGAGTGTCATTTTCACAATGTTTCAGTTGATGTGATCTCCGACCTTCTTCAGGTGTATCTTGTTGACTCAGAAATTTGGACAGAATTTCGAATGGAACCTTTTATTTACTTCACGGCAGTAGCATGCTATTGTTCTGTCAACCATGACTGCAGAGAGGCCCTTTGCAGTTGTATTTTTTTGTGAATTGAACCTTCTCTTGAAATAATACGAATAACCAATCCTCATCTTAAAAATTCAGAAGCGTTGATTTTTATGTGCTTGTTCAAAATTCTCCCTATATTAAAAAAACAAAAATAAAGAAAAATCTCTAATGTACATATCCAAGATGGAAAGAAAATATCGGATTCCAAAAATCATGTAGATTGATGCTTTCAGAAACCTGGGCTGCAACATGAGCATCAAAATGCACTGCATATTTTCACATATGAACTAGTGTCCTGTGAACCTGGGTTCAGTGAGTGACGAGCAGGGAAAGAGATTCCATCAGGATCTGAAAGAGATGGAAACCAAGTATCAGAGTTACTGGAACATAGTCATGATGGCTGATTACTGTTGGAATCTAAAAAGAGACCTCTTGCATTCCAGGAGTACAAAGAAACGAAAATTCATGCCCTGAAGTTTGAACACTGGTGACCCAGCATGCAATTCACATGTACTTACCTTTATTGATGCCCATCATTCAGTTTGCTGTAAACAATTTGACTTTGACATGTTTGAGGCCCAGGTTTTGGACTTGTTCATCGTTCCAAGGGAAAAATTTCCTAGACAACTTTGTGGCATGCGTGGCACAGAAATCCAGGAATTTGCACTTCCATTTAGGAGGATGGACAATATAAACTGTTGGCAAACAGGGCTTTACGTTGTGAGTAAAACAGTCACATTTGTGAATAATTTTTTTTTTCCCCCCAGTGGCAACTAGAAATAATAAAACACTTATCTTTTGGCGACTGTGTTTTTCACAATCTTCCAAAGTTCATCACGGAGTAAAAAATGTCTTTTCAACTATTATTTATTTATTTATTTTAATAAAATGAGCAAAGTCAAATTATTGAAAACAAACGGTTCAATAGAACAATATACTTCTTTTTTTTTTTAATTTTTTTCTTTTAAAAATCCTTCATTAAAAAAAAATCTGAAATTCGAATTTTTATATCTTCAACATAAAATTTGGTGCATATTTACATTGCACTTATTTAAACAAAACAAAATAACAAAAAAATTCTTTATGATGTACATACTCGTTGCAGAATATAGATGACATATTCCCAAAATCACGTAAATCGATCAACTATGTTTTTGTAATTAAGAAAATTAAATTTTATGATTTTTAGCGATTCTTATTCAAATACGGTCTGTAAGTCTCTGTAGTCAAATTAACTTGTTGGCCCTTGAATTGTAAAGCATTCTAAAACACTATGGCTGGCCCGGCCCTCCTGACTTCCTCATAAAACTTTGATTTCCTTATGAAAAAAATACAAAAAAAAAAAATAACTTGATCAAGTTACATAATTTTTTTAAAATATGTGTAATGAAAGATGGTGTGTTCCTCTAAAGAGGGGGGGTATTCTTTTACCGTTCCTATATAATCTCTAATCTCTTTATGGAAGAAATATGGCTGTATCATTATCTATTTGTCAGGCCGTGATCGTTAGCTTGCTGTTTCTTAGTGTCTTCGTGATCGGCTAGTTAATGTCTATGGATGTGTATGTGTGAACATAGAATAATACACATATGTGACAAATATGACGTACCTGTTTCTTTTGGCTCCTTCTTCTGGATGGATAAGCACTAGTCATCGCAGCAAGATGATTCTGTATGCATTGGTTTTTAATTATTTCATGATATTCCATTTTATGGTTTTACCAATTTATTAATTTTATCACCACCTGTGACCCATTGAGTCGGTATTTGTTATACATTAAGGAGAGTAGAAAATGAACTTTGGGTTTATTTATTTATTTTTTTTTTTTTGCAGCCTCATAACTTTTGCTCCCTTTATTTTGTCTTTTAATCCTCACATTCCATGAATGTTTCTGACAAAGGGGGAGAATTGCTGTTTTTTGGGTCAGAAGCATCTATCCATCTAATATTTATCGTTGGCTGTTTTATTTTTGCCATGAAGTATTTTTTTTTTTTTTTTTTTAATTAGCTCTTTATATCAAGTGGTTTTATCTGGAGCGATTTCCATACAAAAATATTAAATATCTCTCCCTCCCTCTATCTCAATATGGACCTTGGTGAATGGGATGGGCATTGGAGTGGTGCCTTTGAAGAAAATTCTGAGAATTTTCACTATTCTTCACACAAGATTTGTAAAGGCCAGCTACTCTGTCAAAGCTGAAGAGAACTGCCTTATGAAAGCCAAGAGACTCTCCAATGAGTTCAAACACCAAATTGAGCTGAGGACAAGAACTTCTGCTAGGATCAGTTACAATGCACAGAACAGGTGGCTAGTTTACAGTTTGCACAAAATCTTGCCATGATCAAGTTTCCTCAAACTGTAAGATAATCTTTGGGTATGTTTCCAGCAAACGCTATGTCCTTTGTCTTTAAAAAGACTGCTGATCAATTCAGATAGCTATACTGAGTTTTTATTTACTTTCTTCCTAATACAGGAAGATGTGACACAGTTGGGAGGAGGGGGGGGGGGTCAAGCCGGTGCTCCTAAAGGTGGAGCACTTTGACCTATTAAAAATTGTCTGGGTAGCCCCATCAACATTTTCCCGTCAGGGTGCCTCAGGCAGCAAACAATAAACTTGCTCTAGTCGAAAGATGTGAGGCAATGGCCTGGGAGGATGTGTAACGTCAGTTACAAAGGAAAAAAATAAATAAAAATTTAGGTCAGCATTTAAAAAAATTTTTTTTTTTTTTTTTTTTTTAACAATAGCAATTATTACCGTTACTCTAGTCTTGACACTACTTCAAAAGTTTCTCGTTGGTGCATGCCCATCTAACTTGGCACGCGTTTCTCTTTCTTCCAACCACTCACTGGCCACAGCTGGCCTATTACAAATATTTTAATGGAATGTGTTCTGATGAACTCGTTTCACTTGAACCCCCTCGACGTACATATCCCCGACAAACCCACTTAGCAATAAGATCTTGCCCTTCACTGTTGTTGTCCCTAAATGCCAGAAAGCTTTCTATTCTAATAGTTTCTTCCCTTGAACAGCTAGACTTTGGAATTCCCTTCCTGCTGTCTGCTTCCCTGGCTATACTGATATACAGAAGTTTAAATTTAACATAAACAAATATCTTGTTAATCTTTCCTAGATATAGCCCCAAATAGTAGCTCCTTACGTCTAAGTGGCGATATGCTTTGTAAGGGGTGAACATGAGTAAAAAAAATATATATATATATAATCGCTTGCCATCCAACCTTCGGTGGCTGCTGACATTTTCATACACACTTGTATGCGCTCTGTTACAGATGGAACTCTTAGAACTGCACAGGACATCAACTATTCCTACGTCAACAGGGAAATTGACATTTCAAAAAGGGTCTACACTCTTTGGATTTTGGTGATAAGTTGCTGTCAACTGTTATGTGCTGGGTGGAGAGGTTGGCTGATGAAAAGGCATGTGTGTAGACTCTGCACTGTGTCACTTCCAGGGAAAGTTGAAAGTTGCTGTGTGAGAACTCCACTAGTCCTAACATCACCCCCTCCTCCCAACTAATCTGATTGCAACCATTTTTCTCATGCATATATTCATTGTAACAATTGAAGAAAAATTTTTTATCAGTGTTATACAGCCATTATGTAATGCACTCCTTTTAAAAATTTAATTTCTTGTACACTGCTTTAGGGTAAGCAAAGAATGTAATTGAAATATATTTTGTATGTTTGTATTGCTTAATTGTCAGATTTCTGTGAGGATTTCTCTCTCCTATATATATATATGTGTGTGTGTGTGTGTGTGTGTGTGATAAAGAATAAAATAACGAAAATATAAATTTAATCATTGATTCAATAGGCAGATTACATCAATTAGGGGTGTAGGATAAGTAAGCTCTATTAAATTACAATTAAATTTATATGTATTAGTATATATTTTTATATTGTTGTCCTTTATTTTCTATATAAACTCTACCTCAATTTGTTGAGCTTTGCATTATCCCGATAAGTCTCCTCTTAAAGAATTTCTCTAATTCTTTCTAGCTCTCCCCGTATATATATTAGTTATAGTTCCTGCATATGGCATAATCATGTTGATACACCATTTCCGGTTAGATCACTGAAGTTAAGCAACACTGAGCCTGGTCAGTACTAAAATGGGTGACCATTTGGGAATTCTAGATGCTGTCTGTGCTCTCTGCATTTTTTCCTGTCATCTTCTTGCCACTGAACTCAAGCAGTGCCGATTTAGGAGAGGTGCAGATGAAGATTCTGCAACCCTTGCCTCACAATTGCATGTGCAATCATCCGTACAGGCGGTATCCATTGTCTTTTGAGACTGAACAAATGTGTTTTGTATTCTAATTGTTCAGAGGTAGACTGCTCCATATCCATATTCTGAAAGTACATTACCAGAGTATTTGAAAAAGTATATTTCATCTTGATCAAACGTGCTATAATAATAATGTGAGGTCTGCTTTTGTGCCAGACATTTTTAAAACGGAAACTCAACATTTCGCTTTTTATTTTATTTAACTTTGAGAAATTAAAAAAAAAAAAAAATAGGAATATGGGGTTCAGGTCTTGGATCAGGAACATACAAGGGTTCTAATTGATTCCTTGGGAAATGTCTGTGTACCTTGAGGAAATTAAAGGCTATAAATTTACTGAAAAATCATTTCAATGTCACTTTTATTATACCCCCACCCATTGCTGAGTACATCTTTGAACCGCAGCCCCAAAATTTAATTTTATAAAATGAAAAAAAAAAAAAAAAGGTAAAACAAAAAGTAACTTGGTGTTTCGGACTGGATACTGGAGGACGGTGTTTCTCATTCAATATTGGCCAACGGGGTGGGGGTGGGGACTTCTTGCTAGTATCTTATAAAGACATGTTTTAAAGACTAACATTAATACAGATGCATCGAGTTAAAAAGTTTAATGAAAATTAGATTTTAAAAAAATATGAAAATATTTTCTCGTACTAGAATTTCTTGAGAAAATTCATTAAAGTAATAAAGTGATTCAATAATGAATTCCAATTAAATAATAAAGTGAAGAGTTTAAAAAAAAAAAAAAAATTCTAACATTAAAAAAATTTTTTTTTTTTTAATGAATATTTTTTTTTATACTGTAAAAGAAAAAAATATTTCTTTACTATTTTAAACTAAAAAATCAACCAAAAGTCTTAAAAAAAAAAAACCCTACCAAATACAAGCAACAAATTTACTGGTCGGCTTTTCAAGGTTAAATGCAACATCACAGGCAAGTTTGACATGACAAGTTATTGAAATATGCACTGCAATCTTGCATCTAATTTGTTCGTTTTACAAATACTTCCATGAAATGTGCTTGAAAAATACCCATTTGACTCGCAGCAAAGTTCCACATCTTCCCTGTAAAGATACCAACATCCGGAAGATTTTCCACTCTTGTAACTTTTCTTGAACCATTTGCATTTGGAATTCTCTTCCTGCTAACTTTTTCCCCATCTGTACCAATATGCAGAAATTTAAATTCTGTGAACAAATATGTTGCTGTCCAGCTCCCCAACCAGTTTGCCCCCCCCCCCCAACTATACATCTGACCCTTATGTATCATCGGCAATATAGTGTTTGGAGTGAATTAATGTTATAAATAAATTACAATAGAAAAATGCGAGCATGAAAAGTAATATGGTTAAGCTTAAACATGGAAAAGTAAAGGACTAGTTGTTAAAACTGGAGAAGAAAAGGACAACATATTATAGTAAAAATAGAATAGATTTAGAACTTAAAATATTGCAGCATTAAGAATTGATTATATAATGTTATAAATTGAATTAAACAAATAAATTCTAAATGCTGCAATATTTTATGTTATAAATTTATATTTCTTACTAGAATATGTTCTTTTCCAGTTTTAACAACTAGTCCTTTACTTTTCCATATTTAAGCTTAACCATATTACTTTTCATGCTCGCATTTTTATATTGTAATCCATGATTTTTCCAGGCTTCCAATAAATTCACTTGTTCTTTGTTTAATTTCAGTCTTATTTCTTATTTTTTTGCCTCCATAAACGTAGCATACACATATGTAATAACAATTTACGGCACTCATCTGCTTCAATAAAATCCCCCCCCCCATTATCTCCCTTTCATTCTGTTTCACTTGTTACTTCTCTTTTCACAACAGCAGTTAATTAGTAGCAACACTAATCGCTGAAGCGATGTGATTGCTACGGAAACTAGTCATAAAAAAACGTTACTCACCTCCTTACATTTTTTTACGATTTTGAATACCAGAAAATTCATAACTTTTTTACTGAACAAAAATTGAAAAATTTTTTTTTTTTTTTTTTCAAGAGATAGCTGAAAAAGTGATTTATAAACTGTAATAATTGTTTGAAATTTGATCGAAAAATGAGTTAGTTTTAAAGCGGTTCTAAATGAATAAAACTGCCAGTTAACCATATATTCAAACACGGTAGTGTTTCAGTGATAACATACCAATAAACACCAAAGATTACTTACTCTATAGACTGAAATAATCTAGCCCTACCCAAGTTCTACCATGCATCTGATCTTATCTAACCATCTATCTAACACTTAAACCTTATCCTTGAGTGGCCTCTGGGCTTTGATAAGTGGTGACCTTATAAATAAATTAAAAAGGTATATTTTACTTACTTTATAGGTCGAGACACATTGTCTGTCGACAACATATATTTGTTAATCATATTTTTTTAACTTAGACATTTTTTGCTACGAGTTGAATAATAATTTACGAATTTTGATATGAAAGATCCAATATTTGTCAAATTACAACCTTGTTTTTTTTTTTTTTTTTTTTTTTTGTGTAGACTTTCAAAATCAAGTGACGTTTTTTACCTTTTATCGTCTTTTTTTGTCTTCAAGTCCAACATAAACAAATTCTTGATGAACCGCCCCCTTAAGTAATCCAAATTTCTATTACTAACGATTACTATGATAGTATCCCATTTACTACTGTACACTCTATAACCTTTATCCTCGAGTGGCATCGATAAGTGGTGACTCCTATGTAAAAAGAAAAAGAAAAAAAAGCCCTCCTCCCCTTCATATCGTATGCCTGCCGAATAAAATTTTGAAAACAGTAAAATTATAAACATGGAAAATAATTTTGCTTTCTTTGTGACGCTAGAGATATCAATGAGAACTAGATCCCGGTCAATTTTTCTGTAAAATCACAATGTGGACAGAATTAAATTTAATCTATTTTTTTTCACTTTTCTTCCGTTGTATTGGATGAGAAAGTCTCTGAATGTCTACACATCCATGTGCAAACAAAGCGACCACTATTTTAATGTAACATTATGAGAGTTGCATTTTTAATGTCTGTCTGAGGTAAGGGATGTAATTGAACTTACATTTTTGATTCTTGCCTAGCAAGAATTATTCCTCCATCAAAATTGTATTAAATTTGTATTTTTATTTTCTGTTTTTAATCTTTCTCAGATGAACAGTCCCCAGAATTTTTTTGCATAAATTCTAACCTTTATCTTTGTCAGACTATCTCTTCCCTGAGACCTACCATCTTTATTATATAATTCTTTCTCACATAAATTTACATCAATTCAAAACAAAATGCATTCTTGTCTATTTTTTTTTCTTTCAATCTATTGATGTCACAGAGAAAGCAATGTTCTGCCTCCCAATCTCTCTCTAAAATAATTTTTTTTTTTTTAAATTTTTGACTTTATTCTTTTTCAATATTTTTTTTAATCAGTTTAGTTTAATTAATAATTAAACTGAAATTATTTTGCCTGTTTCAAAATTTACTTTCTAAAGCTATGTTTCATAAAACTTGTCCATGCCATGCTTCCGTTCAGTCGCGAAAGACAAAGGTACCCCTTAGGGGCAGTAGCGCGTGTAATTGTGAGGTAAGGGTTGCGCAATCCCAACCATACCTCTCCTGAATCGGTACTGTTTGAGTCCACTGGCAAGGAGAAGACCAGGACGACTGAAAACAATGCCGAGATAAGCGGAGAGCACATACAACACCTGAAAGTCCCAAATGGTCACTCATTTAGTACTGACCAGGTTCAACGTTGCTTAATTTCGGTGATCCAGCGGGAACTGGTGTGTCAACGTGATTATGCCATATGAAACTTGTGAATGTGTATAGTGACCTGTTTTCTTTTCAATGGTTATAAAAGTGAGAATGTGTGTGTATGTGTGTGCGTGTGAGGACAATTCTCAACATACATGCGACTGGGAGCTGCTTGTGAATTTCATATTTCTATGGAAGTTCCTCTTTTGAAGGAAGCAGGTTAAACCCGCATAGGGTTAGTGCCATTTCCATTTTCCATACACTTAACAAATTTTTGAGCTACAGATTTGATATTTGGTATATAGGGTATTCAGATATGTGGAAAATTTTTAATCGGTTTTCATCTGGGGGGAAAAAAAACGAACTGCTAAGGGGTCAAGATTGAAAAATTAATATATGAGGGTCATTGGATTTTTATCTTTGTTAACTGTTTAAAGAATGCGTATGTGTGAATCGTTAACATGACAGATTCATATTGTTAAGAATAAGTAGACTTGAAAACACTTTTTAAAGATTGTACGAAGCTAGCCTAATGGTTATCATACTTGATTCACTGTCTTTAGGTTTTGGTTACGATCTCAGCTAGAGTATTTTTTTTTTTTCTTATGAGAAATGAACTGTTTAGAAAAAACAATACTCGCTTGCATATGTCTCAGCTTCTGTATGAATTAAAATATAATATTTATGCGCATTTATGACCGGGCAACGCGGGGCTGTCTGCTAGTAATATATATAATTCTAGGTTAATATTTTCCAGAGTTGAAGTAACAATGAAATTTTAAATAATGTAACGGACTTAATATTTGTACAATCAATATTACCTGAAAAGGTCTCTAGTTATAACTGGCTGACAAAAACATGCTCATGAATGTGTAACGACATATTAATACTTATGTAAAACAAATAAAAAGAAAATGTGTGTATATGTATATAAAATGTAAATTTATATCCTTTATAAAAGTGAATGGTTAGCTGACGTCATATTTCGTCACTGAATGTTAATACTAAAAAGAAAACATCTATTTTAAAAGTAGATAACAATTACAGGCTACTTAATTTCATTATAAAATAGAGATAAAAACATATATCACACAAGTTTGGATTATTGACGATTTTTATCATGAAATACTAGCAATAATAATTAGCTGAACCCATATAAATTCTTCACCGTGTTTGGTTTAATGTCCATTTTACTTGCGGGCAGGTGGTGGACGGCTTCTAAAAACTAACTTCCTATTTATCTTATCGTTAGCCTAACTACATATCTTGAAATGTAACAAAATTTTTTTTTTTTTTTTTTTGAGATCATTTCCTTAGCTGAGATTGTTTTTCTAAGCTGGATGACCTTCCTAATGCCAAGCCAATGATGAGGTGATGGGGACTAGTATTTTTTATCAAGAAAAAGGAAGGATCAGACGAAAAAAAAAAACCCTTAAAATTACATTTTTTGCAAATGGTAAGAGATTGCTTTTAGAAACAAATAAAAAAAAAAAAACTATGTAAATAAAAACTAAATTAATTTATTTGCGGACTGTTATCCTCACCTTCATAGTTGTTTCATGTTTCGGCCAACTCCTCCTCTGACCTTCTTTAGGTGATCAGAATAGGAATGCCGAGTCTTGTAACTGTATCCCCAATAATTACTGCCTTCCATAGTTGTTGTTTCACCATGTTTTAGCCAACTAAACCTCTGGCCTGCTTTAGGTAGGATTGAAATCGCTGTCTTCAGACAATGCCACGAGGGTGGGGCATGGCACAGTGTATATAGGTGATGAATTTCTGTGGTTTCAGGTGAGCATTGGCTGAAGTTAATGAATGTAAACTGGTAGTGTAGTAATTGTTAATGGAGATTGAGTAGAATTTGGATTATTTAAAGGGACGACTTAACAAGGACTTGTTTATATTGGACTTGAAGGCCACTATATTGTAGTCAGCCAGGAAGCAAGCCAATGGAACAGTGTTCCACAGGCGGTCAGTTCTAGGAAAGAAGCATTGTTCATGGAATTTGCATTTAGATTTAGGTATAGGCAGAGAGTAGGGGAAATTGTTTATAGTGGTTGTACTAGTCTAGTTTTTTGTGAAAGTTTGACAAGCGGGATCATAGATTGGAGCTCAGACGAGCACTTGTCATGAAAATAACGATAGAGCAGAGACCTACTCGCAATGTCTCTTTTGTGGGAAAGAAGTTGCAGGGAAGAGAAAAGGGCATCACCTACTAGGTTTCGAAGCTGGTTTTGAACTCTATAAAAGCAGAATAAGATGCACTGAGTGGCTCCTGCCCAGATGTGGCAACAGTACTCCATTTTAGGATGTACTTGGCTCTTATAAAGGATTCCATCTGCAGTAAGATACCTACTGGAGCAGTAGAGTGATCCAACCATTTTTTTAGAGATCTTGCAACAGATTTGATGTATGTGTTTCATTTTAGATCAGGAGTGAAGGTCAGTCAAGCTTGTCAAAGTATGGTGCCACCCCAAAACGAGTCATTCATTTCAGTTCAGCCTAATAGGGGTCAACAATTATTTTACATATTGGCATGTGTTGGACAACTTTTAAAAATTGAATTCAAACTATCTAAAGCTGGTTCATTAGAGTAGTTTTCCTTTCATTTAAGTTGTCATTTTTTTTTTTTTAATCTTTTTTCATAAATATCTAAAAGTACGCCCATCAATTTTTCTCAACTCTGATCTCCTCTTCAAAATGTTAATTATAATTTTTGATTACCCCTAATGGCTTCCTGCCATTGACAGAAAAACGGTTGATGTTCTTGCCATAATTCCTTAACTTCATTCATGTTATTTTGATTATTCCAATTACTGTTCTCACCTTGAGTGTTATAATCACAATGTTTCAGTCGGTGACCTCTGACCTTCTTCAGGTGTAGCTTGCCGAACTCTCAAATCTTTCAAACTTTCAACCTCAATACAAGTATCGATGTACAATCTCACCATTTATCACTAGAAATAAGCATCCCAAACTAACCTAGTTTAGGATGCGAAAACTGGTAAAGTTAAATTTCCCTTAACTTCAGCTTGCGATATCTCGTTTATTTTTTGGGTTATTTTGATAAAGCTTTGATTTAAATAAAATTTAATGTTTTTGCTTTATGGATATATAATTCTTTTTCTTGTGTCTTTAATATTTTTTTTATTCCCCAGGCTACTTCAAGTTATGTCAGTAATTTTGGTGAATGCCACATTATTTTTTACACACAAAAAATGTTTTTCAAATTTGGTGCGCGCGATATTGAGTCTCTAGGTATATAAAAATAGTACCATTTTTAAAAGAAAAAAAGAAAAAAAGGGCACTTATCAATATAGTGAGCTTAAAAAAGGGGTTTTAAGTTTTTCACAAAAACAAAAATCTGACTTGAAAACTTCAGTGAAAGAAATATGAAAGTCAATTGAAAAAATTCCGAAACTGGCACCATTTTGTAGAGAAATATTTCCTCTTTAATAATCTGTTGGTATCATATTACTACACTCATAAATCAAGGAGCACCACTAGGTGTGTCAGAAACTTTGTGAAAAATATTGAATAATTCGACCCACCCCCTGTCTTTCCAAGCTTATAACTACTCGAAAAATGTAATTCAAACCCTAATTTTTTTTTTCAATCGAAGGAACAAGGACCAAGGTTTCATTTTAAAAAAAAAAACGTGATTTAAAAAAAAAAAAAAAAAAAAAAAAAGTTTTAAACTTCGGACTTTACAGGTAAATTTCTAAAAAAAAGTACTACTTTTTTTTTTTTTTTAAATTTGAATATATTATTTATTGATCTTTTATCTTAAATTTGTGATATATAAAACTTTGGCAAGTAAATTATTTACTTTTTAATAGATATTTCAAAATGAGGTGGCATGAATTTAAAAAAAAAACGTTTGTCTAAAATATTATATTCAGTTTATTGGAAAGAGCATAGAATTTCACATTGACCCTGAAAATATCGTAAAAATAGAATCAATAGAAAAATTTTGATAGATTTTTAAAGTTTAAAAATTGAAAAATACTGAACTCGTAAAATTCAATTAATTTCATTACTGTTTTTTAAAAAATAAAAAAATATTTCTATTACTTTTTATACAACTTTAATAGTTTATTTTGGAAGTATAAGAAAATAAACAACCCACTTTTAAAAGAGAAATTACGAGTTGTTTATATTAGGAGTGTCAAAAATTCCTACAAAAATTCTGATACACCTAGAGCACCACTAATAAAAGTGACTATACCTAGACATCGAGATTTACAACTTAATCCCAAGTGACCAAGTATCATCATGAAAATCAACTGTCAGCATGAACGAGCTGCCTGCACTACAAAAACGTAAACAAACTTGTTTCACTATAGATATATCAAAGTTCTTAGGTGAGTTTGTTTTTGTTTATTTAAAAGTTATAGAAAGTTATTGTTTTAAATAATATTTTTAGTGCGTCAATATAAGAAATGAAAATTTACAATTGAAAAAATGATGTCAGTTGTTTATTTTCTATTTTCAAACTTTCATATATTCTTTGCTTTATCTTTCGGTTGGATAAACTTCAGCATTGTCAAATTATCTTTAAAAAATTAAACTGGGTACATTTTAAACCAAAAAGACATTTTTACTTGCGTGTGACTGTGGCGAAAAAATTTTTTTTTTTTTTTTTATTTAAAAAAAAATGTGCCTCATTTTTGTTTACTTATTTAATTCTCTTATGTTCTGTCAGGCGTTTTTGATATATCTAACATTTTGTTAAATTATTTTTTTATTAGACTGTACAGTTACATTAGTTTAAAAAAAAAATAACAAAATATAGGTAAGTTTTAAGTTACATGCAACAAGTCCTGTGTAAACAAAAAAAATTAATTTCATGTAAAAATGTGCTTTTTTTTTTTTTTTTTTTTTTATCTGGAGTTTTTGATAAATTTGAAGATTAAATTATTTTTTAATTACACTGTACATTACTTAAAAAATAAGAACTGAAAATATAATTAAGTTATGTGCACGTGGTGCGTAAATGAAAAAATTAATTTCACTGTAAAAATCACTTTTTATTTATTTTTTTTTAATAATTCCCGAGACGGTACTTCTACAGTTTATCACCAAAAATGGAGACGCCATTTTTTTTTTTTCGCGCACCTGTCATTAAAATCCAAGGGAGAAATCAGTATTTTAAACTATGATAGAAGTTAAAAATAAATAACAAAAAAATTAGACTA
This sequence comes from Euprymna scolopes, assembly GCF_053919585.1. NCBI lineage: Eukaryota > Metazoa > Mollusca > Cephalopoda > Sepiida > Sepiolidae > Euprymna > Euprymna scolopes. The sequence continues at coordinate 42,625,776 of NC_136511.1, read as the reverse complement.
GATATTAATTACTTCCAGAAAGAACTATAAAAAAAAAAAATGTAAATAAAGAAAGAGAACATATATCCGTAATTATTTAATTGAAAATGTTTCGATTTAATTAATGGAAACGGGAATGTTTTTCATGAAACATATTTTTATTATTAAAAGCAGAAAATGAAAAAATTAAAAACAAAAAAATGAAAATGACATCTTCATAATTGTCTAAACTGGGGGAGCGCCATTTAAAAACCAAAACATCTACTGTATAAAAATTTATCAAAATATAATTGTAAAAATATTTATTGAAAAGTTTGCATGAGAAAATATAATTCTAATAAAACAATTTTGTAATGAAAGCAACATTGGATTTTTATAAAATATTTAGTATATATTTGGTGAATGTCACCCAACTTCAACCAACTTCAACCCTTAGTGCAGGTGATACTCAGAATATAAATGTGAATTAAAACTTCTACCTGATCATGGCTGATGGAACAAGAGCATGCTACCCTGTGGGTTAAATAGTTCCTTTTAAAATTCCATACAGATTTCTGAGTGTGATAGAAAGATCTCCGAGTTCAACAAGATACGTCTGAAGAACGTCAGAGGTTGCATTTGCTGTAACATTGTGCAAATAACACTCAAGATGAGAACAGTAGTTTGAATAATGCCAATAATACAAATTATTAATCGTCATCTCAAAAGTTCAGAAACATTAAATATCCTTTGTTTCTGTTTTAGTTAATTTTATATTGGTCCTCCGATTTATCGGAGAGGGACCTATGTTTTCAGTGGCATCCATGCATCTGTTAGTCCGGATGATTGCCAGATAACCGTCCATTAGTTTTCCCTGAAATTTTGCCACAAATTGTATTTCATTAAATAGATGTGCACAGTAAAAAAATTTTTTTTGCAAAAATTCTCGTATCCCAGGGGCTCAAAAGAGGTAAAAAATAACAAGTTTTGCCCCATAACTTTTGGTCCATCCATGAGATTTTTCTGAAACTTGGCCAAAATGTGGAGCCCATTGTTAATATAAATCCAGTATGAGTGACCCTGGCAAAATTCTGGTTCGGGTCCCTGGGGACTTTTAGTGTGGCTTTTTTTTTTTTTTTTCATATTTCTCAAAAACTTGATATGTTTGAATATGTAGTAGTTTTTCATGGTGGTCAATTCAAATATACATGTTAAGGCCTGAAACTGCACCGTTATCCATTTGCAATGGGATTTGGCATCCCCAGGGGCTCAAGAGGTCAAATGCCCCCAAATGGCCATAAATTACACTTTTTGCCCCAGAGCGTTTGATCCATCCATTAGATTTTCCTGAAACTTGGCCAAAATGTGAAGGCCATTGTTGTTAATTCAGTATGGGTGACTCTAGCAAAATTCTGGTTCGCATCCCTCTGGGACTTTTAGTGCTAAAAACATGCCTTTTAGGAACTCTTTTTTTTTTTCATATTACTCAAAAACTTGATATGTATGTAGTGGTTTTCCATGGTGCTAAATTCAAATATACATGTCTTAAGGTGTGAAACAGCACCATTTGTCCATTTTCACTGGGATTCGGCGTTCCCAGGAGGTCAGAGGTCATAAATGCCCCCAAAATTGCAAAAAAATGATACTTTTTACTCCATAACTATTGCCTCACCCATTAGATTTTTCTGAAACTTGGCGAAAATGTGAAGACAACATTGGCCCTTCACACTTCTCACATTCATCATTTTTTTTCACTATTTTTTGTGGCGTCATCTCACATGCAGCACCAGAGGAGGACCACGCACGTGCGGCTTGTTTTTTATATTTTATGTCTACTGACCCTATTTAGCATGTTTTTTTATTGATAAGAATTTGAGTGTTTTTCTTTTTCCTGAATAATAGCAATAACAGCAAAAAAGTTGGTTTATACTATGTTCAGAATTAAATATCACTTAATTATTCCATGTGATAGGAGTGGGGGTGGGCGAGGGAGGTGGTGGTGGTGGGATAAACTTCAGATATGCAAAGTTGTGATTTAAAAAAAAAAAAAAAACAGCTGATAAAAATCCTGCTTGACCTCTGGTAAATTTTTGTTTGTTTGCTTACGATGTATTGCTATATAGCCTATGTTGTTGGTTGACCTTGTTTTATTTATTATTTATGGGTTTCAGTTAAAGATATTCTCTAATTCCTTTCAATGAGTAGCTGCAACATGTTCTTGAAGAGACGACAATCATTTTATCCTAAAATATACATTATTCATCTTAACTACATACACATACGTTTTCCTTAATTAAGAGTTGCTTCTGGCTATGACTTAAAAAGACATTCAGTGATGAGACACCACTTGGGGGCTATGGGAGAATCTGGAATTGCCCCTTAGTTACCATTGCTTCCAGGTCCACTTTGGCCCAGAGAGGTAATATCTTAAGGGATCTGGTGCTTCAAGATCAGGGTTTTTTTTTTTTTTTTTTTTTTTTTTTTTTTTTTACATAAACGTCACCACTTATCAAGGCCGATAGGCCACTCAAGGATAAGGGTTAAAGAGTGTAGAGTAGTCAAAAGGACGATATAGTAATGGAAGTTCGGTAAATTTGTTAACTTAAGTGGAACGGCTCATCAGAAATTTGTTCACGTTGGACTTGAAGACAACCATATTATAGAAAACAGGAAAACGGAAGACAATTCCACAGGCGTGCAGTTGTAAGAAAGAAGATTTGATCATGGAATCTATGTTTAGGTTTAGGTACAGATAAAGAGTTGGGAAAATTATTGATAATGTTTTCAGCTAGTCTAGTGTTTCTTGTGAAAGTTTGGCGAGGGGGGGGGGACCATAGATTGAAGCTCAGTTGAACACTTTCCATGAAAATAACGATAAAGCAGAGACAAACTCGCAACATCTCTTCTGTGAGACAGAGGTTGCAGCGAAGAGAAAAGGACATCTCCCACCAGGCCACGAAGTCTATTTTGAACCCTATCAAGGCAGGACAAGTCTTTTCTAGCAGCTCCTGCCCATATGTGGCAACAGTACTCCATCCTTGGACGTATCTGGCTCTTATATAGATAGAGAATTGCATCAGCAGTGAGATATCTACTGGATCGATAGAAGGATCCGACCATTTTTCCAGTGACCTTGGCAACAGATTTGATGTACATATTCCATTTAAGATCTGAAGATACTGGCTTCCTGAACAAAAATACTCCAACATTGATGTTATTGTTTTTTTTTTCCTTTACCTTTGCAAAACTCGAACAATTTTTTCTACAAGACAATCAAACCCAACACCATGAATAAATATTTGAAGATATAAAGAACTTGAAGCATAAAAACTCTATCCAAAAATACTAAGTTCTGTATTAAATAACCCAAAAAAGGGTTGCTATGCCGTAAAACAACCAAACCAAACACCATGAATAAATATTTGAGGATGTAAAAACCTGAATGCATACCCCCCCCTAAATTACTGGATTCAGCATTAAATAACACGAAAAGGGTTATTCCATAAAACAAAACAATCATTGCATATTACCTCGCAGATTTTATCAGCAACTTATTATTCAACTTCAAATTTTTTCTTCAAACACTATCAATGGTAATTGATATAACTGTATTGGTTATGTGATATAACTAATAAGTATAAGAATAGGAAATTATATATTTCAGTGCTTGTTCTGAGTCCCCCCAATCCCTCTAAAAAACAAAAATGAAGAAAAATTTATCTGATGTACATACCCTTGATAGAAAGAAAACCAAAAATCATGTAATTCTGCCATGAAGGAAAACCATTGAACTGAAGGATTTCCATGTTTAACAATTGAAAGAAGGCCGTCTGGGCCAATTGCTTCTTTTGGTTGTTTTCACATATATATTCAAGCGATAGTTGGAACTAAGGTAAAAGATGACTCCTCCATGAAAATAACATGTTTTCACTACTATAGGGACCAAATCTGTACATGATTACTGTAACCGCTTTGTAACATTTATTTTTGAAACATGTGATGTTTTTGATTGCAGTGTTCCCATGAAATCCAATTTTGTGTTTCTCTTAGTGAATTATCTTTATAGAAACTAGGTTCTCAAGGTGGTCATTAAACTCTTCAATAATTTTGGGATCTGTACTTTTGTGATCCTTTGAATTTGCATAAGTAATTGTCTCTATCTGAAAGTTTTGATATTTCTTTTTCCCCCTAGAGTTTTGTTTTGATGAGTTTTTTTTTTTCCTCTTTTCAAGACAGTACTTGATACACCAAACATTTCATCTGTTTTTGTTATGCTAGTGCCTGCCATATGAACACCAACAATTTGACTTCATTGAAAGTCTAGAATTTTAATTATCTTTGTATGATATTTGAAAAAAAAAAAAAAACGTAATTAAAAAAAAACAAAAAAACTTTAAACAACACTAATTATAAAAAATAAAAATAAAAATAAACATAAAAATAAACCAACTTTGGCAGCTTTCTAGCTATTTCGAATTTATGATGCAAGGAGTTATATTATTTAGTAACATATTACTGTATATGTATTTAACCTCAGCTATTAACATATTTATCTCCTTGCCAGGAGTTTAGACATAAGGTCGGAAGCCAGCACACTGGGATAAATACACTCTAGCTTACAAAAATGCCTGAGCAGCCTCATTGGCATTATTCAGTACGAGCACCTCAAGCAATTAACAATAAACAAAGTCATTGTCTATATATATATATTATTCCTTAATTCCTTAACTTTATTAAAGATGAGAATAATAGTCGGAAATAAAAATAAATTAAAGTCATTGTCTAACTACTAACCCCTTTAATTTCTCCAAATAAACAAAGTAGGCTCTGAATCAAATAGATTTTTTCCCCCCTTTATGATTTTAAATTTATACTTTCATCGTAAAATCAGTAAATAACAGGCTAACATGGTATATTTCATCCTAAAGAAAACATCAAAGGTACATGAAACAATGAATTTATAATGGTGAAATTGAAATCCATCTACTGATTATGATTTCCTTGTAGCCCTGTACACTTGGTATGAGCGTTATAATTGGTTCCCGTGACAAAGGATTGGATCCTAAGAGACCCCCATGGAATATCTGACTATACCATTGCTTTTGTTTATCTTGGGAAAGTTATTTATCTCTCTCCTATGGCAGAACGATGTGATATACCTGTCAACAGGGAAAAAAGCTATCTCAACATTGATCTTGACTGTTGATTTTAGTGTTGAGAGGAAAACCCTCTGGCTAAGGTATAAATTTCACTCCTTTTATTGATGGGTGAAATAATAGGGTAGATGAGACTCTCAAGCCATAGTAGAATAACTAAGAGAAGGTAAACTCTGAAAGACCTTTTTTTCCACTTAGCCATGCATTGTTTCTGATCAACTCGGATATCTCCTTGCCATTGAATCAATGTTTGGTGAGGATGTGTTATTAGGCATTACGAAATTCTTGCTTCACTATAAACTTCCCATCTTTCAGAGGGTATCCTTTGTCTCTTGAAAAAAAAAAAAAAAAAAAAAAGGGGGGCAATATAAAATCTTTTTACATAATGACTAATGATTTACAGTGAACCTTAGGTTTACTTTCGGTGGCCTTGTAACTCATGCTTCCTTTTTAATTCTTACATTCTACAAGTAATGTTTCTGATACAGGGGGAAGAATAGCTGTCTTTTGAGATCAAAATCTCACTGTTAGTTGGTTTTTGACCTTGAAGTAGTTTTTTATTTTATTCAAAAAAAATTTTTTTAGCTACTTACATCAAGTGGTTTAATGCTTTGTCTAGAGCAATCTCCATTAAAAAAAAAAAATGGCGTATATCGATCCCTTGTAAAAAGCATTTTTTTTCTGAACACGCGTGATATTTGTGGCCTAAAACTGCAGCATATTCTTTTTCCACATTCTTCATGTAAAAACAAAAACTCAAATCATAACCAAAAAAGTTGCATGCATATGTGAGACTTTTGATGACTTCTAACAAAAAAAACAAAAAACAAACTAACCTTTAATGCCTGTGGTGGTATTATTAGCACTGGGTGGGATATATCAGCTTTTTCAAAAGGAAGAAGTTTACAGGGAATGTCAAATTCACAAGCGGTCCCCAACCACATGTATATCTGTCATAGGAAGGTGGTATAGAGTACCTAGCATTCCCAAATAGTTACCCATCTAGTTCTGGCCAGGCTCCACGTTGCTTACTTTCAGCGGTCTAACGAAAATTGTGTCAATGTAATTATGTAATATATATATATATATATATATATATATATATAGTGCTGATCCTCCTTTCCTATTCCCCGATTTAGGATAAAGTTATGCCTATGTTCCAGAACTGATATAGTTGGGTTTCCTTTTGTATTTTATGAATTTCAGTTGTAAAAGTCAGTTTATACAAATCTAAAATATTCAGATTTATTATCACATTTCTGATTTTTTGAGATGAGGATTGATTATTCATAGTGTTTGGATTAACGGACTACTATTCTCATCTTGAGTATTATTTGTACGTTTCAGTTATTGTAACCTCCAACCTTCCTCAGGTGGCTAAGTTGCTATATTTGGTGTAGTAGTTAATATTCTTGAAATTTAAACCCTTTAGAGACTTTATGTTAGTGTTAGGATAGTACCGCTGCCACTAGGAATATGAAAGAGGGAATGTCTGTATTGTTAGCAGAAGTTAAGTGTTTTCTGTGGATTTGAGATTTGGCTTGCATTATATTGTTTTTTTTTTGTGTTTTTTTGTATAAATAACTACTGAAAGCTTTTTTTTTTTCTTTTTTTTTTTTTTTTAAGGTATTTTTTGTTTGTTTTTATCTTTTAAATATCTATTTCAAAATGTAATCCTCATTTGCTCTGATGTATAGCTGATCATTTTAGCACCCAGCCCACTGAAAGAAGATTTAAAATACATAATATCCAACTCTTGAGAGTTGATAATCTCTCAAGCTGGATTTAGTTATACTTTTCTAAACATTTTACATATTGAAAATATCGTCCCATTTCTCACAGTGGAATATTTTATACTTTTTTGTTTGTTAAAGAAAGAAAAAGAAAATTGAGGATTAGCTAAGTCAGATGAATCAACAGTGGATGAAGTATTTTGGCAAGTGTCTAAAGGGTAAATCCTGACAAGAATCTAGGATCTCTCCTCTCTTCCTATTTGGGCTTTGTGCCTAAGATACATGATGGGCTTTTGTGACCATTTTTTAAAAAAGAACTAAAAAAAAACAAAAAAAAACGTTATAATTGTATTTTATTTTTTTGTCTAAATAAAAATAGGTTTATAAACATGAAAAAGCAGTCAATATTTCTTCCTCTTCAATTAATTTCATAGTAAACTAGCGGGACCTGTGGAAATTCCACAGCAGCATCTTTCATATGTAATATATTGCTGCTGGGCATTCTGTGGATGTTCAATATTGTAGCTCATTTGTTAAAACTGAAAGTATTTAAGTAATCTGGTTTAATGTAGTGTCAGAATATATCTGGTTATTACAGTTTATCTCCAATATCGTTATAAGAGTCTGTGACATATTTCCATTCCATGAACGCTTTGTGCAAATGGAAACCCCACAATAGCATTAAATCATCTTTAGACAGAACAGATACTACCCTTGTCTTCTAGCCAGAAGACCAAGAAGGTATATTTTAGTTTCACACATGGGCCAAAAATGACATTTTAAAAATTATTTTGATTTTTTACATTGCATCTTTGGTGATTGGGAGATCCTATTTATTAAAAAGGAGAATAGGTGATAACATACTACAAACATTAAATTAGCGTACCTATATATGATACTAATAAGTTAATGTTCCTAATGGTCTATATACTAATACTTTAATGTTCGTAGTATTTTATCACTTTCTATCTTCTGTTTTAATAGGATCTCCTGATATTATAATTTAGAATAATCCTGACACACATGCATACATTAAATGTACTACAGTATTAATACATAGATGACCTCCTCTTCTCGTTATAGACTAAAGATTTCTAAGCAAAAAAAGTAGTTTTTCCTCAAAATATCTTTGGTTGTGCAATGGAAGGTGCTTGTCTTTTTTTTTTTTCTTTTTTTTTTTTTTTCAAAAGCTGCTTTGATTTCCTCAGTTTTAAATAATTTTATAATAAAAAAAAAAAATTGTTTTCTTTCAGGCTCCAACAGTGAGACCTCCAAACATGAGACGGATGTCTAATTGTCCTCATGTCACCCTGATTGGGGAGCACCAGTCATGGGAAGAGATAAAGAAGAAGCACGAAGTGAGTATTTGACAATATTTTTTAGATAATGTGTTATTGTTATTTACGTGTTTGTTTTCGTCTTGGTGCTTGTTGCTTCCACGTTTCAGCCATTGTTCGGGTGCTATTTTGATATTCGCATGGAATAAGATGTAATATACCTACGAGTTACATTTTAGAGATCAGAGACTGAGACAGTTTTCAACCCAATCTTTCAAATGTACACTAGTGCCTCTAATCACTGTAAATTCTCCATAGGGCCTCTAGCATATTGTCATAATAGCAGCGGATCACGGAAAGTCTGTCATGAAATGAGGAAACCTAGTTAAAGATTCTGTAATTTGATTACCTGGCCAGATAAATTAAAAAAAAAAAAAATAATGCACATAAGTTGAATTATTGTTGTCTTTTCTTTAACTGGGTGCTGTCTGATCAGGCTGTCTGAAGACCCTGGCTTCGTGAGAACTCAATCGTGTTCTGGAAAAACCAAAACAATTTTCCTCCACAAAGCAATCAAATCAAACCCCATGAATAAACATATTGGGAGATATAAAGAATTTACAACGTAAAAAAAAAAAAAAAAATGTATTATGGAAAGTCTGTCATGGCATATCGAAATAGTTGTGGAAGATTATCCATAACTTTTTTGTGATCAAACAATATTTTTAGGGAATGAATTCCTATTTTAGTCGTGTAAATTTTTTTTTTTTAATTAAAAACAAAACACTTGAGTTGGATTATTTTTGTGTTTTTTGTTTCACGATGAAAAATTTGCTTCTCCACCTAAGCAGCAGTCCTTTTCTTTTTGTTGCTTATCCATTAACAAACTCACAAGCGAATGAGGCAACATCCAAAAACAAGACTCCTGTCAAACAAAAAATCCATCTTTTTATGCTGCCACGTCAGACTCTCAACGGTACCTAAATCTGCATACTTGTATTGTCTTTGTATCTGAAACTTCTAGGTTTGAGTGCCAATGCTTCTCTAGAGCAGGCGCATGCCAACCGTGAGCGCTTATTGCTATACTTCTTCACACAATTACCACAAGTTGAACATTCTAAGAATGAATCCTCTGATTTGATTACCTGGCCAGCTATTCTAACAGAAAATAATGTTCATCATACGTTGAATCGTTGTTGTTCTTCCTTCACCCTGGTGTTACTAGATCAGGCTGTCTGGAGATACTGGCTTCTTGAACAAAAATGCACTAAGCATTGATGTTATTTTTCTTTTTTCTTTTTTGCAAAACTCAATCATGTTCCACAAATCCCGAAATAAAAATAATTTTTCTCTACAAGTCAACCAAACGAAACAATGAACAAAAACTTGAAGCATAAAACCTTTTTTCCAAAATTACTGGATTCTGCATTAAATAACCAAAAAGAGTTGGTAAGCTGTAATACAAAATAACCAACAGCCTTACTTCAAAATAGTTTCGGGACACGAAAATAAAATTCAATATAATGTCCTAATGACGTAATCTTGTTGAGAATTACCACAAAAAGAGTAGATCAAATAAAGGGTATAGTTCGAAATACCCAGAAGGAGACTGACTACAGCAAAAGGCATCTGTAGGTCAGATGCAGAGAACAATGACAAAGATGTTTTATTTAGTGATGTGCAATTTTTTTGTCACTGCTTTAAAGCCATTCAAGGATAAGGGTAAATGAGACAGATGGATGTTTAGATGAATGATGAAGAATGTTAGAGGATTGATGAATGGAACAATTTGCTTATGAAGATGGTTTGACAAGTATGTTGGCACTAGATTTGAAGATAAAGTTGTAGTCTGCAGGGAAACAGACCTGCAAAAATGTGTTCTACAGATGGAAAGTTCTTAGAAAAAAAAAACTCTGCTCATGGAAATTCTTTGATATTAGGCATATGGGAGAAGGAAAGGTCTATGTAGTTGTGGTAACAAGTTCTTGTGAATGTCTTATAGAAATTACAGTTTAGTGTTCTGGGGTAGTTAACATTTCTATATCTATGATAGTATTACAACTAATTGAAATGATATGTTAGCAGCAGACTGACTTTGGAATTACAGAAACAAAGAAAAGAAAGAAAGTGGAAAGAAAAGGAAAGAAGACAATTCAGCGAAAAAAATATTGGGAATGCAGACACAAAGAAAAAATTGGAATTATTAACTAAAGTAATAGAAAAGATAGCAACGAGTCAGACCAGAATGTTTTTCCCAAACCGCGATCTGGTCATCAGAAACATTTTACTATTGTCCTGAAGAGGAGTGGACTTTTGAAGCCTCTTTTCACAGATTTGGTGAAATATTCAGGATTGATTGCAAGTCATGGAGTGAGCAGATGAAAAGGTTTGTCTTTTATTACAAAAATTGGAAGCTGCAGAACATAAGTTTGTAGACTACATCATTCCTAAACAGACGAGTGAATTGTCCTTCGATGAGACAGTGAAATCTTTGATGGAATTATACTGTCCAAAAATCAGCTTATTCCATAAACGATAGCAATGCACCAACTTGACATGTATAGAAGACCAAGGTTACACCACATTTGTTTCAGTCATAAATAGACACTGTGATGACTTCGGAATATCCTCATTGACGTTGGACAACTTTATGGTCCTGATTTTCATTGAAGGCTTATATTAACCAAGGACGCTGAACTCTGATGCCAGGCACTAAACAGATTGGAAAAGGAACTAAATATAACCCTTCAACATTTGGCTGAGAAATGCCAAAGAATCCTCTCTGATTAGCAAGACTCCAAAAATATAGAAGACACAGGTGTAGCACACGTTAAAAATGTACGAAGTAACAAAAAATTTTACTCTCCAAACAGTCAAATGAAAGCCAAACGTAAGCCTCCAGAAAAATCCCTAAAGAAGCCAGAGTTACCCAGTTATCAATGCCAAGGACTCCACTGGCAAAAAGATTGTCCATACCAGTCCCGGAAATGTGATCGGTCCAGATGCAACGGACACAAAGCCTCACATTGCAGAGCAAAAGGACCCTCATAAGAGCTACGTAAAAAATGAGGACTCAAGCGGAGGACAAAAATGTATGGAAGTATGTGACAGTAAAAATTGGACAAAAATGTTAGACTTCAATTTGACAGTGGTTCGGATTTATCCATCATAAACTATATTTGCTGCAAAATCGGAAAACAAAAGATGAGAATCAAAAAAGTAACTCGTTCAATAACTGAAGAAAGAATAAGATTTGAAGGTAACATTGAAGGCAAAAATACTGAATCTCAAGATGTTTGTATTAAAAATCAGTAATAACCTTTGTGGGACAGACTGGAGTAAAACATTTGTACTCTGGGACTTGCCCATTAGCAATTTTTTGTCCGAAAGTGGACAACCATACAGGTGAAGCTGAAAAACTAAGATCTGAATGAGCCGTTCCCCAATATTTTTCAGACAAACTAGGCCGCTGTACAAAAATGGAGGTGAAGTTTAAGTTACAAGACAATGCCACCCTTTTCTTTAAAAAGAAACGCAGCGTACTGTTTGCCTCTATACAAAAGATTGACATAAACCTGGACAGACTCTTCAAAGCAAGAATTTTTACCCCAGTCGACTACAGCATAAAAGAAAAAATTGAAGGATATCGGTCTGCGCAGACTACTCAACTGGTTTGAATACAGTACTTAAGGATCATCATTACTTGCTACCAAGCCCCGAGGAAGTTTTTACGAAACTAAATAAAGGGAAAATATTCTCAAAAATAGATCTGAGCGAAGCGTACCTACAGATTCCCGTTGAGGAAGAAAGCTAAAAATTTTGCATATTACAACTCGCAAGGGACTATTTAAGTTGAATAGGTTAGCTTTCGGGATCAAAGTCGCACCAGCTATCGTTCAACAGATAATCAACACAATGTTGAGCAGCCTTGATTTTTTTCCATCGGATACCTGGACGGTATTCTAATGAAAAGCGAATCGATAGAAAACATGTTTTTCAGGTGTACAAAAAAATAAACGAGTACAGCTTCAAACTTAAAGACACCAAATGTAAATTTTTCCTCGACCAAATAAAATACCTAGGGCAGATGATGAAGGAATGGTAATCGGCTCAATCCAGAAAGATCCATAGCAATAAAAAATATGCCTGAACCACATGACAGTTTTTTAGGCTTAGCTAATTATTATCGAGCCTTCATTTCTAATATGCACATATTGCACGCACTTTAAATTAACTACTTAGGAAGGACAAGGTTTGGAACTGGATCACCATTCGAAAAGCTAAAAGACGTGCTTATATCGGAACTATTCCTGACTCATTACAACCCAGATTTAGACATTATCATCACAAGTGACGCAAGCGCATATGGAATCAGCATGTGTATTCTGCATAAAATGGGAATAATTCCTTTCTGCAGGTAGTAGGCACACGTGTCAAGAACCTTATTGCGAACATTTCACTGCAACATTTAGCTACGAGGATAATTGGAAGGTTATTACTGTATCTGGTATGTAGGGGAGAGCAGGGTATCTGGGAATGTTAAACTAATGTATGTGAATTTTAGTTAGCTGGGTACTGATGAGAGATTAGGAGCTATAAGGAATATAGGGGGATACTATAATATGGGGCAGATGGTGACTATATGTAGAGAAAGCATAAAAAGAGGGCTGGGTAGCGGAGTAAATTGCATATTCAATGATATGGTGGATATGGATTATTAAAGATTATACAGGTTGCTAAAGATTATAAAATGGGTGATAAAAGTTAAGTAGTCGGATAAAAAAAAATGCAGTAAATAAGTATTGGGACGATTAATCGGAATTGGAAATATTGGAACATTTGGGGGTGTCGGAAGTGGAAAAATGTGGTGCATCTTTTCCAACCCCGGAAAAAAAAGTGGTAGTAACAGTGGGGGGGGGGATCAAAACAACAGTAGGCAGTTTGGGCAGAGAGAGGTATTAAAACAAAAAGTGGTAGTAGGCAGGCAGGCTCGAACCTGTAATGCGAAGGAGAAAAAGGTTAAAACAAAACGTCATGCCTTAGTTTTTGGGGACACACACATTTTGCCTTTTATATTATTATAGATGAAGGACATCATTTTTTTTTTTTTTTTAATTTTTTTATTACTTTGTTTTGTGATGAACACCTGACAAAATTGTTTCCTATTCTCATCTATTTCTATGTTTTTGTTCTCAGCTTCAAGAATGTCACACTTGCCAGGCACAACCACCAAATCTTTGGCTGTGTTTGGTTGGCAATTGCAGCTACATTGGCTGCGGAGAATCCTCCAAAGACCATAGTGCTTGTCACGCAGATGTAAGTGGTTTTTCTTTTTTCTTTTCTTTCTCTATTCTCTTTAATGGATATTAAATTTGCTGCTGTCTTTCAGCCCAACTGGTTGCTAATGCTTTGGAATTTGGATGATCTATTATGCTTTGTTAGTTTATGAGAATGTATGACTGCAGGATTTCAAAGAATCTTCTTTACGTTACAAGAAAAGCACCCCACTGACAGGCCATAGCTGCGTTTCCAAGATGTATGCAGAAGAAACCAGTGTATTGTCGGCAAATAGGAAACCTTGTTTCTTGTTTGGAGGCAGACTGCACAACAAGGTTTATTTTGGTCCGAAGATAAATTCAGACCAAACTAATGATGCAGCTAAGGAAGTATGCGATCAAAAAAGAAAATAACTTAGTTCTCCTTACTAGAGTATTTATTGCCTTCCTGTGGCAAAAAGATGTGAAACCATGATCGGAAAATAGGATTGAAGAGCCAGCATCCCAGAAGAAACTCTAACTGGGCAAAAAAAATGGCTAGGGCTAGTCAACCCATTGATAATCCTCAGTAGGGGAACCTCAAACGATGAGCAATGAACTAACCCCTTCTCAAAGAGAGAAAGTAAAGCCTGGGAGGGTAGACCTCCTAGAACTGCACAGAACCAGCAACATACCATAGTCAACATGGAAAGAGCCATTTCACAAATGGTGAAGACTCTGCTGATTTTGGAGCTAAGGGAAAAAAATCCCTCTGCTGGATTTGGAACTGTTTTCTCTTGAATTGATTTCTCAATACAAGAGAATTCAAAGTTGTCCTTTTACTGTCTTTTCTTCCTTTTCACTGAAGAGTTCCTCACTCAAACAAGCAGGTTCTATTTATATTCTTTATAGTAGACATCACATTTTTAGTCTCTCCCTTGTATTCAAATTGTTTTCCTCTTCTTTCGAACTGCTGCTTCCATATCTTTGGGGTTTTCTTGTGTTGCGTTTTGCTTTTCCGAGGGCTATAGGGATATCCACGTCTTCCTTCTCATCTTGGCTGTCTTTCTCTGGGCCGACTTTTATGAAATTTCACACAAAGGTACTTTATTTACCTGGCTGTGTTCTTAGATAGGTTTTGTACTGGAATGTCTTCGATAAGTATTAATAATTGAAATATCTGATGAAAAAAAGAATAGGTGATTTGGACCAAAGTTAATACCTTAGACAAAAATCTGTATGATGTACATACCTGTGAATGAAAAAAGTCATATTCCAACAATCACGTAAATTGATCAAGTAGTTTTATTTTTAACTAAGAAAATTAAATTCTATGAGTAAGCAAAAAGACTTTTTCATGTCGCCATCTTCAAGAAAGGAAGGCAGATAACTCTACAATAATTCAGACTTGAAAGATCAGCCTTGTAATATCTACGGTTTCCCATTAATCGTTTAAAGTCGATTTTCTTTATAAAAATAGAACCACTTGATAAAGTTATGTAATTTTTTGGAATATCTTTTTGTTCTGCTACGTACATCATAAAGATTTTTTTCATATTTTGTTTAATATGGAGGGAATTCTGAATAACCACTGAAAACTAATATATCTCAAGGACGCGAGTTTTCATCCTTTAAGCTGAAAGCCGAAGCAAGTTATGCCCCCTGTATGCCAGCTTTTTTTTTATCTTGCATAGGAGGCACTTTTGTTATTGTTGTAAGTAAAGGTGGAATGTTGCAACATCTTACTTCATCTTCGCATAGAACACTAATCGCATTTAGTTTGTTTCCATTCTAATCAAGGTAAAATGAAGACAAATTGAAAATGTTGATATTTTGTATTTGTTGATTATCATATTTTCTTTTATACTTGATTAAAAAAATATTCACATAGGGCAAATATTTATTACGCTTAACCCTTTCTATATTTTTGGTTTGTGCGATTTTTACCGTGCATCATTATTCGTATAATCTGAAAAATTAGGTCTAAAATCAGCATTTTTTTCCAATTTTTTGTTATCATAATAATAATAATAATAATAAAAAAATGCAATACTTTTTGTTTTCTATTTATGTTTGGCCTTTTGTCTAAGATCAAGGTGTAACATCTGTTCTGATAATACGCTTCATCTTTTCTATCCTTGGGTAGTGAAGAAATCTTTCTAGACCAAGGCAACTAGAATTTTTGTTCCAATCTACACCTTTTGTCGATCCAATAAAAAAGAAAAGTCCTTCAAATTAAAAACTAACGCATTCAATTTCCAATCAAGTTTTCAATTTTATAAAAAAAAATTTTTTTACGAACAATCATGATGTAAAGAAAGGCATGAAACAGGGTAAATATAAGACACCAATTGATGCAAAACACCATATTATCGAAGCTGCTCCAAATTGAAGGCTGGCATGCCATAACAAGGACAAATAGCTGTAATGAAAGTCCAGTGAGAAAGTGGGTTGTTGAGGGCGAAAAAGCATTGAAACAAAGCCACAAAAAGGAGCCAAAAACGAACTCAAGTTTTTGTCTTATCACAAGGATTATTTTAAAAAACTCTTGGAGGATAATTGTTAAGTTACCTTGAAATATTTATCTGAAAAATTACGGAACCACCCAAATCCAGAAATAACACTGAATCTACAAGTACAACTAAACACTGAAAAACATAGGCGTGATTGTTGTTGTAATAAATCTAAAAAAGTATCTTTTAGAAAAACTTTTAAAGTTTACTTCACATCATAAAATTATTTATTATAAAGATGAAATGATTTAAATATGTTCTGTAGAAGACTATAAGGTAGACCTCTATGTGGTCAATAATGCATAATGCCACTACCCAATTCGAAGGGACCAAATGTACATTGTGTTGCATTGTACTCCAGTCAAGGTGTTGCCTATTTATGAAATATGTGAAGGTTGCATTAAAAAGACAACTTCATCATCTAACAAGCACTTGAACATTTGACTAAGATGGTGACTTTAAATGAAGTGATGGTTGTCATAGATAATGCTCTATCTGCTTCTATAGAAAATTCTTCACCCACAAATCTTCAAGTGTTACAATTCTTCCGTTGGGACCATATAATGCACCATTATTTCTAATAGTTTTTTCTTTTGGTTTTTCATAAAGTCAAAAACATGACATAATGTCAAAAAAGTTAGTTGGCGTATTTGTAGTGGAGTCGTTGGATGTTGCTTATGACGTCAAAAAAGTAACATTCATAGAAGAATAACAAAAGAAACAATGCTCACTAACTGCGTAACTTACAAACTGTGAATTTATTAGGGGCAACGAGTACAAGAGGAGTGTGTTTTTAACATGTCCATTCAGCTTGGCATCCCAGGTGTAAGAGAGCAATAGAGAAAGGAAAAAGGAAGTCGATATTGCCACCTATAGGGTGAAACGCACAACTGCTGGAAATACGGGGTAATAACTGTATGTCTCAAACTTGAGGGTGTTGGGCATTGTGCTTGTGTGTACGCTGCATGGATAGCAGTTTGACGCCATGTCTCTACATATTGGCAGATCTATTGAACTAACAAAATTCCAGTATCAGTTGAATCGCGTAAAACAAGTGTTTCGGCTAGTAGTCACCCAAGCTGCTTATCTGCTTCATCCGAAGCAGTACTTTCAGCATGTTCAAAGGCAAATATGCAGCTGTGATTTGTTGTACGGAGAATGATTATAAAAATATTTATTTTTCATTTTTTCATGCTCATTTGGTATTTAAAAAAAACTCTGTATTGTGACAATCGCCTATTGGATTGGCGAAGATTTATGAAATATATAAAAATAAATTTATGAATAAAAAATCTAAATATTATATGAAAAATTCAAAATATAAAAATCCTGTAAAATTCTAATTTGAAAGTCACGATTTTTGTCAAAAAAAAATCCTTATTTTTAATTTGAATGCCTTAGTTTTTGATTTGACAAAAGATGTAGAGTGCGCTTTTTGATGAACTGGATTTTTTTCCCCTCACATTAAAAATTGATTTTGCATCTAACTCTGCCCTTGTGGGGAGGCAAGTTTAATGGTTACAACACATGTAGTAACCGTAAAAAAAAAAGCCCCCAAAAAAACAATGAATCTCTATTTATTTACCTATCCATGAGGGTAGTTAGACACAAGATAGTTTTTCATGTTTTAAGAATTGTCGGACTTGAAGTAAAAGAATAATCTAATAAATGAAAACGAGCACCCTTGGGACAAACTTAGCGCAAATCTTTTGCATCTTCAGTTCCTCACGAATAATTTTGTGTACAGTTTCCATGCTTACATCAACCTGTGCACTTATTGTCTCTATAGACACACGACGGTCCTTATCCATGAAATTCTTTATTTGGCCAATCAAATATGGTGTTCTTACTTTATTACTCCTCCCACACCTCTCATCTCATCATCCCTCGCAGACTCCCTGCCTTCCTTCAATCTCTTATGTCACTCAAAAACTGATGCTTGTTTCATGCAAGATGGTCCAAAAACAGTCTGAAGCATTCCATACATTTCTGTGGCATTTTTTTCCAAGTTTAAAACAGAATTTTATTGCATATTGTTTTTCTAAAGTGTCCTCATGTCCAGATTGCATTTTTGAAATTCACCAGCTGTGACAATCAGGCTTTAGTAGGGTGTATTCCAATTCCTGTTGTAGCTGTTCATTGAATCTGAAATCATAAAAATTGGTCAGTCATCTTGTAAGATGTATAGCAATAAGATACTGAATTTTTAAGAGTCTATGACAATTTTAAATGTATGTACAAAAAAAGTCTGCAAACTTATTTAAAGCACCTCGTACATACAAAAGTAACTCTAAAACTATTGTCAATATGAAACTTAATGATTTCTGCTGATAGATCTTATTAATTTCAAAATATTAACTTTGATTAGTCATATCCTCGGTTCTAGTGTTACTATGAATTTACATCACAGGACACTAGAACTGATCATCTCAAGAAAAAAAAAATTCCCTTTCTGGTTCATCAGTTTTGAGCATTTTTTGTTTTGTTGTATAAAATATTTGATTTCTAGAGGCACACAAAATTAACTTGATTGGAATGCTAATTTTATTCTCTTTCTGTCCATATAATTTTAGAAATTGTCTCACAAATAAGAAAGATGACTAGTTTCAGCCTATTAGGTTTGAAATTTTACTGATGTCCAACAAGATGATGTTATCAGCATTTAATGCTTATGTACGCATGCCATATGGTGATGCAACATATTCTGTGTATACAGAGTGGAACGCTAAAAGTGCTGCCCTAAAGAAAACAGCACTACAGCTTTATTTTAAAACTTTTATTGAAAAGATCAATTCAGGTCACTTTCAGACGTGATAAAAGGCTCTGATCACTCTTGGGATTTGCACACAACTGGCCAACTAGTAGATGGTGTGCAACAAAACAAGAAAACCGGGTTTCATCAAACGAAAATGAAATCATGTTTTTTCTGTGGCGACAATTTTATTGTTCCACCCTGTATTTACATTATTTATTTCAGCAGTGCTCAATATATGAGTAGAGCTTCATAGTAGTAGTAGTATGAAAATATATCTATTGCAAGGAAGCTACACAAAAGTATCCATATCTCATTCCTGAAGAAAAATCGTCAGGCTAAATCATATAATGTCATCCTATCATCAAATATTCACAAAAATAAATCGCTTAAATAATGACTTTTACTATTTTCTCTCTAGATTTGAAAAACTTATTACCATAAAAAGTTTTTGCGTGTAATTATTTCATTTTTTTTTGTATATTTAAAATTTTAAATTCTGTTTTATATTTACTTTTTATTTTATTTATTTTTTTATTTTATTTTTATTTTTTTTTTAGATATAGAATCTTATCCCCCCCCCCCATCTCTACAAAGCCACCATTCGTCCATGCATGAAGTATTATTGACACATTTGGGCTGATACATCAACCATTGGTCTCTTCCTCTTCGACAGGGTCCAAAAAAGTCTCTAATCTAATATCCCACACTATGTAACAAGCTCCAACCTCTGTTCCATCACTGTAATATTGCATCCTCATACTTGTTTTACAAGTACTTTAATGGAATGTGCATAGACAAGTGTGCTGCACCTGCCCTTTATAAATACTCCCGATCAACCAGTCAGATAGCAAGATCCATCCCCTCACTGTAGAGGTCCCTAGATGCCGGAGGGCTTTCTACTCTAAATAGTTTATTTTCTGAAACTGCTAACTTTTGGAATTCCCTTTCTGTTCCCCTAACTGTACTAACATACAGAAGTTTAAATGTAATGTCAATAAACATCTTATTGCAAACCCCCCACTTAGGATACCCCTAATTCACAGTAGCTCCTTATGTCTCGGTGGTGTTGCTCTTTATTTGGGATGAACACTAAATAAAGTGGTATAATCTAAAAATGGTGTTAATCAATATTTTGAAGAATTAAAAACAATAAAAAAGAAGTATTTGAACATTTGTCAAACATTTTATACTTGAGCTTTGTTGTTTCTTTTTTTAATGTAATTAGAAAAACAAAACCTTTTTGGTACTTAAACCTCTTTCTTTCGTTTTTGCTTTTTAGATTTGAATCCATTGCACTTCAAAACATATCTTCAACTTTTAATATCATTATTTAATTCATAAATATTTAAGTTTATTTTTGATATTATATATTAGTGTTGGGATGATTAATCGGAATCAGGAATCGAAAAAATTGGAGCTTTTTGGGGTATCAGAATCGGAAAAATTTGAGCCTATTTTCCGATGCCAAAACCGATTCCTTCAATTATTTTTTATTTGATTTTGGTTTAAGAAACATCTTCCACTGCTTGTAATAATAATAAAATAATAAATATTGATTGATTTAAACTTCCAGTTAAGACTACAATCTCTAAATCACCCCGTCACGAATGTGTTTTTACGCTTGAGAAAATATAGGCACATTTAAGATATGTTTTTATGGTAACCAGGACAAAATAACACTTTTATAGTTAAATATTTATAAAAAAATCATAATCGGTAATTGTATCGGAATCTGGAACTTAGTACGGAATCAGTAATTGTATAGGAATCAGGGAAAAATATTGGAATTGTCCCATCACTTATATATATATATATATATATATATAGTAAGTTATAAAATATATATGGCGATTAAGCTACACTGAATATTCCGTGTTTCATCCACTCTAGGACTCTTCAGGCTTATGTGCATAAGCCTGAAGAGTCCTAGAGTGGATGAAACGCGGAATATTCAGTGTAGCTTAATCGCCATATATATTTTATAACTTACAACTAGCTCTACCTACGTATTGAGCACTTTCGAAGTAAATACTTAAAGTTTACGCATAAATTTATACTTTCGTATATTAATTTTATTGTGAGTAAATGAAGTAGTTATATATATAAAATTTAAAAAAAAGTTTAAGATTTTTCTTTTTGTTTACAAGGGAGTCATCGCTTATCAAGGCCCGAAGGTCACTCAAGAATAAGGGTTAATGAGTGTAACTTGGTCACCGAGATAACAGCTTAGTAATCGTTAGTTGTGGAAGTTGGGTAGAATTTAATTATTTAAGAGGGCGAGACATCAAAAAATTTGCACTTGAAGACAACCATGTTGTAGTCAGCTGGAAAGTATGCCAACAGAATCGACTTCCACAGGTGGTAGTTCTATGAAAGAAGCTTTGTTTATGGAATGCACTCAGATTTAGATACCGGTAGAGAGTAGGGGAAATTGTTGGTAGTGATTATAGAAAGTTGAGTGCTTTTTGTGAAAGTTTTGCTTGGTGAGATGGGGGAGACAATATTCGTCCAACGTTAATGATATGTAGTCTATTTTCTAAAAAAAAAAAAAAAAAAAATTTAGAGATTGGTGAAAAAATATTCAGAAAATATCAAAAACAGATGGATCTGTTTATGTTTAACTTGCATACACCTCTACCCCAATAAAAGTTTTTTAAAAATAGCATTAATCTCTCTCTCATATATATAAAGTGGCCTTGTGTCTGTCTGTGCGAGGAACAGTTTCTACCAAACTACTATCAGCTTTTAGTCTACAGACTTGAAACTTGATATATAGAGGATTCATACATGTGAAAAAAATTCAATTTGGTTTTAGCCGATAAAAATAGTTGCTAAGGGATCAAAATTGGAAAAACTTGAAACTTGACAAACGTAAATTAACTAGGTATATACTATTTATACATAGTTATTATAAATTCAGTTAATTTTTAAAGTTATGATATTCATCTGTTATTAGCTCAGATGGAGTGCTTAATGTTTTGTTTTGATTTTAGTTGATGGCACCGAAGTCTTATTTTTTAAAAACTTTGGAAATCACTACTATATATTAGGTACAACATAATAATCAACAGAGTATTGATTCTATAATAATAAATATGAAATCTGCATAAATTAAAATATCATATTTAAGCGTATTTTATGATCGGGCTCATCAGGCGGCCTGCTAGTCAATAATATTTTAAAAAAAAAGATGTTTGAACATTTTATACTTGACTTTTTTTTAGTTTTAACTTTTTTAATGTAAATCTAATTTTCAGTGAATTCATTTATTAAGAAAAGTAAAAATTACATTTCATCTGATCTGATGGAATTTATAATTGTTGGTATGTATACATTGTAAAAAAAAAAAAAACACTATAACGGCATTTACACATTATTTTCTTGAGAGCTCAATTTCAAATTGAACTGCATTTATAGTTAACAAAGTTGATAAATTTTTTACACCTAATAATAAATTTGTGATCATTTCTCATGTGCGGTTCTTTCTTCTACATGGCTTGCACATTATTTTTATTTACTGTTAATTGAATATTTATTACAATCCAAATTTTAATAACCTTTTTAAAATCTTGGGGGGGGGGGTTCCATCAAAATGCATTGCTGTCAAAGTCGGGCATTTTTATTTTGTTATTTGTTGAAGAAAAAGACTTGTTTCCTGACCCCCTTCTTCATAGAAAGTCATTTAAGCTGGTTTGAAAAATTCCTAGCAAACTTTAGTGTATCAAAAGATTGAAAGTTTTTGTAAGCTATTTCCAGTTTTTCTTTTATAAATAAAGCTTAAAACATTACCTAGTTTTTTTAACAACTTAATTCAATTAATTTAATGACTAAACGATATCATATTACTTAATTTTAATTTTTTTTTTTTAATGAAATAATATTTAGAAAAAAAAAAAAAATTGTACATGAAAACACCTGAGCACTGCCGACCATGATAAACTAGTGTACGTATATCTACATAAATGAGAATGTGTGTGTGATAGAGAGCACTTCTCAACCTATATACTCAACGAATTTTTTATCTACAGACTTGAAATTAGGTACATAGGATATTCAGACATGGAAAACTTAATCCGTTTTCATCTGGAAAAAAGTTGCTAAAAGGTCAAAACTTGAAAATTGGTACATGGGAGTCATCAGATTTTTATGATTGCTAACTGTTTCACGAATGTGCATGTGTGAATAGTTCACATTACAGATTACTTATGTTAAAAATAAATACAATTTGAAAGCACTATTTAAAGATCATGTCAAGCGAGCCAAATGGTTGTCGTATTTGACTCGCTGCCTTTAGGTTTTGATTTCTACCTCAACCCAAGTATTTTTATTTTTATTTATTTTTTTTTTTTTACAAGAAATGAGCAGTTTAGAAAAAACATAATACTCGCTTGTACATGTCTCAGTTTCTGTATAAATATTTATGCATATTTTATGACTCTGCAATGCCTGGCGACATGCTAGTATGTATATATATATATATGTGTGTGTGTGTGTGTGCATGTGTAAGATGTAAGGTTTACAAATTAAGAAATTAAACAATTAGCATAATTTGAAAACTTGAAATGGAATATATTAATAGCTAGCCTATATAAGTATCATTTTGCTGTTTTTACTCTGAGGAAAAAAAGCTGTTTTTTGAAACTCCATGGAATAAGAATATTATCTCTATTTGTATCCCTTGTTCGAAAAAAAAATGTAAATTGTAATTTGCAAAATTTAACTTTCATTCCATATATATATATGTGTGTGTGTGTGTGTGTGTGTGTGTGTATATATGTTGTTTTTGTCATCTGAAGATGATTTGATGAATCGCAAACGTTCATGATACATATAGGAACTTATATTATTTCTTTTGATTTTAACATAAATGATCATTAGAAAAATTGCAAAAATAAAAATCCAGCTGTGAATTCTGTTATTGTTAACAATATGTTTAAATGAAAGAATGCTGCCTACACACACACACACATATATACCAGTAGGCTGCCCGGCATTGCCTGGTCTTAAAGTACACTTAAATATAATATATTGATTAATGCAGATTTCGTATTTATTATATTATATTGGACCCAATATATAGTAATGATTTAAAAATTAAAAAAAATTACTTGTGCATCACCACCGAGAATCGAAACCAGAACGTTTAGATTGCGATTTATTTTTTCCTTTGATATTAATGCCTGACCTATGAAAACCTGTTTGGTGTAAGGCTAAAAATTAAAACATAAACCAATAGCTATTACGTTACGCATGCATATTTGTAATGCTGTTGTTCGACCTTCACCTGGCAAATTTCATTTTTTTTAATTTTTATATACTTGCACCGATTTTCTCTGGCTAAAATCCAAATATAAAGTTTTGTATGGGCTTGAATACCCTATATATTAAGTTTCATGACTGTAGACCAAAAACTGACAGGAGTTTGGTAGGCAAAATTTTTTAAACAAATATATATACGTGTACATAAATATATATAGAAAGAGATGCAAATATTATGTAAATATAAATCATGTAGAATATCTGCATGAATATACTTACACGTAATAGTTAAGAAAACCGAAAAAACTAATAGAGAATTAAGATGAATGTTTAAAAGAAGATGCAAATTAGCTATATCTTTTGCTAGTGAATGCAATTCCACGACCCATATATAACAAAGTTGTATTTTCTTTTTAAATAAATAGAAAAAAGGATTTTTAATATGAATATCAATACACAAAAAAAAATTTATAGGCATATAGATATTATAGTTATGAAAATATAACTTACTACCTGGCTCTATTTGCGTATTGAGCACTGTTGAAGTAACTGCTGAAATTTGTTACATATAAAATCTCTCCTTATAACATCTGGATACATGAAATTATATATGTATAAAGGCTCTCTTTCAATCTTGAGACAATTGAAGCATGCTGTAAGGGTGTCTGCACAAGGTGTCTATGTTGAAGCCAGGGTTGTACAATCTCCAGCAGCACATCTCTTGAACTGGCATTGCTTGAGTCCAATGGTAAGAAGTCCAGGACAACTGGCAACAATACCTTGATAGCAGAGAAAGACTGGTGTTATTTTGAAGCATTCCTACTTTAGTGAATGCTATAGAATCCGTAGCCGAAAGGAGGATAAATGGGTTCATACCTTTAGTGAAACCAGTGCAGAAGTTCTAACATAACTCAAACTCGATATGCTGAGCCCACAGTCGGCTTGTAATCACAACACTGTGTCGCGTGTAATTTTACTTTATCATGCCCCAACTTTTGATAATCTTTTTGACCTTGTTGTCCTCCTTTTTACCATTTTCACCCACACACACGTCCCCCTTTCGCCAACCACCTATTCTGTCAGACCCTAGTTTCAAATTCCCACTTCTCCAGCTTTTTGTCATTCTTACTACTTCCTGACCTATATATATATATATATATATATATATATATATAAATAAATGCTGGTCATTTTTAGGTTGGTTTACAAGACCGGTGGCTGGTCGTATCTCTCTTTGGTGTTTCTATTTTCTTGATACCAATGCATAGTCACACTTTTAGTCGACCAGTGAAGAAGCTGCCGGTTGCATGGCTTATTTCACTCCACCTCCCAACATAGTGTTGTCATTAGATTATCGTGGTCAACATAACAGCTCTTTCCTTTCAAGTAAGTTTCTTTAAAAAAAAAAAAAAAATTGTTTCAATTATTTTTTTTTTTTTTTTTAATACAAACTCGTATTGTAACATTGCCAGTTTCTTTTTGTATTTTTAAAAAAAATGATTTTGTTCAAATTTAGGTGTTTTTTTTTTGTTTTTTTTTTTTTGTGGTTTCCTTTTTAGAATTCATGCTTTTAGAAAATTAAAATTAAAAAAAGATGGTCTTCCCTTCATTTTCTTATTATAACCAAATGTAACCTTTCTTTATTAGAAGTATAGATATTTAAAAATATTTCATACAATTAGAATGTTTTGTTCAATTCGGGTGTTTACTTCTTTAAAGCATCATATTTGACAATTTTACATTAGAAAAAAAAAAAAAACTGTTGTATTCAAACAACCTCTCAAATGTCATAATGACTTTTCAAAGGTGAAATCATTAAAAAAAAAAAAATTAATTAAAAATAAATAAATGGAATCATTCGGTGACTGGGAGTTAAACTTTTATATCAACATTATTTTCCTTCAAATCATCGTCATCGGTTTAACATGCTGACATGTGTTGGACAGCTTTAAGAAATTATTTTAAACTAACCTATCGCTGGTCAGGTCTTTATTAATATTTTTCTCTCGAGTCCCTTTTTATCATGTTATCCTTGGCTGTTTTCCTCTGTGAACTAGATCTGCTCCCTTAGCCTTTGGTCCTGGATATGACCTTAAACTATATCCAGTGGTGAGGCCCCAGCTTGCGGGCTTTGGGGAGTGTAGAGCCATCCTTTAATTACCATTGCTCCCAGGTCCATTCTGACCCGGAATGGTAGTACCTGTTAGGGTTCCAACTATGGGTTAAATAGAAACCGACTTGAAAACAACAAATATATTCTATTAAAAAATTTTTCTTCAAAATCTTTGGATTCGGCATTAAATAACCCGAAAAGGGTTGATATGCCGTAAAACAAAAACAGCCAACCCACCAACCAACCAACCCTTAACTGTTCCACATTTACTGACCGAAGAACTCTCATCCATTCAACGTGTCCATACCATGTTAATATCAAGACTGATATTCATCATTATTTGGATTATTTGGACTGCTACTCTCATCTTGACTGTTATTCTCCTGTTTTTTTTGATGATGTAACCTCTAACCTCCTTCACGTGTATCTTTTCAAACTCTGGAACCTTTCTGTCAAACTTGTTCTCAAGGACCCATGGCATAACGAATAATGTTCTGGGTAAAATTCAGCTGCAAGTAACACTTTTCTGGAGGTTTAAGGTTCAATTTTCATAGCGGGCGACACTCGAAATATAATTGCAAATTACTTAGGCTGATCAAACGGAAGCATGCTACCCCCCCCCCTCTCTTCGGGATTAAATAAAGGGTTTCATTCGAAATTCTATGCAAGCTCCTGAGTTTGAAAGATTCTAAAGTTCGACAAGATATACCTGAAGAAGGTCGTTGGTTACAATGACTGAAACCTGAAAATAACACTCAAGATGAGAACAATAGTCCAAATAAGTCTAATAATACGAATTAGCAATCCTGATTTTAAAAAATTCAGAAATTTCGGTATGTATATTTATTATAACTAAAAATAGTCATTCTTTATTAGGACTATAAACATTGTTTGAAAATATATCCTGCAATTAAAACGTGTTTTCTAGGAGGAGGGGATATTTTTGTTCGAATTCAGGTGTTGATTTTTGTAACTTTGCTATTTTTTGTTGACCTGTGGCTATGCAATCAAAATAAATTGACAAATAAACAAAACGTTTTTAAGAAATCATAGTCTACCTACACAAGATAACCAATTACCTATATTGTTATAACTAGGTTTCAAACTGAAGCAATTAAAAAAAAAAAAAAAAAATTTAATTGAATCCATTGTCTAAATTTATGGGATGAGAAGTTAGCTTTATATATATATTTGAATTGTTGTCCTCACCAGCATGAATATTTAAATTCTTCGGACTACTCTTCTCATCTTGAGTGCCATTTTCACAATGTTTTGATCGATGTAATCCCTGATTTTCTTTCGATGTATCTTGTCGAACTCTGGAATGTTTCTGTTGAACTCGGCGAATCTGGACGGAATTTTGAATAGAACCTTTTATTTACTTCACAGGGTTAGCATGCTGTCATTCCAGCAGCCATGACTGGATAGAGGTTCTAAATAATTTGCAATTGTATTTTTCGGTCGCCCAAACTGAGAATTGAACCTTCAACCTTTAGGAGAATATTGCAGTGTGTGCAAAGGAAAAATACAATTGCGAATTACTTAGGACCTCTATCTAATCATGGTTGATGGAACAAGAGTATGCTACCCCCATGAAGTAAATAAAGGGTTCCGTTTGAAATTTCGTCCAGATTCTCGAGTTCGACAAGATACACCTAAAGGTCAGAGGTTACATTGCCCGAAATGTTGTGAAAATGACACCCAAGATGAAAACGGTAGTCTGAAGGATGTAAATAACACAAATAACCAATCCTTATCTCAAAAATTCAGAAATTAATATTTCTATTCCTCCTAATGTGGCACACACCCTGGGTGGGTTTAGCAAAGCAGGAAGTTTCTGTGAAATATAGAATTCACAAGCTTGGTCATATGTGTATACCGTTCTGGTAAGGTTTTTAACATTTAATTTTTAACACGTCTCCATCCTCCCATATCGAGCAGTACCAGATACTTTGAAATAGTCACTCGTCTGCTACTGACCAGGCTCAATGTCACTTTGGTGATCTTGTAGGAACCGATGTGTTAATGTGGTTATGCCGTATATGTTTCTAGTTCTATCACGTTTTAACTGATGTAACTTCCTTTATTTTAACTTGATTGTTAACTAGCGGGGGTACCCGGCATTGCCCGGGTGTTTGTAGGTGTGTGTGGGGAGGGGGGGGTTACAAAAAAAAAAGTTTTGGTAAGTAGGTAGGATTGAACCCGGAATGTTGAGGCAAAGGTGGAAAAGAAAGTGTGAAAAAAACCCCTGACAACTTACTACTCGCCCATGAAGGGAGAGTAACTAAACAGAGTTCAAATTTAACGATTAAAAAGTGAACTTGATAGGTGCGCAATTTTAATGATCATGCCATAAAGTCCCACAGTGAACTTTTACTGCGGGGTAGTTATTTTGGTGTTGTTTCCCCACTTTTTGTTTTGCCAAAATGTTAGGAGGAAACCAGCTCCCCTTAAAGAGGAGAGGCCCATATGAATAAGCAATTGTCTGATATAAGGAGTTTTCCCCACATTGATCAAACGCCCATTGCTTTCTGGACGTTCTCAGCACTTCACTTCAGATCAGTTTCGCTTTTATCTGAAAAAGCCGAACGAACACGTGAGAAGCTGAAATAGCAAGAATTTTATAAAAATCAACATAAATAAATCTAGACGCGACGTGCATTCGCAAAACGTACATATTATGATCTAGGAGGTATATGAAGAGTTCTAAGACATAGTATCCCCCCCCCCTAGAAGCCCTGCGAAGAAGCCTTTCTTGGACATACAAAAATGCGTGCGCCGCATTTGCCTTTTATATATATAGATGGATCACCACTTCTCAGGGCCTGGAGTCACTCTATGATAAAGATTAATTCAATGGATTGTCAGTTGAACGATGAAGAATACTGAGAAGATTTACAATGATGAATGGATTGATTTGTGTGAGAAAAGTAAACCATTCTTAAGATGATAGAAATTGTGAAATCACTCCAGACAAGGTATGCAGCCACTTGGTGTAAGGAGCTAAAAAAAAAAAAAATCACTTCAATGTCAAAAAGTAGCCAACAATAAAATGTTATATGGATAGATGCCAAACCAAAAAACAATTCTTCCTCCTTTGTAAGAAACATGGTTCATGGAATGTGAGGACTAAAGGACAAAATAAGGGAAGCAAGAGTTACGAGGCTGTCGAAAGTAAAGCCAAGATTCCATTTCTATTCATAATTTTAGAATTAAAATGCAAACGAGAGATTGTACTTTTTTTTTTAAATTGGAGGTTACCATGTATCAAGGCCCAAAGACTACTCAAGGATAAGGGTTAAGCATTGGGTAGACTGAATCATAATGGAACTTGGGTAGAGCTAGATTATCTGAGAGGACGGCTCAATATGAATTTATTCAGATTGGATTTAAAGATGACCATGTTATAGTCAGTCTATGATATTGTATTCCACAGACGGACAGTTCTGCTCATGGAATTTTTTGTTTAGTTTTAGGCACGGATAGTGTGGGAAGTCGTTGACAGTTGTTGTAGATAACACTGTATTTTTTTGCAAATGTTTTTGCATTTCAATAGACATGTTAAGAAAGTGTCAGTAATTACATTTTTTTTCTGTTGAACAATTCTCATCATTGTGTGTGTACTTTTATTTCTAGTACATTTTATGGAAGCAGGTGCTATGGGGAGTGTAATAAATATTTAATAGATCTCTTTCACCAGTCTCATATCGTATATTTAAAGACTTAGCAATAAATATTGCCCATCCACTTCCTATCCAACCCATTGGAAATTAAAACCGATATTTAACCTGTTTAAAAGTGTGGGTGGTGTACTGCACAAACTACCAACAATGTTGATTTTTCAATGCAGATATTGCATCTCGTATTACAAGCACAAGTTACATCAGTAGGTCCGTCTCCACTTAGCCTTGTTGATAACTTTATTTCAACCTTGACCTTGAAAGTTGAGGTGACTAGTCTGCTGCTACTGCTTGTTTTTATTTTTTAATTTCTGAACACATAATTGTTGAAAAGTTAATTTGTTTTAATTTTTGGAAAGTAATTTTTGTTTTCATGGAATTGCCCCCCCCCCCCCCTCAACTTTTTTTTTGGGGGGTGGGGTTCTTAGACAGTGGTGGCCATTATTGTTATATGTGGTTTAAAGTTCATTTCACATACTGCCATGGGTTGGATGGCTTTAAGAAATTGATTTCCAAACTTAACTATCCCTGGCAGTTTTATCCTTCTTTCTAGTTCATCTTTATCACCCCTCCCCCCATGTTTTCCTTGGTCTTCCCCTGAACTTGCTACCTCAACTGTTCTACATCTAATAACCTAAGAACTCTCATCCGTTCTTTCAATGTAGTCATACCAACAATCTTTTTCTGAGGTAATCAGATTTAAGTCTGTCATTAAGACTCTCATTAAACATCCATGCTAAGAGTTGATGTGACTGAAATTTTGTATGAACCTTTACGATAAAGTGCAGCAAACTAAGTATTATGGTATTCGTTTGATGCACAGTTAAGTAT
The DNA here is from genome assembly GCF_053919585.1 of Euprymna scolopes. Taxonomy (NCBI): domain Eukaryota; kingdom Metazoa; phylum Mollusca; class Cephalopoda; order Sepiida; family Sepiolidae; genus Euprymna; species Euprymna scolopes. The sequence goes on along the minus strand of NC_136511.1, from coordinate 42,595,246 downwards.
TAGTCACCACAATACTGCATTTATTCTAAAAGTTTGGCATAAAGCACCCATTATAAGTCAACAGATTACAATTTTTGCCCGTTAAAAACTGGCAAAAAGTTTAGTTACTATACTTTCATAAGTTTGTATCTAGTTCTGCTTGTGTACTGAAGTTAATATTGAAAATCAATACATAAAATATATCTCCTTATAACATAACTCTCCCTTTTCTCTATGAACTCTTCTTGCCTATACCTCAGTTTCACTTTCATTCTCGCAAACAATGTCAGTTTGATTTAAGAAAGGTTTTAGTAACTAGTCCAATTTTTTTTTTAATCACTTAGCATTTACATCAGCAAAGCTAGTTTATATATATATAGTAAATTATGACAATAAAATTACAAATGAATAACATTGAGCATTATTATGAAATGTTTAAAAAAATAGTCATGAAAATTAAGCATTCAAAATAGATGCCCATATTATATGTGCATTATATGTAAATAGTCGTAGCACTCCTTCTGAAGCCAAACTTGGGTCTCTTTGGACTTGTAGGCCGGTGCCAAGTCCTGCTGCCACACCCAGGGTTTGCCAGCGACCACCTGATTGCACCAGGGGATCACCACACTTTTCAGCACATCCAGGTACACTTTGGTGTTGATTTTCAAGCTGACTTTGAAGATTTGAGGTGGCATGATGTGGCCCTCACTTGAAACCTCACCAAAGACTATAACTGTTATTTGTTGCAATCCAGCGATGCATTTTCATGGTGTTGGCAAAGTTCCTGTTGTCATAACTTGCATCGGTAGAGAGCATGAGTTGTACAACCTCACTCGTTGAACATTTATTATCGCTCTTGGGATTTGTACATAACTGGCCAACTAGTAGATGGTCTGCAACAAAAAAAAAGAAAAGAAAAAAAACATTTTTATCAAATGGAAATGGAATCTTGTCTTTTCTAGGGTGACATTTTTATCGTTCCATCAAGTATTTTAATGGAATGTGCTCTGATGAACTCATTGCACTTGTGCCCCCTCAATGTACATATCCCTGAGACAACCACTTAGCAACAAAATCACACCCCTTCCCTGTTGAAGACCCTAAATACCAGAAAGCTTTCTACTCTAATAGTTTCTTCCCTCAAACAGCTAGACTGTGGAATTCTCTTTGTGCTATCTGCTTTTCTGATTGTGCCGGTATGCAGAAGTTTAAATGTAACGTAAACCAAAATCTTAATTTATCCTCAGCATGGTCCCAATTAGTAGCCCCTTACATTCAAGTGGCAATATGCCTTGTTATAGGTGAACGTTAGTAAAAAAAAAAAAAAATTATTTTATTTTAAATGTGATTTCTTTCAAATTCTCTTTGTGCTGTGTTTCAGGAGTTCAAACATTGCTTGACTATCAATCTGACGACAATGCGAATCTGGTGTTACTCCTGTGAAAATGAAGTTTTGGTTGAACACAACAACCCGCCACTGCTGTAATTATCTTTTTTGTTTATTTATTTATAATAAATTAAAAAAGACTGTCAATAGGTCAATATTATAATTTGATCGTAAGATTTTGATAATGTAAACATGATTCACGACTTTTGTACCATCAACTTAGACGATTTAAACATTTAATTGCATTTTTATGGTTCATTGGCACGAAAACAACAACTTCCTCTCTAATTCATTGTGTTATTTAACGAAATATGTTTATTGAAAATAATGTTTCTATTTGCATGTATGGTAACCAACAGATTAAATGAGAGAAGTTACCCAGTAATGCACAGACAGGACGGCTCGACGGACAGTTCCCCTCAACGAAGTGCTTTTGAGGCTGAGGATTCAGAATCTGACATGGATGACGACACAATCAAACCCCGAGGTAACTAAGCAACTTTATTGATGTTAAAAAAAATCTTCTTTTTTTTTCTTTTTTTTTTTTTTTTTCTGCAAGAATTTCTTTATGAAAATCATACTCTTTTGGTTCCTATTTACTTGCCTTCCAACATGGGAGGGCGAAGTTAGAAACATGGTCTTTTTAATGTGAAGGGGGGGAAATCTCAATCTCCAAAAAAAAGGGGGACTCTGGATTGGAACTAAATAAAAATTTGCCTCTGTTTAGAAGGATTTCTCCTTTACTGAGAACAAAAAAGATGAAGTGTAGTATCAAAGCAGATACCATACTTTGCTCCTAGTCAAAAAGGCCAAGGAAAAGTTATGGTCAAAATAATAACCTATAATTTTTCTCCTGAACTTGAAATATCAAGCCAGCATTAGCAATGTAAGTAAAGGCATAGAACGTAGGTTTAAATAAGTGATTCTAAGACAGTTGTTAGTATCAGGGTTACGAAGTCAGAAAGTATAGGATTACAAAAATTCAGACTTATTTTAAATTCTTCTGATATTCACTAATAACCGGAATTTGAATCTGATTTTTCCTTAAACTTCAGACTCACAACTCTGAAGATATATATATATATATATATATATATATATATATCAATAAATAAATAAATATATATATATATACACACACCAATGTCAAAGCATCGTTAATTCACGGATCGCGCAGCAGTTGCCGATTAGCGTAATGGTTAGGAGCCTTGACTGTCGTACAGGTGGTTGGGTTTCAATCCTGGCTTGAAGTAGCTGCCTGTCTAGCCGCACTCATGAGCTGTGAAACAGCAAAACAGTACTGTATATGGATAAAAGTAAAGGACTAGTTGTTAAAACTGGAAAAGAAAAGGACAAGATATTCTAGTAAAAAATATAATGAATTTATAACTTAAAATATTGCAGCATTCATTTTTTAAAATTCAATTTATAACATTATATACTCAATTCTTAATGCTGCAATATTTTAAGTTATAAATTTGTCATGTTTTACTAGAATATATTGTCCTTTTCTTTTCCAGTTTTAACAACTAGTTCTTTACTTTTCTCTTTAATTCAGTCCAATCTTTTCTTGGTCATCTCATAACTCTCAGTGATAAATCTCGGTTGTCTGTGCATTAGTGTGTTTGTTTGTCTGCTAAAAACTTTTGATATCCACATTGAATTGGCTTGAACCAGGTACCATTTGAAAGAATGATCTCTTGGATACATATTGAAAAATTAGAAAAAAATCGTCAATTATTTCATGTAGAATGTTTTGCTTAAAGAAGGCGGTCAGATAAAAAAATCTTTGCTTCGATGCTGTTTGTTAATCGTGCATGTGCGAATGGTTGATTCGTTGTTTCATTTTAAAAAGCTAAATTTGCAACGTGATAACGTTGCTGTCATCTTGGTCTAATCAATAGTGTTCACTTACTAACTTAACTTTTGCAAGTTCACCCCCAGCACGTGGCATTTTTTTTTTTTTTCTTTTAATAACACTATAAGATATGGCACAATCACGTTGACACACCGGTTCTCGCCAGATCACCAAAGTTAAGCAACGTTGAGCCTGGCCAGTACCAGATGGGTGACCATTTGAGAAGGCTAGGTGCTGTATGTACCTTCTGGGAAGGTTGGGTGTGGGGCCAGCACCCCCACCCGTAAAAAAGAACTCCTCGCTACAAAAACATCTACAAAAGTTGTAGATGGTTTATGCCCCCCCCCCCCAGGGGCTCAAGAGCTATGGAATGGAATAAGATAATACCCAAGTTCTGTTTTTTTTTTTTTTCTTTTATTAAAATATCATATTTAACCATATTTTACAACCGAGCAACGCCGGGCGCATCCCTGCTAGTCTTTTTGAAAAGCAGAGTGTGTGACCTCTTCACTTTGGTTACCTGCATGCAATTTCTTTCCTCATCTTTCTATCACTCTTTGTTACACTGTGTACACCTGTTAGCATTGTCCTCCGATAACACCAATCAGTTATCGTTTAAAGGTCAAACGGCGCACACTTCATAACATCTCAAACGTTAGTTTCCTTTTAGTGATCTTTCTGATTGTTTACGTAACATGTCCGGATATGCTGACGATGATGCAGTTCGTATTTTGTTTTAAGTATCGGGTGGGGTTCAAATCTGTGCCAATCATATTCACTTGCTTTGTAATACCATTCAGAAAGGTTATGGGTAAAATAACAACGTGTGTTCAATGAATCGATCCTGCTAAGTATTGTTTGTTGGCATTACATAACCCAAAAAGGGGTTCACATGTCACAAAACAGACACACCCAACCAAATCGTACTGAGTTGATTTTGGTGACAATCGTTTTGAGAGCAATAAAACAATGAATACCTTCATATTTCTAAAGAAAAATGTTTTGGTTTTGTTTCTTGTAAATTTTGATTAGATTTTGTTATCTTATTTTTTATTAATTTGATATAATTGCCTTTTGTAGGTCTCACGGGTTTACAGAATTTGGGCAACACCTGTTATATGAATGCTGCTCTACAAGCATTGTCAAATTGGTAATCATTTCCCGTTTTTTTTTTCTTTTTCTTTTTTCTCATTTCCTTTTTCTTTTTTTTTTCCCATCTTTCTTTTTTTTTTTTTTTTATTCTATTATAAAATAAAACTGAACTAAAAATAATAAACACGTAGTATCATCATCATCATCATCATCATCTGTTAATTTTAACATGACTTTGAACATTTCTATACATTGCTTGAACAGCCTTCACCAACTCATTTTTCTCTAGTTTACATGAAGCCCACTAAATAACCTCATTTTAGAACCCTGGCAAAAACCTTTTTCTAGATAGATACACACTCTTCTTCTTACTTCTTTTGCATTTGTCTTGGCACGTACACACAGAAAACGAGACTGCATTTCATCTGTGCTTATCTCATCTATTTCTTACTCAATTATTCTCACTTTCAGGATCTGAACTATCGATTTTAAAACTCTGTGATTACTTTTATCTAGTGCTTTCTGTTCACTCATAAAACAATTCACAACTGTACCAAGTTTCCAGCCTTTCATATAACCTATTTTATGATTTTATTTGTCAAGTTTGTGATTATTATGGCTATGACAACAGCATATTCTTATCATTGTTTTGACTCGAGTATATATCTGATACAGTTAGACACAGTTAATCAACCGAGAACCACATCGCTCTAAATAAAAGCATGCAAGATATACACACTCGAATCAAAACAATGAACAGAATATGCTGTTGTGATATCCCTAGTGATCATCTACAGATTTGAATATTTCTGTAACAACATTGTAGATCCTCTAACCATACCCTTCATTTTACTCACAACTTCTCATACTCCCCCTTTTTTTTTCTTATAACCAGGCCAGCTACTACTTCAATAACTCCTAGATTTTCACAGTGTGCTACCAGATGAGGCTGCCTGAAGATACTGGCATCCTGACTTAAAATGCACTAAACATTGATGCTATTCTTTTTTTCTTTTGCTTTGCAAAACCTAATCATATTCTTCAAAAAAACAAAAACTTCAGTTTTCCTCTACAAAACAACCAAACCAAATGCTATAAGTATTTGAAGAATTTGAAACGTAAAAACTTTTTCCAAAATGACTGGATTTGACATTAAATAACCCCAAAACAGTTTATATGCTATAAAACAAAACAAATGTATATTTTCACAGTTCCGTGAAAAAGTATGGTAGTATAAAAATATTAAGTATACAGAAATGATTGTGTTTGATTCACGGGTGGAAAGATCAGGCTAATTGCTTCAAAAATATTGTTTTAATCCATGTTGATTTTAAAGCCAGTTGATCTATGAGGTGTATCAGGATCCTGATTATGAGAAAAAAAATGGCTGATCAATAACCTGTGATCATTATCGAGGGACGATATACAACTTTCACCCAAAAGCCTCCCCCCCTTCTATTTTTTTTTTTTTTTTTTGCTTTAGTTTTTTTTTTGTAATTTTTCAATGATTCACAAGAACATATGGTCAAACAAATTTATTATTGTTTGCTTTTTAGTCCTCCCTTGACTCGATTTTTCCTTGATTGTTCTGGATTTGTTCGACCTGACCGAAATCCGATGTTATCTCGACATTACCTGCGTCTTATCTCGGAGATTTGGCACAAGAAAAGGTTGGTTTTATTTATTTTAATTTAGTTTTAAAATAATTTTCAAAAGCTTGGGGAAGAGAATTTTTTAAATGATTTAAAAATTGCCGATTATCTGTGTGTGTATATATTTTTAGGCAGCATATTTTTTTTAAGCAAACATTGTTAAACATAACAAGATTTTCAGTGCTTATACATCTAAAAACACATGAAAATCGCATTTCCAAATAAAAATTCTTTATCCTTACGTATTGTGCAAAAATAAGTCTACCAAAATTAGAAAAACTTATCAAATAGAATTTTGATTAAGAATAAAATTTATTTTTATCATTTTTCTGAGTACGTTGGCCAGAGCGACAGCTAAGACAGAATACACTGAAACACATTGAAGCACAGAAATTAGGAACCCGTGATTTTTGGAAAATCTATAACAGTGTAGTAAATAATGGGCAGTCAACGATTCTCCCACTATCAAACAATCATGAGGTTTGCATGGCGACGAAGAAGGCTAACCGTCTTGCCAGTCGGTTTGCCTCTAACTCCACATTGGACCCAGCACACCATTCCCTCTTTGACTTTCCTTTGTGGACAGATGCCACACTAGATGATTTGAAAATCACCCCTTCTCAGGTGCATGGTATCATAAAAATCTAGACACCTCAAAAGCATGTGGACCCGATCTCATCCCAGCTGTGCTATTAAAAAAATGCTCCGCTGAGGTTGCTCCAGTTCTCTCTAAACTTTATAACAAATGCCTCAACAAATCTTGCTTTCCTGACTGCTGGAAAACTGCTTCCGTGGTACCAGTTTTCAAGAATCCTGGCGAAAGAACTGACCCATTAAATTATTGCTCCATTAGCCTTCTCTCGCTTTTCGTCAAAATATATATATATATATATATGTATATATTTTTCATTTTTTTTTTTTTTTACAAGGTGGTCACCACTTATCAAGGCCCGGAAGCCACTCAGAGATAAGGGTCATTGCATGTACAGTATGTTAGTGTGGAGATTTAATAAAGTGTCTACTTAAGGGGGCGGTTCATCAGGAATTTGTTTACGTTGAACTTGAAGACATCCAGGTTGTAGTCAGGTGGGAAGCAGGCAGACGGAACAGTTCCACAGGCGTGCAGTTCTAAAAAAGAAGCTTTGTTCATGGAATCTACGTTTTGATTTAGGCACAGATAAAGAGTGGGGAAAATTTTTGACAGTGGTTTCAGTTAGACGGGTGTTTTTCGTAAAAGATTGGCGAGGGGGGGACCAGAGATTGGAGCTCAGACGAGCACCTGCCATGGAAATAATGATAAAACAAAGATAAGCTTGCAATGTCTCTTCTGTGGGAAAGATGTTGCAGGGAAGAGAAAAGGGCATCCCCCACAAAGTATATTTTGTACTCTCTCAAGGCAGAATAGGCTGTTTTTAGCAGCTCCTGCCCAGATATGGCAGCAGTATTCCATCCTTGGACGTACTTGGCGTTTATAGAGATAGAGAATTGCATCAGTAGTGAGATATCTTCTGGAGCGGTAGAAGGATCCCACCATCTTTCCAGCAACCTTGGTGTTCGTGTTCCATTTTAGATCAGGAGTAATGGTCAAGCCCAAAAGCTTGTCAAAACATGGGGCTTCTCCTAGACTAGAGCCATCCATTTCAATTGATGCCAGATGGGGATCAGAGCGTTGATGATGTAAAGATAGATGCATTAAAGGTAACCAGCCACCTCTTCCTCCACTGAATCACGTGCTCGAGATCAGAGGATAGAGAATCAGAGAGAACTTTGCCATTTACAGTCTTTGATGTGTTGCCATAGATGGTCGTGTCATCAGCATAGATGTCAACGAATGATTTAAGTATGTGTTAAGGGAGGTCATTGATGTAGCTCAGGAAGAGAGTTGGGCCCAGGATGGACCCCTGAGGGACTCCAGCATTAATACTGTAGGCCTCTGATTTTTGTCCAGCGACCACTACTCTTATGAGCCTATCAGAGAAAAATGATTTAATGATTGAGAAAACATTTTCAGTTATACCGTAGCTGGAAATCTTCTGAAGTAGGCCTTTATGCCATACCTTATCGAAGGCATTTGATATGTCAAGAGCAATTGCCCTAGAAAGGAAGCCTTTGCAAAGAGATTCACTAATCCTGTGGGATATAACCATTAGCACATCTGCGGTAGATCTTGCAGAACAGAAACCATATTGCGTGTCACTAAGAAGGTTATTTCTGTTGAGGTGGCTGACTATTTCTCCATTTAAATGACACACAGGAGACTTATTGGTCTGTACTGAGAGGGAGATGACTTATCACCTGAATTCTTAAATACAGAGCATACTGATGAGGTTTTCCAGGGTGTTGGAAAGCACTTCTCGTTAAGGCAACACTTAAACAGTTTTGTAAGTATGGAAGCAAGTTCTGGTTGAAGCTTTTTTAACACTATAATTGGGATGCCGTCAGGGCCAGTTGTTTTACTGGAATCAAGGTTCTTGATTAGCTTGGCGACCTCATGCACAGATATTTGTATGTTACCTAGCATGTTCTGTGTTATAGGAGGAAATATGGGGAGTTGATGGCCTTCGTCGCATAGGGTAGAATTAGCTGCAAAGTTCTTGGCAAATAGTTTGGCCTTGTCTGATGCTGATGAAATGACCTCTGGTCCATTGATAATTGTTGGGATAGAACGCACGCTTCTGTTCAGGAACCTATTTGTTATTTGCCAAAACTGGTGGGAACCAAGCTGCTGATCAGCTACCTTGGATTTAACGGACTGAGCATATAGCTCTCTTCCATTTTTTTTTTTATTACTCTTTTACAGTGGTTGCTGGCGTTCCTGAAAGCAGCTTTAGTCTCAGTACATCTATTACGTTGGTAGCTATGGAAAAAGTGATTTCTGTGTGCGATGGCAGCAGCACATTCTGGGGAGAACCATGGCTGGCTGTTAGGTTTTTGTTGGAATTTTTTAGATGGTATGAATCTGTCTATGCAATTAACCATTCGGTCAGGTCTGATACTATGGAGGACACGTCCTTTTTACTAGTCCATCATCTTACAGCTGCTAAACTCCTGACTGACAGTCAATATGGATTTAGGCAAGCCCGTTCCAAAGCAGATATCCTAACTGTAATCTCTGAACGTATATACTGACAAAACAGGGGAGGGTAGAGCGGTAGCCCTAGATATATCTATGGCTTTTGACAAGGTATAGCACGATGGTCTTTTAAGGAAAATTAGATCATATGGTATCACTGGAAGAATACATAATGCAATTAAATCCTTAAGAGAAAAATCCAGGTTGTCCTCGATGGTCGTACATCTAAATAATATAAATGCAGGAGTACCTCAGGGGTCTATCCTTGGACCTTTATTATTCTTGATATTCATAAGTGACCTCCCTGATAAAATTGTTTCTGAGATGGGTATATTTGCTGATGACACCACACTCTATAGCAGGCACGAGGAGAAAACAAATGACCATATATCTAAGGAAATGGCAGAAACACTAGAGGTGACCTGTAGTAGAATGGGGACAAAAATGGATGGTCACATTCAATGCTGCCAAGACTAAGCTTGTTTCCTTCAATAACTACAAGAAAGCTTCTCTACCACCAATAGCAATGGCCAAGAACACATTACCTGAAAGTACTTCTTTTAAACTCCTCGGCCTAACGTTTACAGGGAACATGAACTGGAGTAAATACATTGAGAGCATTGCCAAGGCTGCTGCAAAGAAGGTGGACTCTCTCTACCGTGCTAGAAAATTACTTACGGCTGAAAGTATCCTGTACCTCTATAAGGCCACCATTCACCCATGTATGGAGTACTGTTGTCACATTTGGGCTGGTGCATCCGCTACTTATCTCACACTTCTTGACAGGGTTCAAAAGAGTCGCCAACCTGATAGGTCCTGAAGTGTCATCTAGACTTCAGTTTCTGTTCCATCGACGAAATGTTGCATCCCTCTGTCTGTTCTATAAGTAATTTAATGGTGAATGTTCTGCCGAACTGCAAGCACTTGTACCCCCTCGACGTAAACACCCCCGACAAATCCGACAAGCAGCTAAATCCCACCTCTTCAGAGATCCCTAGGTGTAAGAAAACCTACTTCAACAGTTTCTTCCCCAGAACTACTAGACTTTGGAACTCGCTTCCGAGTTTCTGCTTTCCCAACTGTACTGACATGCAGAAGTTCAAGTGTAATGTGAACAGACATCTTGCCACTCATCTCCCTTCATAATACCCCTGCAACTTATGTCCCCGATAGTAGCCCCCTACTTTAAAGTGGCACTGTGCCTTGTTTCGGGTGAAAATTGAATTTAAACAAAAAAACTAATATTTGAGAGTTATATAAACCAAGGGAGATAAGTCAGTTTGTTATTGCAGCAACTCTAAAAGTCTATATATTAAGAATACCCTAATACCTTTAACGTACATACCTATCACGGCAAGGGAAGTGATTGGGTTTTAAAATATTTGTTTTCCTTGCTATTAAAAAAATAGTTAAACTTGTAATATAAAAATGATTGTGAAATATTTAATTAATTTATTATTAGTACCTTTTTAATGTATGTGTTAAAATAATAGACAGGAAGTTAAATGTCTTATTTCTATATAAATATTTTTAATCAATTTCTACTTGGTCTACCTTTGCTTGTATTGCTGGTTAGGTGAAAATTCAGAATAGTTACCCTCCCACTCATGTTAAGAATGGCTTTCTAAATGTTATTAGAAAGTTTTTCTTAACATGGGGAGAGGGGGGGCTTTCACGTTATCTGGGAGTACAATCTGTTAAGGGATTTACCTCCCTGTTTTAAATAACTCTTCACAATACACGAAGCCAATGGTGACTCATACAAGATATGAAAAATTAATTTTTACTTTTACTCCAAAACTAATGATCGATTAGTAAGAAAAAAAAAACTAAAGGAACAAATTCAACCAGGAAGACTTGTTTGCATTTTAAAAACTCTAATGTTTAAAACCTGAAGATGTATGTAAAGATTGTGAGTTTCCTTGCAAACTTTTTTGCTTATCTGCCACTATTAAACAATTTTGATTCACGTTTGTGACTTTTTTTTTCAGACCCAGTTATGTTGTTCCTAGTGGCATTGCTAATGGGATTAAAGCTGTTCATCCAATGTTTAGAGGTTATACGCAACAAGTATGTTATCTTATTTTCAATTTTAAATGATCTCATTATTTTATTTTAAAAATGAAGTGGGGGGTGGGATTCTTGTCCAAAATTCCCCTTCTATTAAAAACCAAAAATAAAGAAAAATCTATATGATGTACGTACCCATGACGAAATGAAAATATATTCCTGATTTTTTTTTTTTTTTTTTCTGAGGTTTTCTTCTAGACTAGTTTACTCTACCAAGATTTGACAGTCTAGTTTACCCTACTTTTTCGTCCATAACCGGGGGGGGGGTAAAACTTGCTCAAAGGTATTAATGAAAGTGATACAATGACTTTAACAGAACTCGAACTCATCATGCTGAGCTCAGTTTGCACAGGTAACCATTGCATCAAAGTTAAATGTGTTCTTCACAGCATAATGTTTCAGGAGAGATGTTTATATCTCAAAGGAAAAAAAAAATTATTTAAAAAAAAATTTGCTTGACAAAAATCGAGTCAAGTCGAAAGCTTGCTTCATATTTTAAGGTAAATAAATGTTTATTTTAAAAAGAAGTTTTTTTTTTTTTTTTTTTGAATTTCAAATATTTGGTATTCATGGTGTTATCATTTATGGTTACAATTTACACTTTCAGTTTTTTATGTCAAAATAAATACTAATTTTAAAATAAAATAATTTAATATTATATATACTTGCATATCTTCTAACCATACAAATTTTATTGATGAAAATCAATTTCGTCATATCCTATCATACTAGACTTAGGCTCATATATTTGTGGATATATATATATATATATATATATATATATATATATATATATATATATAAAATAAAAATAAAAGTTACAATAAGTTTACTAAGGTAATCAAAATGGTAAACTTAAAATATATTATAAATATTAAAGAGTTAATATTTACAAGTAAAATAAACTCAGCCAGATGTAAAAAGCTCAATAAAACCGAAAAGGAAATAGAGCTTATAATATGAACAAATGATTAATAAAACATGTTAAAAGACATCTTGAAAAAGAGTTAAAAACATATTTAATTTTAAAAAAAGAAGCACAAGATAAGTGGATAGTCCTTAATCTGCAGAGTTTCGAAGAAATACTCTCCTTCTCATCAGAGGGCAGGAATTAGCAAAATGCAGGATCGGATTTTGCATATAAAAGTATTTAATGAAACTACAAGTCAAAGATCTTACTTGGTTAAAAAAAAGGTGAGGTAAGAGGAACAGGAGGCAAAAGAAAAATAATAAAAAGATTTCACATGAATATATATATATATATATATATATATATATATATATATATATATATATATATGTGTGTTTTAAGTTTAAATCAAAATAACATAAGTTGGACGTCATTCACAGCATGATATATGAATATGATAAATGAAAACAATCATTCAAATACAGAAAAAAATATATTCATACATAAGCGAACAATAAACTTGAAGAAGGCAGGAGAACATGTTGAAAAGTAATATTAACAATGATGAGGACAATAGTTTGAAGAAAAGCAATTTAATTAAATGTTTGTTAGAAATCCTCATTGTTTTTGTTTATTTTTCTTTTACATTTTTCTCCAGCCGTGGGTGTATTATATTTGTATGGTTATCTTTCAAATGCCGATTATGAAACAATAAAAGAATGTGCCAGTTTCTAACATGTATATATCCTTTTGCTTGTAGTATTGCGGTAGTTTGATTATTATGTACGTACTCGTCATGGAACAAAAAATGTCATATTCCAAAAATCACATTAATTGATAAAGTTTTTTTTTTTTTAAGAAAACCAAGATTTATGATTTTTAGTGATACAAAAAGTTTTAATTATTTTGAATACAAACAAAATCTCGGTAGTCAAATTGAATTGTTACCCTTGAATTTGAACACATTCTAAAACAATATGGTGGTTCCTGGCTCTCGTCTCCCTAGTCATGAAATATGATTTCCTTAATTAAATTGATCAAGTAGTTTTTTTTTTTTTTTTTTTTTTTTTTAATGTGAATTTTGGAATATGGCATCTTTGTTCTGTGACAGGTATGTTTATCATAAAAAATTTTTTGGAATTTTTAAAAAAACTTTTTTAATTTTTTTTTTTTTTTTTTTTTTTTTTTTTAAGTCGAATTCTAAATAAAAATGAATTAAGCAAAAAACAAAATGCACTTTTAAGAATACGAAATATAATTTTTCATTTCAGGACACCCAAGAATTTCTCCGTTGTTTTATGGACCAACTTCATGAAGAACTTAAACAGCAACTTATTGATTGGGACTCCAGAAATAACGGTTCTCTTATTCCGTCAACTACAACGGCAGCTCTTTTGTGCCACGAAGCATTGCCATCTTCAGCGATCCCATTAGAGAAGCCCTATATGAACGACCATGAGAGGCAATCATCGATAGACTCATCCAGCAGCCAATCGGACTACGAGACGTGTGACTCGATCCACAGTAGTGAGCGTGGGGGCACTCCAGAAGTGAACCTGTCTGGAGACGAAGGCAGTGAGGACATCAACGAACACATGCAGATCAGCAACAAAGATAACGACCATTTTGGTAATAATAATAATAGCGGTCAAGATAATAACGAAAGTGACACTAACTTTAACAATTTTTTGAAAAATCAAAAAGAGGTTATCCTTGGAAACCTGACCGATCAGCAGATTGAGTCGCTAAAAAATAGCAACAGCAGCAACAACAGTGTCACGTCTCCCGTGATGAGCAAAGAGGGGTTCGTACAGGCGAACATCACGAGTTGCACAAAGGAGATGAAAGATTCTGCCAATTTGCGCTGTAAACAGACTGAGGCTCTCATGGTAGGTGGCTCGTATACCTCTCCGGCAGGACAGGAAGAGGGTGCGACACTAGCCAATGCGATGGTAACCGGCTATAATTCTGCTGCAGAGTTTCAGGATGCTGTCAGTGATGCAGAACAACATTCAAGTAAAGTGAAGAATCTGCCGCCAACGTTACATGGGAAATTGCAAACGCAGTCGGAAAGTAAACAGCAATCTTCCAAATTATCCGACAAAGGTAATGTTTGCACGAGGGGTTATTATGTGGGGGATCTTTAAGTAAAAAGGAGACTTGATGTGTAAAGTATTTTATTGAAGGCTAGTACTACGCATGGTAAACAGTAAATATAATAAAATATACAATTATATTTATAGAAAGGAATCTGATTCTTAAAAAAAAACAAAAAATCAAAATCTTCTTATTTTTTTCCCCTCTAAATAGATACTAGAAGATGGTGGTTGAGTCAATCATGTTGAAAACAAAGATTGCCAAGGCATAGCGTGTCCCAAGGAGTAGTGTTATCTGAGCATAATGCCTCTTTTCTCTTTGTACATTGCTTTCTGGATATCTAATATCTTCTGGAAATAATGTTTTCAAAGATTAACGTTCCCATTCTCACTGAGAAATTTTCTTCTAAGAGTAATGTTTTCCATGCAATGAATTCTGAATATAAATCATCATCCTACCTATAAAATTGTTTGACAACTTTACACTGTATTAAATAACGCATAGGTGGTTAATATGCTGTAAAACAAAGCAAACTAGCTAATATGGCAGTTTATTGTTTATACTGGAATGTAGCATTAAGTCACTGTTTTATAAGTGAGAAATAAAGGATTTAAAAAAAAATGAAGAGGCTTTCACTTTTCTTCAATCGAACAATAAATTATTAGTTTACTAAGGTTTATCCTTTATTTCTAAATTTAGAATGGCATAATGTAAGGTATTTGCAACTTCTCTTCCAATTTTCAGATTTTTCCATCATGTCCCAACGCATTTCATTTTCTTTTGGTGGATTGGTTGTTGCTATTTCTTCTGATGAGTTAAGGGCAAAATAGATTCACTGATTAATGTAATAATTAAGTGATCGATTTTGTGCTACGAAACAGATACTGTCAAGAATTGTGTCAACTGGATTAAAAGAATAAATTGTAAGATGGTCAACATCATGAAATTTTAAATATAGACTTGTCATTCATTATATAGTCATTCATTCATTATATACTCTGTAATTACATTGAGCTTCTTAAATAAGGATTGGTATATATAAAAAGGAAATACAAGTGAATATAGAATATTTCCACAGAAAAATACACACGCACATATATATATATATATATATATATATATATATATATGAAGTTTACTAATGTTTATTCTTTCTTTATTATAATTGCTCATTTAAAGTTTTGATGGATTAATAAATATTGTAGTTTATTCAATTCTCTCTCTCTCTCTCTCTATATATATATATATATATATATATATATATATATATATATTTATTATTTTTTTAAAAACTTTATTAAAAAATAATAAATACTTCCAAATAAAAAAAGAGCGACTTTCTAAGGAAACACTGGATCTCCAAGGTGGAGACGATAACCTTAACATCGTTTAAAATAAATCAACAACAAAACTCTGTGTATGTATGTATGTATATATATATATATATATATATATATATATATATATACTATTTTTAAAATGTAATTATCCACTGACACGTGTTTCGTCGTCTACGACTCATCAGAGTGGCTGTATCTAGCAAGATTCGAAATCGTGACCCAACGGTAATGAGCCTAAACCCTTACCCCTGGACCATCTCGCCAGCTGTCTGGATATATCGCGATTTACTTAGATGTTGTTTTGTTTTTGGTTTTTTAGCGATATGTTTTGAATGAATTCAATTATTTACGAAAGTGCATTTTTACCTAAATGCGAGTTGGGAATAATTTTCCCTTTTAACCAATTTGGTACCCCCACATGGGGAGCGGTATATATATTATTTTTAAAATGTAATTATCCACTGACACATGTTTCGTCGTCTACGACTCATCAGAGTGGCTGTATCTAGCAAGATTCAAAATCGGGACCCAACGGTAATGAGCCTAAACCCTTACCCCTGGACCATCTCGCCAGCTGTCTGGATATATCGCAATTTACTTAGATGTTGTTCAAAACTGGTTAGCTAGACCTTTTTATTTTTTAATTCATTATGTTTAAAAATAAATATGGTCTATATGTAGTCATATGAACGTATTGTACCACAAAAAATATAAAAAAATATATACAATCATTTGCTTCTCAATCTCACCAGACCATTTTATTATGAAGCTTTGCTAATCTATTGCGCACTATTGAAATAAATGCTGAAAAATTCGATCATCACATTAAGTTTATATAGAGAAATCCAAAATTAGATTTCCTTTTCTCCAAGCCAAGGACTTTTTTTTTAATTATCTGTCTTATTTTTCTTTTTGATAATAATTAAAATTAAATAATTTTAGAATCTAAATTACTAAATCTTGTCTTTTTTTTCTGTGAGATGTTACATTTAAAAAAAGTTTTGTTTTTTTTTTATTTCAAGGCAAACGACCACCTGCACATCAGAGTGTGATATCAGATATATTTGATGGAAAACTTTTGAGTTCTGTTCAATGTTTAACCTGTGAACGGGTAAGGCACATTTAATTTTGTTTATTAATTTGGTAGGTGGGAGAAAACCTTCATTTTTTTTTCCCCATTCTTTGTTTTTGTGTTTTAATGTTTATAAATTTTATTTTTGACATGCACTTCCCAAGCTTTGAGTAAAAAGAAAAATAACTTCTATTCAATGGTTTGTTTGCAATATGTATTGTATTAATCTATATTTCTATAAAAGTGAGATCTGTGTGTAAGGATATTTCTTAACCTATATACTCAACATTTTTGATCTAGACTTGAAATTTTGTATATAACGTATTCAGACATGTGGAGAACGTCTTAATCAGCTTTCATACGGTAAAAAGGGCTGCTAAGGGGTAAAAATTGGTATTTGGGGGTCATCAGAGTTTTATCTGTTTGTCAACTATTTCATGCATGTGCAACCATGAAACATGGCAGCCTCCTTTAGTTAATAAGTAGGTTTGAAGACACTTTGTAAAAATCATGTCAAGCTGGTCTAATTGTTATCGTACTTGACTCACTGTCTTTAGGTTTTGGTTTCAATCTTGACTCGAGTATTTTTTTTTTTTTGTTACTTACAAGAAGTGAACTGGTTAGAAAAAAATAATACTCGCATGCACGTTTCTCAGTTTCTGTATTAAAATATAATAATTATGCATATTTTACAACTGGGCAATGCCGGGCAACCTGTTAACTATTAAATAACTCAAAGTGTTGATATACGTGACACACTCTCTAGTCAGTTGAAATTAGTTTGAAGTTAAAAGGCCACACTGCTTTGCTTGGCTTGTTTGCCATCTTAACTCTAAAAAACATTTATACATAGATGGCTCCATTTTAAATACTTAAAAATAAACATTAATAGTATATATATATATATATATATATATATATATATATATATATATATATATATATACACACACATTCAAGGCTCCTTCAGTTTTTGACAGACTATGGGTATCCACCTGCGCGTGAAATTTTTTTGTGACAGGAGATGCACAATCTCCAACCACATCTCTCCTGAGTTAACATTATTAAATACCAGTGGCAACTGGAGTGTATGTTCAGGACGACTGGAAACAATGCCGAGATAAGCAGAGAGCACATACAGCGCCTAGAATTCCCAAATGGTCACCCATCTGGTACTAACCAGGGTCAACATTGCTTAACTTTGGTGATCTGACAAGGATCGGTGTGTCAACGTGATTATGCCATGCGTGTGATGCTGCAAATTTTTTGTGCGTTGATTTGTTATACATAATTGGTAAAACCTATTCCTGGCTAATTTTTTGTCAAAACGCAAAAACTTCTGATTACTCGTTCAAGTTGTAATGATCATTGATGGTCCACAGATTCTTGACATTTTTTTCTTTTGATAATTTAGTAACACTTGTTTTTGTTTCAGATTTCAACAACCAAAGAAACATTTCAAGATTTGTCTCTACCAATTCCGAGCAAGGATCACCTTCACATGTTGCATGCTAGTCAGAGTTCCAACTCAAAAGGTGGAGCGTGTGGAGAGGTGAACCAGGGCTGGATTGCTTCTATGCTCACATGGATAAAAAGGTCAGTGGCTATTTAGCCGATACAAATCTTTATCTTATTCCAAAATAAAAATATATTTATTTAAACCATGCTCATCTTCCTGTTAATCCTCCTCCTCATTTCATGAAAGCATCCTCAGCAACAGATAAACATATCCATAGTTGCTGAGATTTGGAACTTATAAAATTTCCCAAAAGATGATGCGTACGTGTATGTGTGTGTATATATATATATATATATATATATAAAATAAAAATTACAATTAAATTTACTAAAATGATCCAAGATGGTAAAACTAAAGTATATTATAAATATAAAGTAATCTCAACCAGATGTAAAAGCTTGATAAAACCAAATAGGAGATAGAGCTTATAAGTATTTCTTCGAAACTCTGGATTAAGGACTACCTACTTAAGTGTTTCCTTTTCATATTAAATATGTTTTAACTCTTTTTCAAAGTGTTTTTTAACATGTTTTATTAACTATTTGCTGCCGGTACCAGATGGGTGACCATTTGGGAAGGTTACGCGCTGTATGTACCATGCCGAATCATAGACATTTCCAGGTTGGTATCTGGGGTACATTAATTCACTGGGAGAGATACACCCCCAGTCTTCGTAAAGACATGCATCTAGGAGAAGGAAACTCTTATGTAAAAACCTATGGTCTACTGTATACTCTGTCCTGTGGCAGTCATCTGCACTGACAAAGGTTAGCAGTAATCCAAAAAGTGTGGTTGGTTCTACACAAAGTCTTCACCACCATAAACAAATCATCTGTGTGGATTTCCGAGCAACTTAGTTGTGATGGAAGCTCATGTATTAAAATCGACAGGAGAGTCCATTATATATATCTATACTGATAGCCAAATTGTAATTTGCTTCATGCATATTTTATATGTATTTCATTTTTAAATATGTGCGTGTGAATATACCTATGCTCGTAGCCAAACTGAATATTGAAATGCTCATATCTTTGATTCTATGGGACGAAACTACATGAAAATTTGCAGGATGTTTGAAGATTATAAAACTGTGGTTAAAGTTTTATGACAGTTGGTAAAAAAAAGAACCTATATTTTCAAACCAATAAAATATGCCTTAATTCGCTTACAATTGTATATATAGTGTCCTGGCAGGTTAGCTTCAGTTTAACCGTTTCTGTTGTCTCCCCTGTGGCCTTATCAGGCCACTAATATATAAAATTTATTTATTTTTTTTTTTTATATTTAAATTTCATTCAGAAAAATTATATTTTTCAAAACAAAATTTATTTGAAAAAAGAATACGATTCTAAGTAATTTCCTTAACCCATGGATTTTCAATGTAGGCGCATGTCCTCAGAAGTCATTAGCAAAATATTACATCTTGTTTGATACCACAGGATTCAATAATCTGGAATCCTATTCATCTCGGTATTCTGAAATTATATATTGATTAAAGGGAATAATCTTAACACTACTACAATTATTTTTAATTATTATAAAATTTTACCTTAAATAATATTGAGCTCTTTTATGTGTATGTCCAAGATCTGCTTTAGTATGTCAGCTTTGTTCTGATGCAGATAAGTTCTATACATGTACACACATATATGCATATCTATGAAGCAACTAAAAAAACATGAATACAAAATGCAGACCAACATAAAACATAAAATCAAATGAACTCTTGTAGTTAGATTTTAGAAATTTTTACTAAATTTCTACGAAGAACGATGGATATGAGAGAGAGGGGTGAGCAGGAAATGATAAAATGATAGAAGACAAGAAAATGGGGAGTATTTCATGTTATTTTCAAATTTTCGGTGTAAAGATAACTGGAAATACAGAATGATGACATTAGCATAAAAAAATAAAATGTATTGCAAATGTTTATACCCATAAGCTGGTGAAAAGGCAAAATATTTGTTGAATCTAATTCTATTTTCCAAGCATCAGATATATATATATATGATTACTTTATTTAATCACATAAATTAATATACGAAGATATAATGTTATGCTTAAATTTTCAGTATTTACTTCAACAGTGCTCAATATAAAAGTAGAGCTAGGTAGTAAGTTATGAAAATATATATGGCAATTGAGCTACACACACACATACACACAGATATATATATATATATATATGTGTGTGTGTGTGTGTGTATATATATATATGACTTCATGCTTGTATATAGGGAGAGGAGGAAAGCCACCTTCTGATTACAATTTGATTTTGCATTTTAAACATCAGCTTAAATCAAAATTAGATGTGATAGGAGGTTACGCTCTGTTCGGTTTAAAAGCAGGTGGATACATGCCGCTAGCTTATGTGTGTTTGGATGAATCCAGATTGAGTATGTGTTCCCTGCCTATGCATGGAACACACTCATGCAGAGCTAAGGTCTCATTAGACCTTGTCAAAGTTAGCAAAGTCTCTTTGCTATTGGTATAAATGAGCTTTGACCATTTTCTTTTTGTTTATTAGAGATCCCACTTCCAATGTTTGTTTTGTCCTTACTCTGGCAACTTTCTCAAAAGACACCTCCTTTATCACGAATGCTTGTTCTTTTCATCCCCCCCAATAATTCCTACTCTCACCTAGGAACTTACTCGGAACTGGAAATTGGTGACAACTCATTTTTATCTTGATCAATTTGGGAAGATCTTACTAACCATCTAGTATTCCGTTTTGTTTTGTTGTATATATTGCCTGATTTTAGTAGAAATCCTTACCTCCAAATGATGGTATTGAAATTTTACATGCAAATTGTAAATAAAATCGTCAAAACCCGGGGATGACACTAAGTAGGATTATCTATGTTGTAAATGTGGTATTGTGATGATTGGAACTAGTTTAAGAGATTAGACCGAAAGGATGGTACACAATCCCTATCCCATCCCACCTATTTTGGCCTGGTGCAACATTTGTTATATAATTTTTTCAATGAATTTTATAAAATTTATTGTAATTATGTTTAAATAAATATAAACAGGTATATATGTTTCTGTATTATTTAATTCAATATTTTTTTTCCAGCTGGTTTGTGGGACCAACGATCACTTTACAAGATTGTTTAGCAGCTTTTTTTTCTGCTGACGAATTAAAGGGAGATAATATGTACAGCTGTGACAAATGTAAAAAGTAAACATTTTTTAAAATCTATTTTGTTTGCATTTTATTTATTTTTTTTTTTTTTTCCACTTTTGAAATTTTTTTTAACTCTTCAATTTTATTTTTTTCTTCTACGTTCATTTTACATTTTTGGTACAAATCCCTTTAATAATTAAAAAAAATATATTTTCTAGATTACGAAATGGTATGAAATATTCCAAAGTGATGCGGCTACCAGAGGTACGTATGAAACTCCTCCCGAATACAATAAAATAATAATTAAAATTTCCTTGAAGATTATAACATTACCATATTTATACTGGTATCTTTTTTTTTCATTCACTCCCCTCTTGAGGAGCCATGATTCAATTCTCTCTTAAGTATATGCGATACTTGATGCAACACTATAAAATAAATCAGACCAATAATGAACATAATTAAAGAGAAAGTTAATGATAGTTGGGGAAAGAAAAAAAAAAGTGAATGAATTTATATTATTTGGATTGTTTAGACAACTGTTCTCATCTTGTTTGCTCAACGTTTTGGCCAATGTAACCTCTGACCTTCTTCAAGTGTATTTTGTTTTATTTGAAAATCGTTTTGTCAAACTCTAGAATCTACATGGAATTTGGAATGAAATCCTTTAGTTAATCCATGGGGGTAATATGTTCTCGTTCCATCAGCCATGACCAGGTAGAAGTCTTTAGTAATCCACAGTTGTATTCTTAGTATTGCCTCCACTGAGGATTGAACCTTCAGAAAAGTGTCACCTAGAATTGAACTTTATCTTGTTGCGCACCACCTGAAAAAGTCAGGTTACGTTGGCTGAAATGTGAGAATAACACAAGATGAGAGCAATAGTTCAAATAATACAAATTATTAATCCTTATCTCAAAATTTCATAAACACAATCTATTATAGTGTTTTTATATATATATATATATATATATACAGAGAGAGAGAGAGATTTGATGCATTTTTTTTTTCTTTTTTTTTTTTTTTTTTTTTTTTAATTCTGCCAATTTATTTTGTGCATAGAAAATTGGTTTTTCGTTTGTTAATCTCGCTATTTGCGTGACTTTATCTCTTGATTGTCACCTCATAATTCTCACCTTATATAAACTAGATCCGTTGACTACATATTTTAAATTTTAACGTTTATTCTCAAGTTGCTTTTGCTTTTGATAAGAAGTAACTCCTTAGTAAAAAAAATATAAAATTTTTGCGTATCTTTCAATTAAAGATTCAGTACCAGCCATCATTTGTGCGTCTTGTTTAAGTGTGTGATCACATGTTTTAGATGTTATGTTGGCAAATTCAGAATTTTGTTATAAATTTAATTTTTATTCAACTTTTTCTTCAAACGATTTGTTACAAGTTAATTTTTAATTTATTGAACAAAGCTGAAAGCAGGTTATTTATCATGACATCAAAATTTATTCTTCTGCACATGAATTCTTTGTTTAATTGGTATACATGAGTTTGGTGTGTTCTATCATTTAGTTTGGATTAGGAAATTCTCATCTTGGATATTGTCATGTGAGTCAAGAATCATAGTCTAAATCAACAAATTATTTTTAATTCCATTATGAATATTTAAACAGTTATTCATGGAAATATTGATTTTAATGTGTGAATTTCAAAGTTGTTTTTTTTATTATTCCATCCTCTTTTATTTGCATTTTTTTTTCTAGATTTTATGTATTCATCTGAAACGATTTCGTCATGAATTCTACTCATCGAAAATTAGCACTTATGTATCGTTCCCTTTAGAAGGATTAAATTTGAAATCCTACCTCCATAAAGGTAAGTCTTATTTGAAATTTTAGTGGATTTATTGTAGAATACATAGTGACCATTTGAAAAGAAAAAATACAAATAATAAAAAACAAAACATTACTGATATGAAATCTAAATTAAGATGAGATTGATCAAATCCTCTTGGAAAACATTTAATTTAAATGACAAATAAATGGAAATAATCTCGGAAAAAAATCAGTTCAAAAACATGTAAATGACAAACATATTTTTTTTTTTTAAATTAAACAATTTGATTAAATTATTTCTTACAAAAAAAAAACAAATAAAAATAATTAAAAATTGAAACCTTTTTAAATCATAATTTTTGTTAAAAATTTTTAGTTTATATTTAAAATTATGGATTAGCATTTCATTTTTTTTTTTTTTTTTTTTTTAACAGATTGTCAGGATGAAGTTACGTCATATGACCTAATGTCTGTGATATGTCACCATGGAACTGCCGGAGGTTTGTAGCTTTTTTAAATATTTTGTTTATCTTTCATTATTTATAATTACTCATTTTATTGTCTTATTAGTTTTTACTCTCTGAATGAAACTTTTACTGTCGCATTCAGAATTAGGACGCCGTTGAATTATCTGACACATTATTTGGCACAGTTTCAAATTCGCAACAGCAAGCCAATTGCCTCTCCTGCAGCAATTTTGGTCATTTTTTGCAGGAGTAATGAAAATTGCGTATGAAGTAAAAATTTGACTATTTCTTTATCACTAGAAATCATCAAATAATTAAATAAAAAGTCAATTATTTCTAGTGTGCAATAATTTATATTGGTTTGAAACTGTCTAAATTAAACTTAAAACGTTATTTATGACTTTGGTAAAAATAAAATAATAATCTATTGGTAGGAGCTCATGGTCACAAATTCAGAAAGCAGTTTATAGTCAATGCATTTTCTAACTTCCGGTGTAGCGCTACCGAAAGCAGTGACAAGGCAAATCAGTTTCTTTGCTTTTTTTCTCTCCCCTGTGATATTGTTTTTCCAACCATTCTTTTCTTCTTATTATTATTATTATTTAATTAATAATTATTGAAAAAATTTTTTAGTTTTATTTTAATTAAGAATTATTGAAATTTTTTTTTAAAGAATTATTGAAAACACTTAATATTCCTAAAATAGTTTAAAAAGATGTTATGTATTGGATACGTTTTTATGATATTTAAAATTGTTATTTTGTTTACTTTCATAAACATTTATTATATAAATTCAAATAAAAAACTTATTTTTTAAATTAAAATAAAGCTTCATTAACATATTTCTTATAACATTTCAAATAAAAATAAAAGCTATTTTTTTTTTTTTAATTTTGTTATTAAAAGTGAAAATAAAGACTAATTGTTATTTTTATTTGTATAATTTTGTTAATATTTATTATATATTTTTCAATAATGTCCTTTTCATTTATTTTATTTCAATAAATCACTTCACAATAGAAATACTGGTCAACAATAAAAGTGAAATAATTGATTTGCCTTGTCACAGCTTCCAGTAGCAACCATGTACAAAATTTGGGAAGTATGTTAGCTGACTATAACCAAATAGCAGCTTCTTGGTCAGATAATTAATATTGCCAGAATTAGATATGTTAACCCCTTGTTCAGAATTAGAAGTGTATTGTAAAATTTTAATTTATTAATCAACATATCATTTGCTTTTATTTTATTTTTTTCAGGTGGTCATTATACAGCTTATTGTTTGAATTACATAAATGATCAATGGTATGAGTTTGATGACCAATATGTTACTGAGGTAGATTTCCAGCAAGTGATAAGTTCGAGTGCCTATGTTCTATTTTATAGGTAAGTATATATGCAAGTGTATAAAACTTTCCGTACTCCAATCAGAGAACTTATGCAGATGTTGCTGACGAATTAATACACATGGAGGTTGACATGCAACACATCATGGACTGTTTCTCTGTTTCGTATACCACATTAGTCTTACAATCATGAGGGTTAAAACAATGTTTACCCGTTGCATCTGGGAACCATACATAGAGCCTCAAAATTTATGGAATAAGATTGGAAGTGCTCGACAGGTTTGTTTACTTGGCAGCACACTGTAAAGACCTGGCTCCTTGTATGTTGAGATGCATTTACGCATCCGTAAAGTGATTGTAACTTTTAGAAGACTAAGGAAAGTGAGTATAGAGAGCATAAAGTAACATTGTTTCGGATAAACAATTGGACATTTTTACGTTTCATTGATCTTGAGATAATGTTAGGATTTAATGCAAAGTGTTTTAACATCAATATTCTATATACATTTGCGGAAGCTTCAGAAATTGCTTAAAATAAAAGTACACAAGTTGTTTTTCTTGTTTCATTAAACTGAAAATAGAATGAAAATACAAGTTTCCATGTTAGCTGTGCCCAATTCATGAATGTCTCTCTCTCATATATTTTGTTTTAACAAAAACCAAGACATCAAGGAATGGATTGATAGCAACAAATAGTGTTAGTTACAATTGTTTCAAGACTATTCGGACAAATTCAAACATTATGTCGTTTGAAAATTTTCACAAAAACAGCCTTTCGTCAGATGTATAGAATAAAAAACACTTTAACAATGAAACATTATGGAAACAATTGTAACTAACGATGAAATACACTATTTGTTGCTATCAATCCATTCCTTGATGTCTTTGTTTTTGTTAAAACAATATATGAATGCTTAATTATGAAATATGATAATTTTGTAGCTTACAGTTTAAGTCATCTCTTTTGGGCTTAAAAGTTATTGGTATATGAATGATTACTGAATTTTCAATTGTATAAACTCAGTAAAATTCGGAATGCAAATAAATAAGGCAAATATATATATATAAAATATATTTGTAGTCATCAACATACAGTCCTGTTTCGTATCATAACTCCTCAGTGCCACTAGACTAGCACCTCTCCCAAGCCAAGGACTGAACCTAGAACCATTGTGTTGACAGTTGGCAGTTCTCCTACTCGACCACGGAAGCGATGCCCACAAATAACCTGTCCGAATGTCTATTTAAACAAACGTCCGTCCACCACTTTTACAGTGCTCAAACCGCCTGTTTGTAAACAAACAAATAGCGAGCTTCGCATTTTTTTTCAGCCAATTACGTAGCGGGTGAGATTATTTACAACAGTGCTCTACCCAAAGAGGGGGGGCTTTTTAAGTAGTAAAGGTCGTGTGTACAACTCTCCTACAGCCCACACCACTGAACCGATCATGATCAAACCTGTCATGATAATGGTCTCCGACCAAGGGATGGTGCACACCATTTTTCAAGTTCAAGATCAGAGGTTAAGGTCATATTTGGTGTAGCTCTTCATAAACTCTCCCACCTAGTAATGATACACACCAACATCCTGGGGGCCGCCACCATGGCACTGGCCAACTTCTTTGTGAATTTGAATCAGATCCCCCCCCCCCATCTCCTCAACCAATCTTGATGAAGTGGGTACCTGAGCATACAGCAACAAAGATACCTGCACTTTGCACAGATATCTTTGCTAAATAAGACACAAAGCTGTTTGTGCTGTCAAGGGTTTGTTTTCTGTTTGTTTTTTCTTCAAAAAGTAATTCAGATATTTCAAATTCAAGTATTGGAATGTTTTCACATTTAAGTTTTCCTATTTATCATTAAGAATTTGGGTCGCAAAAAGTATGTAGAAACGGATTCATCATCTATGGATATCTGATTCTACATTTTTGTGTCTTGACAGAAAACAAAATGATCATATGATACCAATGCGAGAAAGTGCTATGACCTTAATGGAAGAACCTGAGGTAAGTTACCTTTTTAAGGAGATTATTTAAAAAAAGAAATCTCTTATGACAGTTGTTTGTGAAAGGAATGTGAGAATATCTTTAATAACAAGTGAATGTTGTTTGTATGAAGATGGAAGTCATGTTGTGAACATGGATATGTGTGTTTATTAAATTATGAGTAAACAATGATTGAGAAAATAAAATCAATGGCTCAAATAGAGTTGAGGCACCCCCAGTATAAACAACAACCAAAAGGACATATTTTAACACTGAAATTTTATTTTTTTTTTTACTTTTAATTATGAATAAAAATAATATGGCATATATGCAGATTTTTAAAATTGTATTTGCAGAAATGTTTTACTAAAAAATACAGTTTTATTAAAAAGCACATTTTTTTAATACATGTTCAATTAAAGAAAAACTGTATTTGGATTATTCAAACTACTGTTATCATCATGAGTGTTAGTCTCACAGCATTTTGGTCGATGTAATCTTCGACCTTCAGGTGTATCTAGTCAGACTTGGAAATCTTTCTTCCAAACTCCAAATCTGCACAGAATTTCAAACGGAATCCTTTATTTAATCCACAGTTATCATGCTCTCATTTCATCAGTCGTGACCGAGTAGAAATCGTAAGTAATTTGCAATTGTATTTGAATTGTTGTATAATCTGTAGTAATAAATAGTATTTAAAAACAAGAATAGATTTAAGGCTCCTAAAATTCATACTAGAATTGTCTGCAAGTGGCATAACAGATAAAGTACTTGGTACAATTCAGTTGTGACACTCTTCTAGAGGTCGAAGGTTCAATCTTCAATGCGGGCAAGACTCAAAATACAATTGCAAATTATTTAGGCTTCTACCCAGGCTGACGCAATGAGAACATAAAGAGGTCCGTTAGAAATTCCGTGGAGATTTTCAAATTTGACAGAAAGATGTCACCTCAGATTTTTTTATTCTGTGCAATACCGTTTTCTTGTCATTTTCATCCAAAACTGTACATTACTGTACATTATACATAAAAAAATAATGACAAAACCAAAGAATATTCTGATATTAGCATGTAATATATATATATATTGTTGGTAAGAAATCTGTCCGAGAGCTCAATAATTTAAAAATACAATTTTTCCAAAAATTTAAAGAGTGTAATATTTATTTATATATAGTAATACAGGAAGTGATATGTTGTTTGGACTTGATTTTCATTAACACCATATATATATATATATATATATATATATATGTGTGTGCGTGTGTTGAGACATTAATCGGAATTGGAGATCAGGAAAATTTGAGTCCATTTCCGATTCTAAAACGATTCTTTTATTTACTTATTTATTTTTGTTTAAAACTGAATTTCCTATTGCTGGCCCAAGTGAAAAATCTAAATGAAAATATTGTGATCAAAAGCTTTGATACAATACATAAAGTGAAAACATCAAGTTTTTCAAAGAGCAAAATTATCTACATTTTCCAAGTATATCAGGATTTCCTGCTACCCCCCCCCCTCGTCCCAGTGAAATTTTATTTGTTTTAGGCAATTTTAGAATTGGAATCGATTATTGCATCTGAATCGGGAATAGAGAAAAGAATCGGTAATTCTATCAGAATTGGAAATTATTGGAATCATCCCAACACTTATATATATATATATATATATATGACCTTAGAATACATTCATAATGCCAATTTTGGTGCTAAAAGATTTTTTTTTTTTTTTTAATAAATGAAACTTAAATCAATTATTTCAGTTGATACCTGAACATCTTCATTGAATTATAAAATCTGTTTTTCTTTTTCCATGTTTTTTTTTTTTTTTTTTTTTTTTTTTTTGTCAATCGGTAACGATGAATGCCAACAGCAGATAATTATGATTTGTCTTGTTAAATAGACTGTAGTAATGCCATTTCAGGTGTCGATTCATGCTGGTATGTGTTATAATTAATAGATAAGATGTAGGAATCTTCCTCTAATATATAATGATGATGATAATCGCAACCTTTTGTCTTGTGAGGCAATGGCTTTCTGCATCTGATGCACTGCAGTGGTTGCACAATCAAAGCTGGAGTTGTCTCTCTAGATGTAGGCCTGGGCAGGTAATAAAGAGACCTAGGTTTGTCCAGTTACGAGGTTCCCACTTTCGACGTTGCAGACAAAGTCCAACAGAAAGGTAAACAAAATAGCCGGAGCCAGCACATCTGCAAGAGTTGCTGGAAAAGTGTTGCAGTGTTTCACCATCCATCTAACCCGACTCAGAACCAGATTTGTTACGGTTTACTCCCTTATGTTTTGTCTTTCCCGAGGCATCCAGTGGAGCTGTTTGCCTATAACTGGAGATTGCTTCATGATGCGCACGCAAATGAATTTATACATGAATAAAAACAAAACCACGATATGTGTAATATCCACGCTATCCTTCGTGAAAAGTTCAGAGAGTCCATTTAATAAATGCTAATTCTTGCATGACGATGGTTGTAATGCACACGCAAATGGATTTATACATAAATAAAACAATGTTGTGTAATAAAAAAAATATATATACACACACAATTAGTTATCATTCCAAATGTTGAAAGATGGAACCAATTCATAATTACAAATTTTTAATAATTTATTTTTTTCTTGGCAGACACTTAAATTTTCATTGTCTTAAACGTTTCACTTGAAAGTTTTATATATGGAATGAAAAAAAAGAATTAGAATAAGAGAGCTATATAAATTCTGTAAAAACAAATGTAAAAACATTTACTAAATATTAATATAATTTTCATAGAAGCTCTCTCTCTCTCTCTATATATATATATATCTCTCTATATATATATATATTTGTTAGTGTACCGCCGCTATAAAAAATAATGGGGAAAAAAATCAGGTTTTGCCAGTGTTTATTGAGATTTTCATATAAAATCGCAGAATTTTTCCTTATTTTTAAAAAAATATCCTACATGTTATTTATTTATTTCCCTAATTCAGAAACAAGAGCAAGATATTCCTATAATCTATAAATGATTTCTCTGTGATGACACATCAGTCAGCCACTTGAGTATCTTAAAGATTTTGATGTTAAAATGATTTTTTTTGTAATTAAAAAAAATTTATTTTTATTTCTTTAGCCAAGTCTCCTCCAATTTTATGTGTCGAAACAATGGATTAATCGCTTCAACACATTTGCCGAGCCTGGGCCAATAACTAATCAAGATTTTCTCTGTCCTCATGGAGGTAAATTAATTTCAAATTATTTAATAAAAACTATAACAAATTCATTTTTTTGTTTTTTTTAATTTCACATCTTTTCTGCTTTTCATAATCCATTTTACATGCTGGCATGTGTTGGATGGTTTTTAGAAAATTGATTCTCAACCTAATCTCTGGCCAGGTCTTTATTTAAACTACATAACATGAAATTTGGAATGTATTTTCTTAGTTGAGGCAATATTTTTGTAGGTTGTATGCGCTTTCTGATGCTTACCCAGTGTTTTTATTAAAACATCTCAAAATGCCTTCCAAGGCTAAAACGTGTTTCACCTGCATTGATTTCTTTTAATCTATAATATATATATATATATATATATATATATATATATATATATGAGGGGCATGCAATAAGTAATGTCTCTGACCCATTTCCAGTTGTCTGATCTAGCTGAAATTTTGCATGTCTCTACGGGTTATTTAGGAAATTACAGCTCTGAACTAATTGTGGTTTCTGTTTTACAGGTGTTTGAACTGAGTCAGGTGTGAAATGGAGCCTATTGAATGTCGAGCAGTGATCCTGTTTTTTTTATTTGAAAGGACGCACACCACAGGAGACTTTTGATGAAATGAAAGAAACTTATGGTGATAATGACCCATCATATGATCTTGTAAAACGCTGGCATCGTGAATTCAAACATGGCGGAAGTCTGTGGAAACAGCTCCCAGACCTGGTCGCCCCCCCCCCCTCCCTTCTGCCATTGATGAGGCATCTGTCCGTCAAGTTGAGGCTGCCATTTTGGAAGATTGGTGCATTACTATTCGCCAAATAGCCTAAGATGTCAAGATTAGTACAGGGTCTGTGGAAACTATCATTCATGACCATATGCATAAGGTGTCTGCCAGATGGATTCCCAGGTTGCTCACATCATTCTAGAAACGAGAATGCGTCGAGTGCTCGAGGATGAATTTGGAGATGTGCCAAGAACATGAGTCAAAGTTTTTCAAAAAACTGATTACACAGGATGAAACTTTGGTCCATCACTATGATACAGAGACCAAAGTCAAGTCAATGCAGTGGAAGCACTTGGACTCATCACCTCCAAAGAAGGCAAGGGTGCAGCCCACCGCTGGCAAGATCATGCTCACAGTCTTCTGGGACCAAGACAGAGTAGTGATGACAGATTTCCTGGCAAAGGGTACCACAATTACAGGAGCCTATTATGCTTCACTTTTGAGGAAATTAAGAGAAGCTATCAAAATCAAGAGGCGGGGCAAAATCAGCAAAGGTACCTTCCTCCTGCAGGACAACGCTCCGGTCCACAACTTGCATGTTGCCAGATCAGAAGCATGGGCGTGTGGTTATGAAATCCTTCCCCATCCTCCCTACTCTCCTAACCTTGCACCCTCTGACTTTCACCTCTTCCCAGCCATGAAGTTGTTTTTGAAAGGAAAGCGTTTCCCAGATGATGCAGCCTTGATTTCTGAAGTCACGTCATGGTTGGAGGACCAACCTAGGGTGTTCTCCAAAAACGGTCTCCAGATCTGCATCAAACGATGGGAGAAATACGTAACTCTGGGTGGTTCCTATGTAGAGAAAGACTAATAACTGTGCCAAGTTTCGTTGCTCTACTGCTATGGGAAGTGGGTCAGGGGCATTACTTATTGCACGCCCCTCGTATATATAATGTGGGTCTTATTTATAATATCTTGAATTTTACTGGGTTTATATATTTGAAAATTTGGTAATCGTTCATATACCAATAAGTTTTAAGTCAAAATGAGATGACTTAAACTGTAAGCTACAAAATTATCATATTTCCTAATTGAGCATTCATATATTGTTTTAACAAAATCAAGACATCAAAGAATAGATTGATAGCAACAAATAGTATATTTCCATCGTTAGTTACAATTGTTTCAAGACTATTCGGACAAATTCAAACATTGTCGTTTGAAAATTTTCACAAGAACAGCCTTTCATCAGACGTATTGAATAAAAAAACACTTTAACAATGAATCCATTTTCCTTATAAGGAAAAACATGAGAAAGTATTTTACCTACATCTCATCCTTCCAAAGTTTTTTAAATATATATATATATATATATATATATGATTTTGTCTGTCTGTGAAAAAGGATCTCTACTAAACTACTGTCAATTTTTGATTTATAGACTTGAAACTTAATATCTCGGGGACTGTTATTCATATGCATGCGCAAATATACATTTATAGATTTCAACCTTATTTCTTAAAGTTTTTATATGCATATAGATTTAGATAAAGCGGTAACAAATAAAGTTAGCTACATATTTTGGTTTCGATTCTGGCTGACGGCACTCAAGTCATTTTTTTTTTTACTTTTGAAAGCACTACTATATATTGGGTATAATATAATATTCAAAAGAGAATTGTCTCTATAATAATAAATGAAGTCTGCATGAATTAAAATATATTTAAGCATATTTTACAACCAGGCAATACCGGGCAGTCTGCTAGTGTATGTATAATAAAGTGGATAACAACATCGACTAAATACTTGGGTGGGTGTGCTAAGTTTGAATTCAGTCGGTTTATGACCACTTAAGGATGTTAGCAACCTTCACTTGGTCCATCCTGTAATTTCTTGGTTCTAGAATTTAGCGAAACCAATGCGAAAAACAGAATAAACCTTGCATCAAAAAAGTTGTACTCGTAACATACCGATTATTACGAATTTACTTTTTCTATAAGACAATTCTAAAAAGACTTTGAATTAAACAAAGATATTTTTTCTGGGAGACAAATTTTTAATTTTTGCAATCAAATTCATGTAAAAAAAATTCTTAATTTTATTTATTTTTTAAATTTATTTTTGTTTTGTGAATTCAAGTTGGAATGTCTTTTCCTAAAACACAGTAAAATGTAGTGTAGTCTTTTTGAAACTGTATATTTTTTTTTTTTTTTTTTTTTTTTTTTTTTTAATCAGTTTTAAATGTGTACAAAATTGACTTAGCAATCTAGTGGGGCATGGTCTCTTCTCTTCCTTGCAGCCCTTTTTCTCACAGAAGAGATGTTGCTAGTTTTTCCCTACTCTATTGGTATTTTGATGGTAGGTGGTCCACTGAGCTTCAAACTCTTCATCTTTCTCGAAAACGTCAGCAAGAAGATATTTTGCTGGTGACAAAAACTTCCTGTCTGTGGAACGTGTTAGTGCAAAAATGTTTCCCTACAGATTACAGTGTGGTCATTTTCAAGTTTAATGGCAAAAATGTCATCCCATGAATTAATCATAATTCTTTGTTCTTTTTATAGTACTGCTCCTACTGAAAATCTTACTTACCCTTATCCTTGAGTGGCTTTTGACCTTGATAAATGATGAACCATTAATATAAAAAAAAAAAGAAAAAAAAGAGGTTCCCCCTATATCAAAAAAAGAAAAATCTGTATGATGTATGTACTGGTGAGAAAACCAAAATATTATATTTCAAAAATCTCAAATTAAAGTTTTATTTTAAAGAAAATAACGAAAATCATTTTTAAATGATTAATAGGAATTAAATTATTGAATTATCTTTTATTTAATTATTTTTTTTTTTTTCAAAGTGGTGAACCAGGCAGCCGCTCTTTTCTGTTACTCATAAAATTTGATTTTCTTATTTAAAAATAGAATTACTTGATCAATTTACATGATTTTTGGAATATATTTTCGTTTAGTCATGAGTACATAGATTATACAGATTTTTCTTTATTTTTGTTAATATGGGGGAATTTTGGACAAGAACCAAAAATGAATATTTGAACATAATTTTTAATCTAATTATTTATTTTTAATCTTACAAAAAAAAGAAAAAATGTATTTTAAATGTTTTTATTTTATCAACAGGTGTTCCTCCGACCAAAATGGGTCATGTTGAACAACTTGTTGTTCTTCTTCATCAACCTGTATGGCAGTATCTACATGAGAGGTAAGGAATCCAGAGAACTTATCTTTTTAAAAACGTTGTACACTCCCCCACTCTCCACGTGTTTATTATTTTAGCTTTTTATTGCAATCATCAAAAATCTCCGCAATAAACTGAAACGGCAAACTTTTATTAGTAATATTGATGATAAATACAACTGAAACTTGGTAAGTAGTTTGCAATTAAGGTTGTTTGAAAATAGTCTGTAAGACCATATGCAAAATCGTATCCAAAGTTTATGCTTGTGTTTCTTGTTTTTGTTTTTGCCGTATCTTGGTGGTTGATGAGGACACAATCACTGGTTTCCAAGTATAAAATAAAACGATGCAAACTCACAAGAGAAAACAAAATCTAACACATGGTGTGTATAGATCAGTTGTACACTGGATGTGACAACCCTCCAAACATTAATATCCACATCTTAGATAAGTTTCAGTCTGGTTAAGTAAAACCCACTTGAGATAATTTGTTTGTCAAGGTCATCATTGTCATTCACTTGAAGTCAGCTAATCTTGGCTCTGCTAGAGCTCTGCCTGATATGCTCCAAGCTGCAAACCATCATCAACTGTTGTAAAATAAAAACTCTGACAAACTTAATATATTGACCTCAAGATCAGAAATCTGATGTACAGTCTTTTTTCTTGGTCACCGTCATCCTTGATAAATAAAAACCGACTACTTCAGTGCTCGCACTCTTCACCACTTCTAGCTGACTTTCTTTATATGACTGGAATCATTTCCCCTATCATTGTCTTGGTGCATGGCTTTTGTTTTTCTTAAAAATTTTTTTATCACTTCCTAATGCTCTCTGGAGTTCTGACTTAGGAAGAATAGGGGTATGAGGTGTCCATGCTATCACTGGTCAAGAGTGAAAATACTAAGCCAAAAAATAATTGTCCAAACGCAGCTTGTAATTAGCAGGTCAGCAACTCATAAACTTTGGATACGATTTTGTATATGCATTGTGGTACTTTTTTGTTAAAGAGGTAGACATTGTTAAACTAGTATATTCTAACACTAACGGTATATGAGGTTGAGAGACAGATGAGGACTGTGATGTGGGGAGAATATATTTAAATGACAAGAATGTTGAAGTTGTTAGGAAGTGGAGCAGGTGTTAGTGTGATTGCAAGAATTAGAAGTGGTTGGAGTAAAATCATGGAACTTCTGTCATTACCAAGCAGCAGAGTATTATCATTGTTAAAAAAAAAAATAGAATCTATTAGTTATGCAGTTTTATGGTGTATGGAAATAAATGAGGCTTGAAGACATGCATTGCATGGAGAGAAATGATATTAGAATGATACAATAGATGTGTAATGTAAGTCGAAGACCAGCTTAGATCTGATGATCGCGGAGGAACATGAGATCTGGACAGTATTGGAGGATGTGTGCAGAACAGAAATTGTTGAAAGAATGGAGGAGGAGTTTTTAGGTTAGATGTAGAACAGTTGAGGTAACAGGGTCAGTCAAGGAAAACATTGATGGATTTGAGATGAAGAAAGATAAAGATCTATCTAGAGATAGGGTAGTTTGGAAATAAATTCATAAAACGTACTCAACAGACGACAGCATGTTAGACAACATGTTAAACTGAAAGTTGTGTCGAGTACAATTTTTAAAGTACGTGCATTGTTTTTTGAAAAAAATATGAAATCAATTCCAGATGAAAATTTCATGCACATGCAAGAAGGAAATACTGTCCCTAATTTGTATATTCCGTCTCAAATGGATAGTAAGTTTAGATTAATAATGTGATGCTTTTGTTGTTCAGGTTTGGTGGTGGTCCTGCCTGTACACATCTTATTGACTGCAAAACATGTGAAATGGAACTTGAAAATTTGAAGAATCGACAAAGAACTGAAATGGAATCCTTTATTCAGGTGAGGATTTTTTTTTTCTATATAAGTCTTTTGATTAATATGTATTGATGACTTATATATGTTGATGACTAATATATAATGATAATTAGCAGGCTGCCCAGTGTTGCCTGGTCATAAAATATGCATAAATATTATATTTTATTTAATGCAGAATTCTTATTGATTATAAACAAACACTGTAGGTATTAAATGTTACTTTAAATTAAAAAACAAAAAAAAAAACTGAAAAATGTGCATGCGAGTATTATGTTTTTTTTCTAAACATTCACTTTTTGTAAGTAAAAAAAAAAAAAAAAAAATACTCTAGCAAAAATCAAAACCTAAAGACAGTGAGTTAAGTACGATAACTAGCTCGACATGACTTTTAAATAGTGTTTTCAAACCAACATAATTAACATAAGGAATTGTCATATTTCATGACGGCACGTATGCTGTCGTGAAAGAGTTGAAAACAGATAAAAATCCGATGGCTTCCACATACCAATTTTTCAATTTTGACCCCTTAGCAGTCTTTTTTCCGGATGAAAATAGTCATTGGAAAGTTTTCTATATGCCTTAATACTCTATGTATCAAATTTCAAGTTTATAGATCAAAAATTTGAGTATGTAGGTTGAGAAGTGTCCTCTTACACACACATATATTCTCACTTGTATAGTTATATAGATTAGTGATGGGATGATTCCGATATAATTACCAATTCAAATTCGTTATAAATCTCTATATATTTTAACTATATAAAATGGTAATTTTGTCTCGATTACTATAAAATCACATCTTAAATGGGCATATATTTTTTTCAAACATAAAACACACACTTTTGAAGGGGGGGAGGGTGATCCATAGATTTTAGTTAAACTGGAAGTTTAAATCAATAAATATTTATTTCATTATTATGGAAGATTTTTAAACCAAAATCAGATAAAACATAATTAAAGGAATTGCTTTTAGCATCAGGGACTAGGAAAATTTTTTTGCTGATACAAATTCTGAAACCCCAAAAAGTTCTGATTTTCCTGATTTTGACTAACTGTCCCAACACTAATATATATATAAATGACAAAAGTCTATATTTCAAATTTCAAGATGTTGTCCATTTTAAAATTTATTCCTTTAAGTATGTTGACATTCACCATTGTAAGATGGTTATCTTGAAATTTGAAATATAGACTTTTGTTATTTATTTGCTATATGCTCTGTAATTACATTGAGCAGATTGGTATAAATAAAAGGTGAAATATAATTGAAAAAAAAACATTTACACACACACACACACACACACACACACACACACACACATATATATATATATATGTGGCAAATAAAAATGAATGTGGCAAATAAAAATGAATATATCAGATTTCTGTTTAATGTTTTTGGGATTGTATCACTGAATGTGTATGTACACCAGTTGTGAACAAATCAAGAGAAGTAGTGGTGATTCGTTTTAAAGATGGTGTCACATATTTTGGGATTGGCTGACTTGAAATCCTATTTGATCTAGTGTAGTCATTTCTGCATTAACCGTTTGATAAGATATAAACTCCTTCTTCTCCCAACCTCCATAAAGTAGTAATTTCTCTGTCCCACAAATCGTATATCATAAAGTGCTTACGATAGATATTAAATAACACCAACAGGGTTGATGTGCTGTAAACAAAAAATCTTTTGGAATCTATCTTCATTCACAATCATTTAATACTCGTTCAATTATTAGATAAAGTTCTGTAATGACATTATAATGTCATTACAAATGTAAATCCACCTGAAATATTTGTAAACGAGTCAGACATTTTAATTTTTTTTTTAATCAAAAAAAAAAAAAAAATTAAAATTGTCATCCTTCAAAATTTGGAAAGATTTAAACTCTTTATTTCAGTTATTAGTTATTTCTGCCTCTAAAATTATTAGCAATTTATTAAAAGATTGAAAGCTTTAAATCCAATTTATATATCTAATATAAATTTCATCTGTCTATGTATATATGTATGTCTGACTAAAACTTTTGGCAGAGGCAACGGATTTTCACGATATATCTGTATCGTTTTGTAGCTCGACCCTTTGGACGACAAATATCGAAAAATTGACTAAAAACATTAATTTTTTTCACCCTCAACTAGGCACTTTTCTACAAGGAGGGGGTCACTTTTTTCACTGATATTTTCGAAAGTCATCCCCCTCTTTTCGATTGATTAGCCTTATTTTTTAAACCTTCACCACTTCCAATTTGGCGATGGATGCAACAGCACGGGTTTGAGTCTGCCTGCCTACTACCACTTTTCTTTTTTTGCTTAACTCACACCTCCAAACACCCAGGCAATGCTGGGCACCCAGGCTAGTGTATATATATATATAAAAGTGAGAATGTATGTGTGTAGGAGGACAATTCTCAACCTATACTCAACAAATTTTTGATCTACAGACTGGGAATTTGGTCTTAGCTCGAGTATTTTTTTCTTTTTCTTTTTTTTTTCTTTTACTTACAAGCACGTGAACTGTTTAGAAAAAAGAATACTCGCATGCACATATCTGTTTATGCATATTTTACGACTGGGCAATGCTGGGCAGTCTGCTAGTAATTTTAGAAATCAAGATTAAAATAACATTACCCTTACTATAAACTGAGTTATATTAAAGTTTTGAATTTTTGAGATGAGGGCTGATTGTTTATATTGTATTGATCGGACTATTGTTCTCATCTTGAGTGTTATTTGTGCAATGTTTCAGTCAGATTGGCTTTCAACCTTCATCAGGCACGTGGGTTGTTCCACGAATAACACTCAAGATGAGAACAATAATCCAATCAATACGAGTAATATAAACTGAGTTATAGTTTTATAACGATTTCATTCAATAGTTACTGACCAAAATATACTGTAATTAAATTTAACATAAAAAAATTGTATTTATAAAACAAAAATGGTGTAATAAAAAAACAAAATGAAAGTAAAGATTGCTGGATGGATATAATCTATAGATCCATAAGTGTGTGTAAGAGAGAGGACATATATATATTCAGCAAATTTTTGATCTACAGACTAGAAATTTGGTATATGGGGTTTTCAAACATGTGGAAAAGTTTTTAATCTGTTTTCATCCGGAAAAAAAGGGCTGCTAAGGAGTCAAAATTGAAAAATTAGTGCTTAGGGTCATCAAATTTTTATCTGTTCACTATTTCACAGGGTTTGAAAACTCTTAAAAGATCGTGGCAAGCTAGTCTAATGGTTACCATACTTGACTCACTATGTTTAGGTTATGGTTTCGATTTCAACTTGAGTATTTTATTTATTTTTTTTTTTAAGGTAATTTAACATTATGAGTACATTTTCTAGTATATCTATAAAAGTGAGAATGTGTGTGTGAGGAAACTTCTCAACCTATATACTCAACAAATTTTTGATCTACAGATTGAAATTTGGTATATAAGGTATTCAAATATGTGGAAAATTTTTTTCATCTTGTTTTCTTCCAGAAAAAAGGGATGCTAAGGAGTCAAAATTAAAAATTTTTACATAGGGGCAGGGTTCATTGGATTTA
Source organism: Euprymna scolopes (assembly GCF_053919585.1). Taxonomy (NCBI): domain Eukaryota; kingdom Metazoa; phylum Mollusca; class Cephalopoda; order Sepiida; family Sepiolidae; genus Euprymna; species Euprymna scolopes. Next base: position 42,555,910 of record NC_136511.1, on the reverse strand, counting down.
AAAAAAAAAAAAAAAAAAAAAAAAAAAAAAAAAAATGACTTTTTAGGGTTAGTTGTACATTTTTAAAGTTTTAGTTGGATATATAAACAAACAATTGTCCTTTTTGCATACTTCAAAGCCAAAAATAACAATCATGTTCTCCTTGTTTTTTTTTTTCTTTCTTTCTCCCCTACTTTCCTGTCGGAAGATATTAGAAACATTTTACATTGGAAAACATTTTTCAGAAAGTGATGTTTTCTTCGGAAAACATTAATAAAAGAATGAAGAGAAAATAATCTTCTAAACAGGATACCCTATAAACTATTTTTTTAAATCAAATAGGTTTCAACGTTTCTGGCCTTAAATGACCCTTTAAAGGTTGATAGGCTGTTGAACACAACCAACCAATCCTCTATTTTTTTTATGATCCTGAGCAACATCAGGTATCCCTGTTAGCTAAAAATAAATATTTTACTTTGATTTTATGTGGTAAATTTACCTACTTTAATGTTTTGCATTATTTTTGCATAACTATTTCAAATGATGCAGGTTACGGTAGAATTAGTAGTTGTGATCAGCATCGATCCCAACATTATTTTGTGTTTTTTCATCTACTCACCTTCCCCATATTACCCCTTTCTGTTCTATTTTCTATCCTCAGGCATTTCTATACAAAAGAGAAACTACACACTTTTCTGTTTTATATCCTGAAAGAAGTTGTGGAACAGATGAATCAAAATGTACTAATAATGGAAGTAACATTAAAAAAATAAGTTTTAATTAATCTGAACATTTTTTTCTTTCATTTCAGCTGAATGAAAAGTTCCAGGCTGAAGATGACCCTTCTATAATATATGCCATTAGCATGGCTTGGTTTAAGGACTGGGAAAATTTTGTTAAAGCAAAAACTGATTGTAAGTTGATTTGCTTTTTTTTTTTTTTTTTTTTGTTTTTACATTTTTTTTTTTTTTTTTTTTTTTTTTTTTTTGACAATTCGCGTTCACCCCCTAACAAGGCATATTGCCACTTGGGTGTAAGGGGCTACTATTTGGTACTATGCCTAGGAAGAATTAACAAGATGTTGGTTTATGTTACCTTTAAACTTCTGTATACCAGTACAGTCAGGGAAACAGGTAGCAGGAAAAGAATTCCAAAGTCTAGTTGTTCGAGGGAAGAAAATAGAGTAGAAAACTTTCTGGCATTTAGGGAGATCAGCAGTGAAGGGGTGAGATTTTGTTGCTAAGTGGGTTTGTTGGGATATGTATGTCGAGGGGGCACAAGTGCAATGAGTTCATTAGAGCACATTCCATTGAAATACGTGTAAAATAGATACAGGGATACAACATTGCCAATTCTTTTTAAATTTCTAAATATAGAGTTGCGTGGGAACTGTGAAGCTCTATGTAATGTGTTTGTATATTTTTCCAAATGTAAAAATAAACTTGTGGGATGATTTATAGTTTTTAATGTTCATAATTTCATTGTTAATATAATCCATTTTGGTGATTTCGTAAATCGGAGTATATAGATACCGAACTGATTCTGTTTTAAAAAATCCATGGTATTTGTTGTTGGAATCGTGAGTGTTGGTGATGGATCGCAAGGCTTGGTCAGCTTTTGTGTGAGATGTGGTGAATTCCTTGGAAGGAGCTGGCTTAATTGATCTGTGGTAAATGCCGCCTCAAGACAAGAAAGACGATCCATGGAAAATTATGCTTTAAACAAACAAAAAAAGTAATTAAGAGAATTGTTTTTGGCATTGGAAAATAGACACAAATTCTTCCAATACTGATTCCAATACCCCATAAAATTTAAATAATTTTTTTTCTGATTCTGATCAATCACCCAAACATTAATTAGAACATATCTTTTCTTTTTTTCTATTTTTACCAGCACCTCCGGATCCGATTGATAATCGTCGCATCATGGTTCTGAAGAACGGTCAGCCATTCTTGAAGACGGGGTCTGATTACGGCCAGCTATCAAGAGAAATGTGGCAGTTTCTTCATGGAATATATGGTGGTGGTCCTGAACTTGTGCAACGCCAGCACCCACCCGTCTTTCCTGTTGCCGGCAGCTCCCCACCCCCTGCGCCTGTTCCAGCTCCAGTGAACACAGAAGGTTGTGTAAATATGGATAGTTCTGTGTGCTCAGCAGTTGACAAGACGGAGGAGGAAGAGGAGGAATCGACAACCTCTTATAATTCTGTACCCATGGCAACCAATGTTGTCGATACTCGTTTATGAAAAGAGTACATTTAGACAAACTCATTTAAAAACATTTTTTTTTTTTTTACATTAACAAAGAAAACTTCTATTTAAAAAAAAAAGATATCCTCTTTTTTCACCGAAAGGGGGGGGGGGTATAACCAAAATGTTTGGGACTTTTTTTCACTGTTCTCTTGACACTTCTAGTCGATTAGTGACGTTGGCAAATCTATACAACAAATTTCCTGTCCAAAAATTCTTATTTAATTTTTTGGATAAAAATAATCTTCAGGTTACTATTAAGCACCAAGTTTTTATATAATTTATTTTTAAACCTATTTGTTTAATGTTTAAGGTGGAATTCTATTTGCTGTGTTAGTTTAGCATATCCCACACCCTCACCTTGGACATATTTCCCTGAAGATTTGTTCATCATTCTTTAAAATTTTTTTTTTTTTTTTTTCTAAATTTGATTTAACAAAAAATTCTCAAATTATTTAAAAAAAAAAAACAAACAAAATAAAAACTTTGTTTGATTTTTAGAGAAAATTTCAGTTTTCTATCTAACTATAAAAATTATCCCTCTGATCAAAACCAAATTTTGGGAAGACATTTATAAGCAGAAGTTTTTGGCTAAAGACTGGTTGAAAAAATCAAGTACGAAGCCCATTTTACATTAAATTTACATATGAAATTGAAATATCTGTTAAAAATTAAAAATGTAATTAAAAAAAAAATTGTTTTTATAATCTGAAAATTCACTTTGTGATTGCTAATATTCTGACGAATTAAAAAAAAAAAAAAAAAAAAAATTCAGTAAATACATTTTTAGATGGAGAATGCGTTGTATACATCTGCCCCAGGAGAAAAAAAAATTTCTTTAAAACAACAAAAAAAAAAAACTTTGGTATTTTTCTGCATGCTTTATTAATAACTACAAAACATTTGAATTTTAGAAACTGTTGGTGACCCCCATCTGGGTTTGTATCACCTCATCCACCCCACTCTGCCTGACCTTCACATTTCTATATAATTTGAGTTTTTTTTTTCTTTTTTTTTATTAAGTCTTAAGCATTAATTGTTTATTCAATTTTTGATAATGTCATAAGAAACATTGAACATGATTCCAGGATTCAAATTTAATTCTTAGCTAGATTAACATTATTTTCCTTTATATATATATATATATATATATATATATATATATATATATATATATATTGTTTACAAAAAGTTTTTAGATGGGACAAGTCATTGGTACCGTCGGTTTCAAACCCGATAATTAGGACCATTTCAGATACCCATGTCAAGCTCTCTTCAGCCAATACTCCTATTACTAGTATTGGCTGAAGAGAGCTTGATATGGGTATCTGAAATGGTCTTAATTATCGGGTTTGAAACCGACGGTACCAATGACTTGTCCTATCTAAAAACTTTTTGTAAACAAAATATAAATATGCTCTTATTTTCGGATTTTCCTTATAATTGAGCACTCTGCTGGATTTCTTTTTCCAAAAAAAAAAAAAACTAATTATATATGAATGAAAATTTGGAATTGAATTCACTGAATTAACAAATTTACACCAAATTTATTATTCAACAATGAATACAAAATTTAAAAAATTTTTTTCCTTGATCCATGGATTTTCAATAGATGGCTCATCTCATCAGAAGTGTTTTAGCAAAATAATGTTTATAGGCAGTCATTACATTATTTTGCTAAAAACATTCCCTCTGATGAGATGAACCATTTATTGTAACTCTATGGAATAAGGAAAAAAACTGTAAATTTTAGTATTCCTTGTCAGATAATAAATTTGTCATAAATATTTTTAAGCTACTGAATTTAATTCCACATTTTCATTTATAATATGTCTCTATCTCACATATTGAGCTTCTTTATCTGATTGGGATTGTCTTATGAATATTAATACTAATATTAATATGGACTTTAACTTTACAGTATTATGCACTCTGTAATATGAAAGTATTTCAAAATTCAGTTATATAAATTGTGTGTAATGTTTTTTAAAGTATATGAGAAATGACTGAAGTGCTCAGTTATCTGTGCAAGACTATATCTTTTTATTAGAAATAATATTATGTTGATTCTCCATCAATATCTGGAGTTCCAGAGAAACACTAGAAATTCAATGCATGGAACCGCAGGTATTAATAGACAATCAAATTAATGTGTTGTGTTATTTCAAATAAAAATATGTTCTAACATGCATAATTAAACATTCTCAGTCATTTCTCATATACTTTAAAGTTAAATATAATCTGTGTCCATATTTCCAGATATATTTTATTGAATTTGTTAGACAATCTCTGTCTATTAGATCCTGTTTAACATTCTTTACAAAATTCAAAACTTTCACACGTCAAGGTGAAAAATAAACATTTTTTCATTTTACATTATAACTTGTGAAAGTTTAATAAAACTTTGAAATGAATGATGATAAACACAGAATGTCTACAGAATTCAATAAAATTTGTATGTGAAAACGTCCATCTCTTCAGATGCTTCTAATTTTTAGTGATATATTTCATCACTTCAGGTTTTTGAACGTAGTGTAATCTAACCCAGAAACCCAGTCTAGCTTTTGACCGCCTTCTCAAAACTGACCCACTATTACATGTTACCGAGTGATTTTTTTTTTTTGTTTTTTTTTTGTTTGACTTCTGTATCTGAGATCATGGGAACAAAAGCTTGGGGTACTGTAAGGTGAATCTTCGCCTGAGCCTCTCTTTTTTTTTTTTTTTTTTTTTTTTTTTTTTGCTGATGATCACTATGCATAATATTATCAATAAATATCGTACATATTTTAATGAAATTATTTCAAAATAGATCCATTTTATTTAAAAGTAAGTATATTTATGTTTTCAGAGTGTGAGGGATAATGTAATTATTTCCACAGTCAAACAATGTTGCAGATTGATCTGTGTTAGCTAATAGATTTTTTGTTGTATGTGGTGCGGTTGCTCAAGTGGTAGGGTGCTCGTCTCACATGCAAGAGATTTGGATTTTGAATCCTGAGTTCGGATGTGTTCAACTGGTAAGCCCAAATGAAGGCCAAACTCAAATTTTGAACTTCTGGTTTGTTGGCTTTCATGGCTTATTTCAGCTGTAACGTTGTGTGACTGGAAATAATTATATATATATATATATATATATATATATATATGTGTGTGTGTGTGTACTAGCATTTTATGTGTGAAGGTATATTGCTGGTTGGAAATAATTTCCAATATAGTCATGTTTACAATTTTTGCCTTAAAAGAAAAATTAAAAATAACATTTAGAATATGAGGTCAAGTAATTAAAAAATGGTATTTTCTTTAAAAAAAAAAAAAAAATACATGCTGATGCTGCATTTCTATAAAATGGCAAATGGCTTTGAGAAATCAAAATTAATTCATTCTTTATATTTTAGTTATTTAAAATGTTAAATTGCCAATAAAAATAATTAAATGTTTAAACTTTTCTCAAATGCATTCTTCATTGAAATATTCTTTGTTTAATTTTATTTTTGTTTTATGAAGCCCCAAAAAATATCTGTCTAAAAAGTGAATTTCTTTTTTACATTCTAATTTTATGGACTTAATCAATTGTCCCTTATGACCCCATATAAAATTTAAGGAAAATTTTAATGGAGTTTAGATTCTTTGAAAAATTGAACTCTTATTGAAACTTATGTGAATGTTAAATTCATATTGATTTTCTATTTGAATTATGTTATCCTGTGAGATTTTAAGTTGGACCTGAATAACATTTAAGCTGACATATCAAATTTTGACTATCCAATCTTCATTTATTATTGTTGTACCATGTTATTAGCACTATAACAACATTTTTAGAAAATTACGTAATTCTGCCTGGACAACTGTTAATATGGAAGCAAGTTTCAATTATGACCGAAAAATCTAAATCAACAAAGGAGGGATAACTCTGATATTTTTAGTGAACAGAATTATCTCCCTTATAAATAAAAAAAAAATTTGTCTTTTCTGTATGTTGAGAAAATTTGCAAACAAATTAAAAACTACCATGACTTGATTGCATCCTGGGAAACACTAGGTAGGTACAGCTTGTGTGTGTGTGTGTGTGACAATGTATGTGTGTGTGTGTATATATATATATATATATATAGATTTTTCAGGCTATGAGATTATATATATATATATATATATATATAATCTCATAGCCTGAAAAATCCAACAAAAACTATAATCTGTGGCATGAAGATGCGTTTTTAATAATCAAGACATACTTTAACTCCTCACTCATGGCGGTAGATAACTACAATTGGCATTAATTCACTCATGTTTTTGCTGTCTACCTATTTGTTGGCGTGTTTAAAGCACTTTCTGCTTATTAGGAAAATATCCTCTGGCCAGCAAATTATAGACGTCGCTCCCTGATGGTAGTAGATATGGCAGGTAGGTTGCCATAAAGTTGCTGCTTTGTTGGATAATCTTGCCAAGACATATTTAACACTGTTAATAGCATACAGGTGTAGTGCCGTCTAGCTTTCTTTCCAATCTTTTGTTGAGCTGGTGAGAAATGTATTGCTGTGGACTCCATGGCATGAGTATAGGACGACTTAGACCCACATACATCCAGTAAATTGCATATGTTGCCAACTGTGATCCTGAAGATCTGAGGCAGCTGATGGAAGACGGGGGGAATCTGAAGAGTCATACTGGTCTGGGCAAGGAGCCTAACCAGATATTTTTTTCTGATGGCTGCAGGTTGTGTACTTAGTAAATATGTTTGTGTGTGTGTATGTATAAAATCAGAATTCTGCTAAATTGAATATGGCTACATGAGAAACTGAACATATTTACAGTGTGGGTGTATAAATGTTCTAATAAATATATGTATATTAGAACCCTGCGATACAGCAGTAAAAATTAGTAACAAAATACAGTACAGTATGTAATACACATGCATATAATCAAATAACATTATAAATACTGTAACCAAGGGCTGGAAAAACATTGTATTCCACATTGTAACCTGAATAAAACCTTATCCTAGGTCCACCGTATCCTGGAATTCTACTGTGTATGTGTATATATATAATATATATATATATATATATATATATATATATATATATATATATATCACACACACTTCCTCGCATTGTGATAGCCTTCTAAATCTTTACTACATACCCATCCCACACAATGCTTTAAGCAAACTACATATTTCAAAAAGATTAGGAATAAAATTTACATAGAACTTTATTGTATCATCAGATCAATGAGTAGGAAAGAAACTCTTTAGGCCAATTCCTCATTAAAAACCGACCTTGTGTTTATGCCCTTGTGGGGAGGCAAGTAATTGGGACTTCCAAAAGGATTGATGCGCTAGAAAGCATACAGAAATGATAAAATTTAACCATTTTTTTATTCTTTTTGTTTATATGGTTATATTTTGCAATATAAAATGAATGTAGATATGCAAATTTTTTTTCTTCATTCAACAATTCTTAAAAGCAAAAAACAATCAACATTTGTGAGGTGGAGCAAACCAAATGTTTTTTCTATTCACTTATTATAATTTAACAGCACAATTTTTATTGACAAAGAAATAATATATGCAAAAAAACAAAAAAACATGCCTTTCTTTCTGAGAGGACAACCACACAAACCTCCTTTTAGATATGTTTTTGAATTTTTGAGATGAGAATTGATAGTTTGGATTATTCAAATTACTGTTCTCATCTGAAGTGTTATTCTAACAAGATCTGTGGCGTAGTGGATAAAGTACTTGGTTAGATTCAGTTCTAAGTTACACTCTACTGGAGGTTGAAGGTTCAATCCTCAGTGTAGGCGGCACTCGGAATATACTTGCGAATTACTTCGGATTTTTACGTGGTTAATGAAACAAGAACATGCTACCCCCACAAATTAATTAGTTCTGTTCCATTTGAATTTTTGTGCAGTTCTGAAGTTCTGAAAAAAGGCAGTTTACATTGTTCAAAACGTGAAAATAAACCAAGATGAGAAAAGTAGTCTGAATAATCCAAATAAAATACAAACCTCTAGATATAACTTTGTAATTACCTACCCTTTCCTCGAGACCCCATACTGTTATATACTCGTTTATCATGTGATTTTCTGAGATCTAAATTTCAAATGTTAAAATGTATTTCTACAAAAACATGAGCTTCGGTTTAGTCTACACAAACTTATGGATAAACTTATCTGACATACATGTGATCAGGGTTAAATTAAGCTTGCGTGGGATCTCGGACTAAAAATTCCACCGAGCTTTTTTCCGTCAACAATGGAAAAGGGGCATATTCTCATCATTACCTGTTGTGCTCAAACTAAATTTATATGCCAACATGATTTCATACAAATGTGCTCAATATTTGACAAAATAATTAGACATTTTTATAAAAGCAACTTAAAATAAATAACAAAAAATTATTTTTAGTTTTTAAATGTATATGTTATTTTGCTTTATGTCGTGATTCCCAAGCCAATCAATGATAGGCGACAATATAACGATTATTATTATTATAATAAAATATAATTAAAAATTCCAATTCAAATGTATACAAAACTAAAATTTTTTTCTAAATCTAATTAATTTCATCCAAGCCATATGTGATCTTTCTGACTGGAATATTTTAAGAAAAGACAAATCACTTTTTAAGATCAGACTTAGCTTTTCTAATGCCACCATGCCACAAGAAAGGAAAAAGAAAAAGTGAAAGCTGTTTTCATGCCTGATGAAGACATATATCGTCATAATTAATTTGATTTTAAATTTTTAAATAAATGTTTATTTAAAAACAAAAAATTCTGTGTTGTATTGGCTTCTTACCTTACCCATTAAACTTATATTTTAAAATACATACTTTAAAAGCAAATTAGGAATAAATAACAGAAAAGTATTTTTTTTATTTTCTAAATCTACATATCATTTTCTATTTTGTTTTTAAAAATGACGTCAGTCAATTTTGTTGCAATTATTGTCCACACCCTGTCAAAGATGTTTTCAAAAGTTGTTCCTAACTAAACAGATCGTTTCATGTGGCATGGCAGCAATTTCTTGAAGAATGATATTTTAATTGTTCAATAGATCGAGGACGATGAGTGTATTTCTGTTTGCTTTAAATATTCCCAGAAAAAAAAATCACAAATTCAAGTCAGGTAATTACATTTGTTAAAACAAAGTAAAACAAATGGTATCATATGTATGTTTGAAAAAAAAAAGAAAAAGAACTTTGGTTCTTGTCCAGAATTTCTCCTATATTAAAAAACACAAAGAAAAATCTATATGTACCCGCGACAAAACGAAAATATCATATTCCAAAAATTATAAATTATCAAGTAGTTTTATTTCTAAATAAGGAAATCACTTTTAAACAATTATTAGAAATATATAGGCATTACAGCATAAATCTCGCAAGTTCGAATTATTGAGTTATCTCCACTTAATTTTTGTTTATATTTGTATTTAGATTCTTTTTAAAATGGCAGACATAACAGCCGCTCTTCCATAACTCATAAAATTTGATTTTATTTAAAAATAAAACTACTTGATCAATCTGTGATTTTTGGAATATGATATTTTTGTTACATCATATAGATTTGTTTTTATTTTTTAATATAGGGAGAATTCTGGATAAAAACCAAAACTTTTTTGCACTATGTATTCCAATTTTTTTATTTTAAAAAAGTTTTTCTTATACCCTATAAACATGTCGGAACATTGTGCCGCCACCTTGTATAACATCTAAAATCACATCGTTTCATAAAGACACAGAACACACACACACACACACACACACACACAGCATCAATTATCACTATAATCCTCAAGTCTGTTAACCAATAAGTGACCACACTACTACTACCACTACAATAATATAAAATAATAATAAAGATAAAAAAATTATAAAGATATACTTTTTATTTTTTTTACATAAGCATTAATGTCGCTACACATTCATGAGCATGCTTTAGTAATTTCAGTCAGTGATCAGTGATGACTGACTGAAAGATTGTGGAAGCAATATTGCCTGAAGAGGTCTCTAGTTGCTAGTAACTGACTGACCGAAACATACTCATGAATGTGTAGTGGCATATTAATACTTACGTAAAACAAATGAAAAGTATATCTTGCCTTACTTTTGTATTCAGCACTCTTGAATTAACCCTGTTAAAATTTCATTGGCTGCTTAACCTCTGGAAAATATTAACTTGAAATTAATAATACAAATATATTTTATGCTGTGAAGTCGAACATCAATAATGAACTAGTTTTCCTACAGGTTTTTATGTTTTTAAAATGTAGCTTCTCCACCACCAACCCTAGCATTTCTCAAAAGGAAAATGTCTCTGATGCATCCCATAAATATTGTAGAACTAAACGGCGCGTAATTAATTGAGGTTGACTGCATAAATTAAAATAAACCTGTGAAAGTTTTGTAATACATGATTAAAAATGATAAAGTAACAAAATTAAAATATTAAAAGAAAGATCTAAATATGAAATATTAAGTTGTATCGCTTGAAGAGCTCTCTAGTTACTTGTAACTGGATAACCGAAAAATTCTCATGAATGTATAGCGGCATATTAATACTTAACGTAAAACAAATAGAAAGTATATCTTGCCTTATTTTGATATTGAGCACTCTTGAGTTAACCTTGTTAAAACTTCATTGGCTGCTTAACCTTTGATAAAATTTTAACCTGGAATAAAATATTTATACATATATAAATAAGTATTTTTTTTAATATATATATATGAAATATCAATTATATATAAAATATTATTAATCAAACATTATACAAACCGTTTTTCTTTATTTTTATATTTTTTTAAAAGTAATTTTATCCACTCACCCCTCCCAAATAATGGTAGCCCCATGGTCGTAGGCTAGTCAGCTCAACTCTATTAGGATATATGATGAAATTTGAGATGTCATGCTATCAAATGATATGCAAATATATACAGTAATTTTTTTTTTTTTTTTTTTTTTTTTTTACCTTCTCATGTGATTTAAAACAAAAATGCACGTTATTGTAAATTTCACACGTCTTTTTATTGTTACTTCACCATGTCTTTTTTTTTTTTTTTTTTTTTTTTTTTTTTGTGGTTGATGATTTGTATATAATGATCAAATAATAAAAAGGAAAAGCCACGATACAGGATGGAGAGCAAGAGAGAGACTGACGGTGTGGGTGTTGGATGTTTGTGTATTGTTGATTTCCTTTGCAACTGAATGGTGATACGCGACTGGTCATCGCCAATCACGTCCGCAAAAGAAAACTTAAGAACTAATTTCATTGTTATGAATGGAAGTCAATAAAAATAATTTAAAAAAATTTTTTTGTGATTTTGAAATTGATTTCTTATATATTTTCTTTTTTTTTTTTTTTCTTTTTTTTATTTAAAAAAAATTCTTTTTTAAATTAAAAAAAAAATTTTTTTAATTAGTTTATTTTTTTTCTTGACTTTTTAAATTTAAAAAAAATTTTCTTTCATTTTTTAATATTGAAAAAATTTTGATTTTGAAATTGATTTCTTGTATTTTTATTTTAAAACTTTTTAATTTTATTTATTTTTATATTTTTTGTAAAATTTAAAAAAAATTATTTTACTTTTTATTTATTTTTTTCTATATTTTATTTATTTATTTATATAGAGTTGTAGAGTTAGTAATTGAAACCTTTGACTCCAAGTTTAAAGGATCCGATTCCAACTTAAGAACACTTTTGGTTTTTGCCCAGAATTCAACCTAATTAAAAAGCAAAAATACAGATAATCTTTATGATGTACATACTCGCGATGGAACAAAAATGTCATATTCCTGTGGTGAAAGTAATGAAAAATGTGACTTACACAAGTGACAGCACCTGTCGGGTGACGGAATCAATAAAGAAAAGAGAAAAGAAAAACTTATCTATGGTTTATTAATATACACATGACATTAATTTCCATATGAAGACAATAACTGCTGTAAAAAAGAATGAAAGGGAAAGCACAAGGCAGTCTTTTTCTTTGAACAGCTGAAAGAGACTGGGAGAATGGTCGGTAAAAATTATAGTTGGGAGTTGCCAAGAAGTTTGGATGAATATTATTTTTAACTCTTAGTTTCATTCAAGCTATTTTGGAATCTAATTTTTATTTATTGATTATTCTTTGTTTTGACTTGCTGGACATAGCAAAAGTAAAGATCCGCAGGGATACGGGGTGGCCCACTTAAAAGTAGCCTGATCTCTCCAATCTTTCTCTTAACGACCAACTGACACCACAAGACAAAATGCAATTCTTTTTCCAACAAGATAGCGTCTCACAGATCACTGACACAAGTTCATGATGTCTTTGGAAGGGAGAACAATAAGCAAAGGGTCATGGCCACCACGTTCCCCAGACTTGTCATCATGTGATTTTTATCTTTGGGGGACTTTAAAACAAACAGTTTATGCAAACAATCCTCACAATCTAGACCAACTAAAGAACATTACCAACGCTATTGGAGAATCACCAGAGAAGATCTGCAGCCAGTATCTTCAAATGTGGTTAAACGTGCCCAAAAATGCATAGATGTCAACGAGGAGCACTTTCAGCATCTTTTATAACATTACAGATAATTTAAATAATAAAAAAAATGTTCCTCCTCTCTACTACATTTTCTGGGCTACTTTTAAGTGGGCCATCCTGTATAATAAATTTGTGGCCTGCCTCAAAAAGTGCAACTTGTTGCAAAACTTCAGCAAATAGATGATGTGGTAAACCTTCTATTCTTTTATTTGGAGGGAGATGTGCTCCAACTCTATCTGGAGAGGGATGAAGGTCAGCGGACAAACATTGACTTGATTGAAGCCCGGTCAAAAGAGGCTTTCGCAGACTGGGCATTCACTGCGTATTCAAAGCTTAACTAAGTCAAGTGGGCTGAAGAATGCATGAATGTATATGCCAGCAAAATAAAACTTGCAGGAATAGCTGGATTCACAGAAAAAGGGTTGGAGTCTGCAATGAAGCTAGCATTTGTAATAGGGTTCTCTAACATTTCAATGGAGTCACAATAAACACCGGACATTGTGATCCTTCACAATTTGTGATATAGAGGTCCCTATGTTGCCAAGTTTCACCAAATATTGTATACTAGTTGCAGTTGATATTTTACGAGCGAGGCCCACCAATCGAAATACTAACGGAAAAGGGTACCGCATTTACCAGCCAGCACTTTTGGTAGTTCCTCCAAGATTGGCGTGTGTGTTTCCAATTACAGTGTACCTACGAACCAGGAGGAAATGGTATGATTGAAAGAAGATACAGACGTGTGAACACCATTGCGGCTAGCAAACAATGTTTCATACCAGAAGCGGTTTACGTGTATAAAGTCACACCAAAAAACAGTGTTTCAACATATATACAGCTCTGCCTACCTATGACGTTGACATACAAGGTGTGGCCTCTATGACCACCCCTGACCCACAAGATGCTCAGGAGTAGTACTAAGAGATGTTTGAGTTAAAATCCCTTGAAGCAAGTGTACGAACAAGTCCAATATAGGCTGGGTGACTGGAATCAATAGTTCACACTCGCTTATGATTGCTGGAATCCCTTATCATATGAAAAATTTGTGTCCTGAACAGGCCAAGGTCGGTATTGATAGCCGATGCTTCTGACACTAGTAGATCGAAACCTCTGATGATGATACACTGCTTGATGATGATAGGCCACCTGAAAATAATCTTGGACGCAGTTTTCCCATAGAGAAAATTGCTGCTCCTCCATTCTGCAGGAGCATGCAAATAAAGAGACCTGCACCTAGTTATACTACTTGTGATGATGCCATCAGGAGGGAATGTAGTGAAAGTAATGAAAAATGTGATTTACACTAGTGATGACGCCTCTGTCTATAGATAGTTTATTGATATACATATGGCATTAATTTGCATATGAGGACAATGAGTGCTGTGAAGAGGAATGAAGGGAAAAGCACAGGAGTTTTCTTTTTAGATAGCTGAGAGAGACCTGGAAGAATGGTCGGTGAAGATTACAGTTGAAGTCAGGAGTTGGCAAGAAGGAGTTTGGATAAATATTTATTATTATTATTATTTTTAACTCCTAGTTTCATTTAATTTCAAAAGTGCAGATTGATCAAGTATTTATTTTTTATAATTTTCACTTAGAAAATAACATTTCATGAGAAATTAAATGATGTCTTGCGCCGCCATATTTAATAGAGAGTGACAACTTAATTCAAACTACTGATATCAAAACCAGCTTTGTAAAGGCTACAGTTACCATCAATTGCTAAAAATCAAAATCATATATTTTCTGTACTAACTTGGGTACCCGGCGTTGCCCGGGTGTTTGGGGATGTGTGTTGAGCAAGGAAAAAAAGTGGAAATAGGCAGGCAGGCTCGAACCTGTACCGGAAAAGAACATAAAAAAAAGTGACATCTTTGCTGTTGTGCCCATCGCAACACCAGAAGTGACAAATGTTTAAATTAAGGCTAGTCAATTGAAAAGAAGTGATGACTTTTGAAAATATTGACGGATTTTCACAAGATCAGTATCGTTTTGAAGTCGACCCTTTGGACAATAAATATTGAAAATTTGGCTAAAAATATTAATTCCTTCATCCTCAACTGGGCACTTTTCTATAAGGAGGGGTCGCTTTTTTTTACTGATATTTTCGAAAGTCATCCCCTCTTTTCGATTGACTAGCCTTAATTCAAACCTTTGCCACTTCCGGTTTGGCGATGGACACAATATTTTTTTTTTTTTTTTTTCACTTTCTTTTCCTCCTTTGTGTTATGGGGTCGAGCCTGCCTGCCTGCCTACTACGGATTTTTTTTGCTCAACACACACCTCCAAACACCCGGGCAAGGCCGGGCATCCAGGCTAGTCTTGAATAAAAGCTAAAAATCAGAATTAGCAAACAAAATATATTTATCCACAATTTGACATGGATGTAAAATGTACCTTTAAAGACGAGTTTGTTGAAGTTTTAAAGTTCTTGAATAAGAACTAGAGAAAAGCATCAGAAAGTTCTGTTGTGTGTGTTGGTGGGGGAGGTTTACTTCATTGGTGGCTGAGTTAACTGGAAATATAGCAGTAGTTTTAAAGGAATTTCAACATAAGGCATTCCAGTCTTCTAGGATGGGCGTCATTAATGTGAGAGTTGAAATGAGGCAGGTGTCCCCACGGAAACACCTTGATTTTAGTTCATGAAGCCACTGTTTTATAGGAGTTTCAAAGTTTGCACTCTTTTAGATGTAGACTTGTTACTTTTGGAGTTTGAAACTCTACCTAATTTACAGAGATGTTTCGGTTGGATTTTCAAAACATGAAACGCAACGGCAATATATTATTCATGGTCTGAAGTGAAATAAGATGTATCGAACCGTGTTTCCAGTGGATTGGAGTTTTTGAGAAAGACCAAATTGCAGATTTATGACAAAATGAAAAAATTATTAAATGTTTTTGAGAAATGTGATTCGATAGATGATGGCGGCACAACTATGACTAGAAATGATACCTGTTTTGGTGCAAGAAAAGTATTGTGATATTTAATCTAACCTTTATTTCTCTAGATTAGGCATCGTTTTCATGTTCTATAAACCATTTTGTTTGTTATGAATGAAAAATACAAGATTGTCAGTTTAAACAACATCTGTTCTTTTAAACCTCTCATGTTGAGTATCATCCTCCCTTTTTATATTCCAGCAATCGTCTGCTAACATGCCAGGTTCTGCTTTCCTTTAAAATGTTTCTCCATCAATGAAATATCTTGATGGAATCTCTTGCAATGTTCACTCATATCACGAAGATTCTCTGCAAAATTCTCAAAAGTGACAATTATGAAAAAACAAACAAAAAAACTACCTAATTAGACAAGGCTAGAAATGAATTTTCTATGCCATTATGCATATATAAATGGCCACAGATGTCCTGTATTTTTTTTTAGTGGTGCACAGTAAAATAGAAAAAAAAACATTGATTTACTAAAGAGTCTCAATTGTAACTAAGCAACAAAAAAGTTTATTGTAAGAAAATATTTCAGCAGGATTATCATCAAATTAAACGTTTCTATCATGATGGCAACAGCCAAATCTTGAAAAGGATTACAATTTGAATAAGCATTTATCGAAATCATTTCACAAAAATCAATTGAACAAAATTCTTAAAATATTGTGGTGTAATGTTGGAAATTATTAAAATAACACCTGTTACAAAATCAGTTGAATCCTCTACCTAATTTACAGAGATGTTTCGGTTGGATCTTCAAAACATGAAACGCAACGGCAATATATTATTCATGGTATGAAGTGAAACAAGATGTATCAAACCATGTTTCCGGTGGATTAGAGTTTTTGAGAAAGACCAAATTGCAGATTTATGGCAAAATGAAATATCTTGATGGAATCTCTCGCAATGTTAACTCACATCACGAAGATTCTCTGCAAAATTCTCGAACGTGAAAATTGTGAAAAAAAAACAAAACTGTACCTAATTAGACAAAAAGGCTAGAAATGAATTTTCTATGCGCTTATGCATAGAAAAATGGTCGCAGATGTCTCCCCCCCCTTTTTTTTTAGTGTTGCACAGTGTAATAGAAAAGACATTGATTTACTTTTGGCCTTCGGGTCAAAATCAAAGTGTAGTATCTGTTCTTCAGATGCTACACTTCAATTTCTTGTTCTCTGTCAGTGGAGGAGAAAACTTCGCGACTGAGACGATTTTTATTTTTGTTCCTTTTCTCTACATTAAAAAACGAACCTGGTCCCGTGGAGAGGCATTGTAAATAGATACAATAAGAAAGTCTCAATTGTAAGTAAGCAACAAGAAAAAAAAATTATTGTCCGGAAAATATTTCAACAAGATTATCATCAAATTAAACATTTCTATCATGATGATGGCAACAGCCAAATCTCGAACAAGATTACAAATTTGAATAAGTATTTATAGAAATCATTTCACAAAAATGGATTTAAAAAAAGTCTGGAAATATTATCTTGGTGTTATGGTGGAAGTTATTAAAATATTAACACCTATTACAAAATGAGTTGCATCATCTCTACAATTTACAGAGATGTTTACATTGGATCTTCAAAATATGCTACTATGTGAGTCATTGAGTCCGTTTTGCCTTTTTCTTGAACTCAGCAATCCCAGAATTTTGACCAGAACCAGTTATTTAATTCATGGGGATAGCATGCTCCTATTCCGTTGGGAATGCTGTAGAAGTCCTAAGTAATTTACAATTGTATTTTTTGTCTTGTGAAGTGGATAGAGTGCTTGGTAAAATTCAGTAGTAAAAGTTACTCTTCTGGAGATTGAAGGTTCAATTCTCAGTGCGGATGATCCAAAATACAATTATAAATTACTTAAGACTTTTACCCAATCATGGCTGATAGAACAAGAGCATGCTACCCCCATGGATTAAATATAAAGGGTTCCGTTTGAAATTCTGTGCAGATTCCCGAGTTTGACAAGATACCTTTGAGGAAGGTCGTAGGTTACATCGACCAAAACGTTGTACAAATAACAGTCAAAATGAGAAAAGTAGCCGAAGTATTCAAATAATATGAATAAGCAAAACTGTTAAAAAAAAATGTTTATTTTCCTTATATTACGTTGTGATTTGGCTTTCAAGCGCACTTGATGCATATTTTATTCAAATTAAAACGTTTCTATATGAACTCTCATTCTTGACATTATCCTCGTGTTGCTTACGCACAGTTCAAACATTTCAAAATACAACCGCTAGATACAATGCGCTGCTTTTTACAGACTTCTTTCTCCAACTTTACAACATGGCAAGGAAGAAGAAAAGGAAAAAAAATCACTGAAGATGGAGTATACCTCTGAAATATATTTGTTATAAATTTCAAACAAGTAAAATGTTTGTTTATTTTCCTAATATTACGTTGTGATTTGGTTTTCAAGCGCATTTGATGCATATTTTATTTTATTCAAATTAAAACAATGTTTCTATTCTATTGACAACTCGTACTATTTATTTTAAAACACAATGTCCATAAAACCACAGATAGGGTCAAATAAATGATCTAAAAATTTGAAAAACTGTAACTTGACTTCTACCTCTTTTAGTTCTCGCATCAGATGATCGGCGTTTCTGACAAAGGGGTGAGAATTGCTGTTTTCTGGGTCTATCCATCTAACATTCATCGTTGGCTAGTTTTTGACTTTGAAGTAGTTTACTTTTTATGTTTCTTACACCAAGTGGCTTTATACCTTGTCTGGAGTGATTTCCATAAAGGAGAGTGGATGACATCATCCTGTGGTGATATCATTCCTCTGTGATAATACAAAGTGGAACGATAAGTGTTGTTCTAAAGAAAATAACAATGCAGCTTTATTTTAAAACTTTTATTGAAAAAAATCAATTCAGGTAATTTGAATATGTAGAGCTGACATTTATTCAGTGTAGCCGCCTTCAACCTCAATCACCACCTGTGACAGTGTCATTAGATGTAACAACAATGTTGATGATAATGATGGAAAGAAAGTGCATTGTTAGGAAAGGTTGTTGTATCAATTTTATGCACGCACCCACTTACTTGTGGATATTGATAAAGAAGAAATCTGTTTTCTTTCATGATAATTTCTGTTGACATAAACGGACATTAAAAAAGGACACTAGTTGAAAACGGGACATTCCAATATAAAGGTATCTCAAAAAAATATTAGAAATGGCACCTTTTGGCGATTTGACAAGTTCATCTGAATAGGCCTCCCCTGTGATGAAAAACAGTCAACCAGATTCTGGGTGGTCAAAATTTATTATTGGATCACCTTAAATATAGGTCGGATATTATGAATTTCTTTGGATAAGAAAAAACAAGATGGTGGATACAAAGTTAAGTGTCTATTAATTGTCCGGAGAATTTGATCACCCCTCCCCCCAAAAGAAACCAAATTATTTATTTTTTTACTCATATGAAATGGCACTTGGAAGAACCCTTGCTTATCTAAATGAAGGATGAACCCGCCCATGTGAGTGATGGTGAAAGGCAGACTCTTCCACATGAGGGAGGGTGAAGGCAATGAACCCTCCTATTAGGAGTGGCAGATTAATGAAGAAGAAAAGGAAATTATTTTAGAGCTTGAGAATTTCAAAAACTGCCTGAGATTGGTTTTCTGAGAATTATGAAATGGAATTCTGGGAATAGGAGATGGGCTTGACCCCCACTTGATTCTAAATATAATGAAAGGCAAAAATAGCCTCGAGGACACACTCTGCCAACTGCCTTGAGGCTTTCACACCAATCAGTGAGAAACCCCTGACTTAAGACCCACTCTATTCTAAGCCCCTGAATCTACACTATGAAGAGACAAGCCTGACTTTATTAGTGAAAGCTGCCAGTCCTAGAGCATTTGTATTTAGAGTCAGAACTTATGAACAATCAGAGTTTGTAACTTTCAGTGAATAATCATTTTAAGAAAAATGACTGCTAGTTTTTCTTTATTTGTTGATTGCCTGTCAAATTGAAAATGCAGTTGATTTCAGATCTACCCTGGTGCCAGATGATGAAGATACAGACCACGCTGTTGTGAGAAGAGAACTCCGCACAAAGCCAGTCAAAGTAAACAGTGTTGCCACACAGACTTAGGGTCATGCATGTTTTGTACTTTCCGAGCATCCAAACGATATTTTCCAGTGAATAGTGAAGGTCTGGTTACCCTTGAAGAGTCTACCACTAGACTGTGTAGCCACTGAGACTTAGGGTTAGTGCACATATTCTTGCCCATGTGTATGATGAGGACCCGCCCAGGGCAGTGCCTCAATATGGGTCCGGAACTGGGAGCATGCCTTTTCCACAAGCGTTGGTGGAGCTCAATGAATACTTGGCAGATGGTGGCAATCAGGTTGGCTTTAGTGTTGTGGGAGGTCATGTGGATGATGTTCTCGACATAAGACCAAGCGATGTAGTCCAGCGGATTCAGGTCGAGGGAGGAGGAGGGCAAGTGAGAGAAGGGTACAAAGTCATAGCACTCCTTCTGAAATCAAGCCTGGGTGTCTTTGAACTTGTGGGTCAGCGTCGAGTCCTGTTGCCACTGTAACCCTTGACCCTGTTCAGGTCACAAAAGTTGTGATCAACCTTCTTCCGAGAGACCTTTATAAGATTCTCTCGCTGCCGAAGTAGTTGGTCTCGCCGCTGGCTGGGCTGTCAGGAGGTCTCAGGCAGGTTCTCTCGCGTGTCGGAATCGCCTCTTCCGAGAGAACTATTTAAGATTCTCTCACCACAGGAATCATTGTTTTCACCGCTGGTTTGATAGTCGACTTTCACTGAAAAGAACACATTTACATTTGCAAGTGAAAGAAATGACAAATGAAGAGCTCGCTAGTCTGTTATAATTAATTCAGTAAAAAGTTACAAAATGTTACATGTGTACAGTTATCAGTCCGTTTTCATTTAATGAAACACGCGTTCAACTTATTCTCTCGAGTTAGCGGTGGTGGCGACGGACGGGCAGGGGGTGATATCTCTTGGTTAGGTTCTCTCTTCCGAGGTCTGGCTTAATCTGGCCCTTTTGGCATGACACCCCGTTTTTATACAAAGGTATTGAGGTAGATAAGGGTACCCTCTCGACCAATCATCATTTTGCACGTCCACTGAGCCAGGGGAACCCCCCGAATCTCATGCGGGTGTGCAACTCTGCAAACCGTCATCGAGTGCAATCTGGAATTACAGCTAAACTCTCTGCCCACGCTCTCCAAAAGTTAATACTTTGACCCCTTTCAGCATTCAACAGCCAAACATCCTTGAGCTAGGAATGTATGCTTTCGTTCTAGCTTTCAAAAATGACATCACTTCTCATTTTTCTAAAACAATAAAAGTATATGTGTGTTTTCACAAAAGTTTAATAAACTTGATTCTTCTTTTCAGTCGGGTTGCCTGCCGATGCCCGGGCACCCAATAATGCTTAATAGTTAATATCAGCCTAATTGCCAGCCTTGCAAGGTGCTTCGGGGGCCTCAAGCCCCCTAGTGGGGAGCCTGACCACTCCCAAAGGTGGTCATATCATACCACATCCAAAGTCTACCAGCCGTCATCTGATTGCACCAAAGGATCACGACACTCTTCAGCACATCCAGGTACACTTTGGTGTTGACTTTCCAGCAGACTTCGAAGATGTGAGGTGGCATGATGTGGCCCTCACTTGAAACTTAAACCCCTATCCCTGAGCGGCTTCCGGGCCTTGATAAGTGGTGATCACTGTGTAAAAAAAAAAAAAAAAAAAAAAAAAAAAACTACACCAAAGACCATGCTTTGTTTTCATCACTCTGAGCACATTCCTGTTTTTCATGGAAATCCAACGATGCATTTTAAAGGTGCTGGCAATGGTCCTGTTGTCATAACTTGGATCACTAGAGAACATGAATCTCCGATCTTGTTCGTTGAACATTGTGTCACTTTCAGACAATAAAAGGCTCCTATCGCTTTTGGGGTTTGTATACAACTAGCCAACTAGTAGGTGGTCTGCAACAAGAAAAAAGAAAACCGATTTTCATCAAACGGAAATGGAATCATGACGTCTTTTCTAGGGCGACAATTTTATCGTTCCACCCTGTATATAAAATATGTGACGTCATTCCTTTATGATAAATATGGTGAATGCATGAAATAAATCGGCTTTAAATAAAAAGCCACATGCTAAAACGATACGATCGCTGATGGCTGGAATTAAAATCTACGGAAAAGAGGATTATCTCTTTATTTTATTATAACACATGCTGAAAAGCAAAGCTAATGCTTAATTCGTCGTCAGTACAAATAATTATACAATTAAATGCTGGACGTACTGAGGTGTACCGTCTGAGTCGAGCGACAAGGCACGGCATGTTAGAGTCAAGTAAGTGGTTTATTATGCTTACATTTGCTATAATTGTTTTTAAAATACTCTTCCTCTTTAGATTGCTCTTTTATACGGATTGAGCACTTTTTTGTTTGGATTCTTCTTGTTCGGAATGGGATTGTTAAACTGTTAATTTTTTAAAATTTTTATATTTACTATCTGAGCTGTAGCTGTTGCATGCTGGGATGGAATTTCCTATATGAAATACATGCCATTGTCTTTGGACCACAATCTCCATAAATGAGACGAGTAAATAAGAATTCACATAATTACATGCATCACAATTTTTCAACATAAAAAATCGGTTAATATTGTAATTTAATTTTAATTCATATATATATAAAAAGTGAAAGTGTTTGTCTGTGTGTGTGTACATTTCCCTACGCAATAACTCTGTCAATTTTCAGTCTACAGACTCAAAATTTAATATACAGGGTACTGAGATTTGGGAAAATCTTTGTAATCCGTTTTCGGCCAGAAATTTGGCTTTTAGGGGGTCAAAGTTCAACGATTTGACCTTTGAGAACTCTTCCAAACTCTTCCGCCAATTTTGGTACTAAACACTTGAAATTTTAGATATCGGTTCCTTGGACATGGATCTAACTTAATAACTTGATTTGAACCCAAAACAATATATGTTAAGGGGTCATAATAGGGTCAAAGTTAAAAATTGACAGCGTTTTTTTTTGTTTTTATTTGCTCAACATACATCTGCAAACACCCGGGCAACGCCGGGCTGAAATGCTTGTATATATATATATATATATATATATATATATATATATATATATATATATATATATATATATATACGAGCAAACAGTTAATAAAACATGTTAAAAAACACTTTGAAAAAGAGTTAAAAACATATTTAATCTGAAAAGGAAACACTTGATAAGTGGATAGTCCTTAATCCACAGAGTTTCGAAGAAATACTTTCCTTCTCATCAGAGGATAGGAATTAGCAAAATGCGAGATCGGATTTTGCATACAAAAGTATTTGATGAAACATAAGTAAGTCAAAGATCTTACTTGATAACAAAAAAGTGAAGCAGATAATAATCCAAAGGCCGAAATCCATGGAATAATTCACAAATATGTACAAGGGAAAAGGGGAAAAATTCCAATAATATTAATAAAAGAAAAATAAGATATGCTTTTCAAACTGCTGCCAATACATAAATATAAATAAGAAAGATCAGGGAAGAAGAAGAGGAAAAAAATTAAATGGTGATAGAATTAAATATAAAATAGAAAAACAAATGTCAAAATGACCCAGACAGGAAATTTTAAAAGGCGCGAAAAAAATATATAGGGCAAAATAACTGAAATGTACAGGTTATTACTTAAGAAAATGTCAGCAAGAGTTGTTAAAAGACACTAAATGGAAAATAAATAACTAAATAAATAAATAAATTAATTAATTAATAGAAAATAAATAATAAATAAACAATGAATAAATAAATAAAAAATAAAATATAAAATATAAAAAAAAAAAATTATTTAAGAGGAGAGGATGGCCGGTATCTGCAAATTCAGGAAAAAGCAAGATTGTTGTTGGTTGTTTTTGTTTTACGGCATATCAACCCTTTTCGGGTTATTTAATGCTGAATCGAAAGATTTTGAAGAAAAATTTTTTTTAATAGAATATATTTGTTGTTTTCACGTCGGTTTCTATTTAACCCATAGTTGGGACCCTAACAGGTACTACCACTCCAGGTCAGAGTGGACCTGGGAACAATGGTAATTAAAGGGTGGCTCCACACTCCCCAAAGCCCACAAGCTGGGGCCTCACCACTGGATATAGTTTAAGGTCATATCCAGGACCATGAAAAAGCAAGAAAGTAAGTAAGTAAATGCATATAGTAAAATATAAGTAAATATAAATACAAGATATGAAAGTGCGGGTAGATTAATATATTAGATAGATAGGAATATTTAAAGACTAAAACGGAAATTGCAGATAAAAAACCGGCCAAGCAAAGAAGAAATAAAGAAGTAAAATAAAGGATTATTGAATTATAAAGTATTAAGAAAGTATGTAGAAAAAACGATATAGTTAAAGAAAAAATTATATATCTATCTGAAAGGTAAAAGTAATAACTATGTAATTTCAAAATTGCCATAATTAAATTTGGACTGATGTTTACAGAAAGAGATCAGTTCATTTTTAGAATTTATTATATTGTTACTTTGAGGGGAAGTAATTATAGTTATAGCTTCGGTTGTGCAGAGGCGACATGACTTAGAGCCTGGAGTATAAGACTTAATTTTTTTATGATGGTCCATTTGATTGAGAAGGGGGTATTATTAAAGTTAAGTTTTTTAATTAAAGTGGTTAGAGAAGTTCCTTGGTTATTATTAGAATTATGGTTGTTAAAAGAAGAAATGTGGTTTGATATTCTTTTCTTAATTAATGTTGAAGTAGCGCCGATATATGTATGTACTTTATTAAAAGCTCGAGGTCTGGTATTAATATTAATTTGCTGATTTGTATTAGTTAAATGGTTTGAATTTTGTTCATAGTGTTCAACAAGTGGTGGGACAATGATTGTATGAGGACTATTTTGGAGGGGATAATGAGTGTTGTTATATATATATATATATATATATATATATATATATATATATATATATATATATACACGAGCAAACAGTTAATAAAACATGTTTAAAAACACTTTGAAATGAGTTAAAAACATATTTAATCTGAAAAGGAAACACTAGATAAGTTGATAGTCCTTAATCCGCAGAGTTTCGAAGAAATACTTCATCAGAGGGTAGGAATTAGCAAAATGCGAGATCGGATTTTGCATGTAAAAGTATTTGATGAAACAACAAGTAAGTCAAAGATCTTATTTGATAACAAAAAAAGTGAAGCAGACGGAATATGGTGAAGAAAAAGGTGATTACACGCGAATGGATAGTCTGGTGGAAGATAAATAATCCAGTGACGGTAAAATCCAAAAATATAACTTCAAGAAAGTTAATTGAATTTCCAATAATTTATTTTATATATATAATGGCTTGGCAAAGCCACTGGGGAGACAACCAAGCAAAAAAAAAAAAATAAAAACCAAACCAACATTCATCCCACAGCAGCAAAACTAAAGCTGGTTTGCCAGGACACTATATATATTAGGTTGGTGCAAAAATAATGTCGGTTTTTGACGTTTTTTTCAACTATATATATATATATATATATATATATAAAAACGGTATTATTTTTGCACCAACCTAATACAAACCTAATACAAATGTAGGCAAATTTGGGCATATTTTATTGAAAATATGGGTTATTTTTTACCAATTGTCATAAAATTTTAATCATACAATTCTATTATAATCTTCTTAAAGCCTGCAAATTTTCATGTAGTTTCGTCCCATAACCAAAGATATGAGCATTTCAATATTCAATTTGGCTACGAGTAAATATATATATGTTAGTAAAACCCCGGAATACTGCATTAAAAATTAGTAACAAAATACAATACAGTATATAATACACATGTATATAATCAAATAATATTATAAATACCACCGTAAGGCGGTGCAAATATCGTAACCAGGGGCCGGAAAAACATTGTAGTTCACATCGTAACCTAAAAAAAACGTATCCTAGAGCTACCATATCCCGGAGTTCTAGTGTATACATACCACCTTTTTTAGCAATTTTATAAGTTCTAAATCTCAGCGACTATTGATCAGAATTTAACAAGTGAAGACTTGTTGGAAAGGTAATGACCTGACTTGTTTAGTGGGCTATGTAACATTTGCCCTTAATGTCACACATTAAGGGGTTCATCCATCATCCAGAGCCTATTTTTGGCACTTTTTTTACGGCCATAAACTGTTTAATTCATAGTCATTTTTTTCTAGTTTTACATATGAATTACAAAATATCTGATATTTCCCAAAAACCATTGGCTTTGATGGAGGGGAGACTAAAACTTGCTGCTATGGTTTCAAATGATCTACCAAGACTAACTTTTTTTCCTTTAATAACTACAAGAAACCTTCTTAGCCACTGATTGCCATGGCTGACGATAGATTACCTCAAAGTACTTTGTTCAAACTCCTAGACTTAATGTTCACAGACAACATAAATTGGAACAAATACATTGAAGTAATTGCCAAGGCTGCTGTGAAGAAGGTAGGCTCTCTCTACCATGCTAGAAGCTTACTCATACCTGAGAGTACCCTGTATCTCTACAAAGCCACTATCCACATATGCATGGATAATTGTTGCTACGTCTGGGCTGGTACATCTGTCAATAGTCTCTTGCTCCTAGACAGGGTTTCACAAGTATTTTAATGGAATGTGCTCTGATGAACTCAAAGTTCTTGTACCCCTACGACATAGATACCTCCGACAAACCCGACAAGCAGCAAAATCCCACCCTTACACTGTGGACATCCTTAGATGTTGGAGAGCCTTCTACTCGAATAGCTTTTTCTTCCTTAGGACTGCTAGACTTTGGAAATTTTCTCCCACGGTCCCCGCTTCTCTGACTACTGACATGCAGAAGTTCAAGTGTAATATGAACAGACATCTCGCTGCTCAACTCCCTACATAGTATCCCTGTAAATTTGATCCCAAATAGTAGCCCCTTACATTAAAATGGCACTGTGTCTTGTTTGGGGTGAAAATAAGAGTAAAAAAAAATGGCATTGCGAGATTGTCGCTCATAGTTTAGCCATGAAATTTAATTTTATTATTTAAAAATAAAACTACTTGATGAATATACATGATTTTTGGTGTATGATATTTTCTTTGTGTCACAGGTACGTACATCAAACAGATTTTTATTTATTTTTGTCTTTTCATTTGGGAGGCGGGGGGACTCTAGACAAGAACCTTTGTTTTTTATGTTATTTTTCATTACAAAATGTTATCATGATTGTTTTCAATAATTTGTTTTTTTAGTTTCTGAATTTTTGAGATGAGGATTGGTTATTCATATTATTTGAATTCATCGTACTACAGTTCTCATCTTTATTTTCATAACGTTTCGGTCGATGTAACCTTCGACCTTCTTCAGGTGTATCTTGTCAAACTCGAGAATTTTTCTGTCGGACTTGGACCGAATTTGGACAGAATTTCGAACGGATCCCTTTATTTACTTCATAGGGGTAGCATGCTCTCGTTCGATCAGCCATGACAGGATAGAGGTCCTAAATAATTTGCAATTATATTTTTCAGTCGCCCAAAGACCTGTGGCACAGTTAGTGAACTTAGAAAAATTAATTGTAAAAGTAATAGTCTCCTGAAGATTGAAGGTTCAATCCTCAGTGTGGGCAACCAAAAAATATGATTGCGAATTACTTAGGACCTCTATCCAATCATGGCTGACGGAAAAACAGAACAGTAGTCCAAAGAATCTTGATAATACAAAGTTACTTTTTGTTCTGAAAGATTTGATGTTTTCTTTTTTTTTTTTAATCTTATTTTAAATTATTTTCATATTAGATATATTTCATAACGTTAAACTTCTTAACGTTATTATTTTTTTTACTAGCAATTCAGCCTGGCTTTGCTCAGGCCCTATATACTGTTCATAACTTTATGTGCATATATATATATATATATATATATATATATATATATATATATATATATTTAAAAATTTGATTCATGCCCAGGTAACCTACATCTAAAATTTCAAGTGTTTAAATCCAAAATTGGCGGAGGAGTTTGGTAAAGTTTTCAAAGGTCAAACCGTTGAACTTTGACCCCTTGACAGCCAAATTTCTGGCTGAAAATAGATTTAAAAAATTTTCCCAAATCTCAATACTCCTTATGTCAAATCTCGAGTCTTTAGACTGAAAATTGACAGAGTAGTTTGCTAGGGAAATGTGCACAGACAGACACACACATGCACAGACAATTTCACTTTTATAGATGTATAGATTTATTTATTTCGTTCCTTCAAATTTGTATGGATATTAAAAATATATTCATAGACACAACGGAATGTTATTGATTCTCGTGAGATCAATTAATCATGTCCCTATTTAATTGCCCCCTCATGAGTGCAAAATTAGACACAAGGTCAGTTGTTAATGTGGGGAGGGGGGATAATTCATCCCCTCCACCAACTCCCGAACAAAATAGGATAAAAAATAAAAATTACCTCATTGACCAAGGACAGAACAGATAACATGTACTATTAGAACAAATACTACACTTTGAAATATTTATTTACAGAAAATATAAAAAAATTATATTTTTAAACAAATTAGGCACAAGGCCATTAAAGATGTGAGAAAATGGGTGTCCTTGGTCATCCTTTATCACTATGACTAGAAAATGTTCAGCCTACTCTTAACTGAAATCATCAATCACCATAATACCACATTCACTTAATCACCATAAATACAGTATTTGTTTAAATCTGCTACTTACAATTTCCCAAATGGTTAAAAACTTTTTAGTCATGAAAATAAATATGTCTACATACAATAATTTCATTGAAGAGATTCGTGGAGTGTGTGTGTGTGGAGGGGGGGAAGAACAGATACTACACATTGATCTCAGCCCAAACTCGATTATCATGCCAATCAATGATCAGCTCCTCCGTGTATAATATTTGCAGTGATTGTCCCTACTTACGTTCTCTAGGGACACTACAGGCATTCGCCTGTTCTAAAGGAGGATGCAATGCATGGGAGGATAGCTTCTATGTACCAAAAAAAAACATACCCCATTCCAATCTAAGGGTCGGATTTTCAGCAAGCCAGAATGGGCCATAGCAGCAAGGAACAGATCACGACGATAAGTGTCATAATTCGCCTCCTCAGTGACTTACAAAAGCAGGGATAACCGATAAGATTTGGCCTAGGGCGCTTACAAGTAAATCCGGCCCTGTCTGCATAACTTTTGTACAACAGTGCACTTTTGATAATCGTAAGCCATCTGCCAGATTATGGAAGAGATTACGATTAAGTAAGATTAAAAATAATATACAATTGTACTCATATACATGTATATTCATTTTGTTATATATATATATATATATATATATATATATATATATATAAAGTTCAATTCACAATGTTTGAAAACACGTGTTCTTTTATTTTCTCATTTCGCTAGCAATCTTCAACGAACAGTAAAAATGTTATCACTGTATTCATTGTGTATATCATTGAGCATCAAACAAATTTAATATATTTGGTTTTGTACTGTTTATATCATTGTTATCCTTCTGCAACTGGAAAAACATTACTCTTGGAATTTTTACAAGAAAATCATATATATATATATATAGTGTGTCAGGAGGCGATGAAAAAAATCCAATAAAGTGCTCAATCTAGGATGTGAGAGCTGAAGATACAATATTTATTACGACATCATATATACATATTTCAAGGGCGTACCATTGGTTTCATTACAGCGAATCAACCATAAGAGGTTGGAAAGAGTCAGCGTAAATTCATCAGCGACATTCAGGCAATCAATAACCTATCCATAGCCTATATGAACATTAAAAATGAGATCTTCAGACAATGCCCCCACAAAAGGAAATTTCTCCTTGCCAAATGGCCTAACAACAGCATAACAACCTGTACACACCCTAATTAACACAAAGACGCCTAATTAATACAAAGACGCCTAAATACTGCATTCACCTCTCATTCTAAACTCCAAACTAACCCTCTTCTAAATCATATCTTAGCCTTCCTCGCTACCTAACCTCCTTACCTAAACCATATTAGCCCCCCCCCCCCAGATCTGGTGGTTTGAACTGTCGTATGGTTGCTATAGGTGCCCGTGTCTGGCACTGCATGGGGTGTACGTTTCAAAGGTGCCTGTTGACATTGTGTACTGTCCATCTCTATACTCGATGAACTGTCCCTGGTAGGTTCCTGAGGAATTTCAGTGGAGTGCATCTCTGGATGTGCTATGCTTCTGGAGGGAATTACTCTAAGATGCTGTCGATTTCGACGAAGAGTTTTTCCGGAGGGGGTCTGTACTTATATGACCTTGGTTCTCGGTCCAATTGTGTGACAACTGCAGGAGACCACTCACCTGCTTCTTTATTTAACTCACGTACAGGTTGTCCGATGGGCAGTCTGGGCAGCTCTTTTGTATGTTGATCATGGTACATCTTCTGTTTTTCTTGCTTGTGATACAGTCGTTCCATTATTCTCTCCTTGTTAGCGTTTTGGTTGGTGCATTTGACTGGGATGTTCCCTGCTAACTTCCTTTGGTATATAAGCCCACCTGGTGAGGGAAGGGTATGATCTAAGGGAGTCGAACGCAAGCGTAATAGTACCATATCCAAGTCATGACCGCTTGAGGCAGCTTTTTGAATGCAGATTTCACTCCCTGGATACAGTGTTCAACAAAGCCATTTGACTGTGGAAACTTAGGTGAGGATGTGTGGTGTTCAAAACCCCATTCTTTTGCGAATTGCTTGAAATGTATCGAGCTGAAGTGTGGGCCATTGTCACTTATCACTCTCTCTGGAATTCCTTGTTCTCCAAATATTTGCTTTGCCAGTTTAATAACTTCCTGACTGGAGAACTCCTTTAATACTCGCACAAATGGGAACTTGGAATAATAGTCCGCAATGAGCATAAAGTTGAGACCTTCAATGTGAAATAAGTCGGTAGCCACTATCTGCCATGGGCTCACCAGAATCTCATGGGGCATCAGGGGTTCAGCACTCTGCATTTTTTGGTGCTGCTAGCAAATGGTACATTGTTGTCGATGTCTTTGTTAATGTTGTGCCAAAAAACGCAACTTTTAGCTCGGAGTTTACATTTCTCCATCCCTTGGTGCCCATAATGTATTTTCTGTAATACTTCTTGTTGCATCGATTTAGGTATTATTATTCTGTTTGCTTTCAATAATATGCCGTTTTCAATGGACAGTTCGTCTCGATAGGGCCAATAAGGTTTCATATTCTTGCCCATTTCTCTGAGAGTGTCGGGCCAACCTCTCAGAATAATGTCCCTCGATTCACATAGTGTGGCATCTTCACTTGTAGCTTGGTTTAGCTGAGCTAGCTTTTGGGTTGAAAATTGAACAAAATCCACCTTCAGATCCAAGTCAATACCTTCTTTAGCTTTTTTATTTGGTAACCTTGTGAATCCATCTACTAGTGCCATATCTTTTCCAGGGCGATATACAATTGTCATATCATACCCCTGCAAACGTAGTAGCATGCGTTGGAGGCGAGGTGGAGCTGCAACCAAATTTTTTAAGTTGATCATTTCCAAGGGTTTATGATCACTTTCCACCTGGAATGCACTTCCATAGATATAAGTCCGAAATCGTTTACAGACGAAAACAACTGCAAGGAGCTCCCGCTCTATGTTAGCATAGCGTTGTTCAGTTTCTGTTAAGGACTTGGATGCAAAAGCTATGGGTTTACCTCCTTGCAGGAGTGCGGCGCCGAGTCCTTTACTTGATGCATCGACTTGGATAACAGTTTGCTTGGAAGGGTCGAAATATGATAGCAACATGTCTTTGCAAATTAGATCCTTGATTTGCTGTAGGGATCTCTGGTGACTTTCTGTCCACTGATATTCCACTTCTTTTTTTAGGAGATATCTCAAAGGTGCTGTGAGGTCGAACAGATGTGGAGTGAAAGGTGCCATATATGTGATGATTCCCAACACCCTCTGCAGGTCGGTAGTGTTTGCTGGACTAGGTAACATTTTTATTTCTGTTACCTTGCTGGGATCAGGGTGCATACCATTCTGATCATAGATTGCGCCAAAAAACAAATTTGTTTCTTATTGATGGCACACTTTTCGCGGTTGAAGCACAGTCCTTCCTTTTGAGCAATTCTCATTAGATTGTGGAGGTTCCTATCATGCTCCTCTTCGGTTTTTCCAAAGACAATGACATCGTCAACTAGCCCTAAGGTGCCAGAGCACTTCTCCAGAATCATGTCCATCCTCTGGGCAAACACATCCTGAGACATCACCAAACCAAAAGGCATCCGCTGGAAACAGAATCTTCCAAAAGAGGAGTTGAAGGTAGTCAACAGTTGTGAGGCTGCGTCTAGTTTGATGGACCAATATCCATTCTTGGCATCCAACTTGGAGAAATATTTGGCACCAGAGAGTTTATGTGCAAGTTCTTGCATTGTTGGGGTCTTGTAATGGCATCTCATGATGGCCTTGTTTAAATCTTTTGGATTTAAACACAGGCGGAGCTTTCCATTGCCTTTCTGCACATAAACCCAGCTGCTGACCCATGGTGTAGGCTCGGTTACTTTCCGTATGATGCCTTGTTTTGTCATATTTTCCAATTCGGTCTGGATTTCCTCCCTCATATGTATAGGACATTTTCTTTGTGCATGTATGACAGGGGTGTTGTCTAGTTTCAGGACAATGTGATATTCACCCTCAAAATTGCTGATATTGTCAAAACGGTTTGGGTACATATTTACCAGATCCTGTGTTGAACGTACTGAGACTGGTGTTTCCTGTTCGTAAGGTTTCCCAAATGGGAAATCCCACCGCTGCCACCATGAAACATTATGTAAAAGAATACCAAAACATGAGATTCATTTATGAGAAGCGAAGTATAGTCTCCATTTTTTAGTGAACTCCAGTTCCGTGTCAAACGGAAGTGAAGGTATATCCGAGACTTCTTTACTGAAGAGTTTTTTAAGGGGAGGTAATGGTTCATACTATCACACTCTCTTTCTTCACGATTACCAAATTTTCTTCAGTGGAAGTATTTATGAATTATTTTTTTTATCACAAATATTATGGCTAATCCTTCCTGCAAATAGTTCTTTACCGCTCAGAGTAGCGCCCTTAAAACATGTGGGATCGGTTTTAGGGTGCTTATTAAGATATAGTAGATAAACCTATTTTTTAAATATATCTTTTTAAAAATTATTCGAAAATAGTAATATAGTCCAAAATTACGAAAATTCATTGAGTAAAACGACTGCTATTATTGTTTTTAGTAAAAAAAAAAAGTCTATCACTATAGACAACAAATATTGTAAAATATTGTAGCCATAACACAACTAATCTAAAATATTCTTTTCAGAGTTATGTCCCCTGCATGTAGACCTGTACTGCCTACTTTATGACATCCAAGAAAAATGCGATTTTACTCAATTTTCCATAAAAAATTACTTTTAACTAGAAATAACTCTCCATGATTTTTTGTAATTTTTGGATACATTACCGTTTTCGCCACGACAATTAAGTATGTAATATTGCTTTTGTTCAAAACGACATATTTGAAAAAATTGATCTGTTGACTGCATCTTTAGGTGTATCAGAATTTTTGTAGGAATTTTTGATACCCCTAACACGAAACTGCGAATAAAATATAAAAAACTCGTAATTTCTCTTTTAAAAGTGGGTTGTTTATTTTCTTTATAGATTATACTTCCAAAATAAACTATTAAAATTGTATAAAAAGTAATAGAAATATTATTATTTTTTAGTTTTTAAAAAACAGTAATGAAATTAATTGAGTTTTATGAGTTCAGTATTATCCAATTTTTAAACTTTAAAAATCTATCCAAATTTTCTATTGATTCTATTTTTACGATATTTTCAGGGTCAATGTGAAATTTTATGCTCTTTCCAATAAAGACAAACGTTTTTTTTTTAATCCCCCCCCCCATTTTGAAATGTCTATTAAAAAGTAAGTAATTAATTTACTCACCAAAGTTTTATATATCACAAATTGAAGATAAAAAATCAATAAATAATATATTCAAATTAAAAAAAAGAAGTGTTTTTTAGAAATTTACAAGTAAAGTCCGAAGTTTAAAACCTTTTTTTTTAAAAAAACACGTTGTTTTTTTTAATTTTTTTTTTTAATGAAACCTTGGTCCTTGCTCCTTTAATTGAAAAAAAAAATAGGGTTTGAATTATATTTCTCGAGTAGTTATAATCTTTGAAAGACAGGGGGTCGAATTAATTCACGCCCCCTCCTTTGAAATGTCTATTAAAATGTAAATAATTAATTTACTCACCAAAGTTTTATGTATCACAAATTGAAGATAAAAGATCAATAAATAATATATTCAAATTTAAAACAAAAAAAGTAGTGTTTTTTAGAAATTTACCTGTAAAGTCCAAAGTTTAAAACCTTTTTTTTTAATCACGTTGTTTTTTTTTTTTTGTTTTTTTTTTAAATGAAACCTTGGTCCTTGCTCCTTTAATTGAAAAAAAAAAATTAAGGTTAGAATTACATTTTTCGAGTAGTTATAAGCTTGGAAAAACAGGCGGTTGAATTATTCAATATTTTTCACAAAGTTTCTGACACACCATTTTAGTTTATCGTCCTCTTTATGCCACTAAATTGCTCCTAAACCAAAATTACTTGCGTCACTATTTTTTTTACATGGGGGTCACTATTATCAAGGCCCAGAAGCCACTCGGGGATAAGGGTTATTGCGTGCACAGTAATCAATGGGATAGTATCGTAGTAATCGTTAGTATTGGAGATTTAATAAAGTGTCTTACTTAAGGGGGTGATTCATCAGGAATTTGTTTATGATGGACTTGAAGATCTCCAAGTTGAATTCAGGTGGGAAACAGAAAGAAGCTTTGCTCATGGAATCTACGCTTTGATTTAGGCACAGATAAAGAGTGGGGAAAATTACTACGGGTGTTTATCGTGAAAGATTGGCAAGGGGGGTGGGGGGTCAGAGATGGGAGCTCAGATGAGCACTTGCCATGGGAATAAGGATAAAACAACGTATATATTTTTTGTCGTCTGTCCAACTTCACTTTACATTTTTTTTAGTAAATTATATAACGGGACTCCAAAAATATGAATGTTGTGTATATAGTTATTGTATTAATTTACTAAACCTCGAAATGATTGTAAAACAAAAGTATCTTGGTATTTGTTTAATCAAGACATTAAAAAAATGAAAATATTGAAAAAAAAATTATATTGTACGTACCCGTTATGGAATTAAGTTTTCCTAAAAAAAAATTTCACTTAATTTGATCAAGTATTTCTTTTTTTTTTACAAAGGGAAATCAAATTTTAATGAGATCAATCATATCCCGCCATCTTGCCTATTTCGCACACAAGGAGCCTAGTGGTGGTGGTGTGTCTGAAACTATGTGAAAAATATTGAATAATTCGACCCCCTGTCTTTCCAAGCTTATGAGTACTCGAAAAATGTAATTCAAACCCTAATTTTTTTTTTCAGTTAAAGGAGCAAGGACCAAGGTTTCATTTAAAAAACAAAAAATTGAACAAAAAAACCCCAAAAAACGACGTGATTTAAAAAAAAAAAAAAAGGTTTTAAACTTCGGACTTTACAGGTAAATTTCTAAAAAACACATTTTTTTTTGTTTTAAATTTGAATATAATATTTATTGATCTTTTATCTTCAATTTGTGATATATAAAACTTTGGTGAGTAAATAAATTATTTACTTTTTAATAGACATTTCAAAAGGGGGGGTGGCGTGAATTAATTCGACCCCCTGTCTTTCCAAGCTTATAACTACTCGAAAAATGTAATTCTAACCTTAATTTTTTTTTTCAATTAAAGGAGCAAGGACCAAGGTTTCATTTAAAAAAAACCAAAAAAAAAAAAAACAACGTGATTAAAAAAAAAGGTTTTAAACTTCAGACTTTACAGGTAAATTTCTAATAAACACTTCTTTTTTTTTTGTTTTAAATTTGAATATATTATTTATTGATCTTTTATTTTCAATTTGTGATATATAAAACTTTGGTGAGTAAATTAATTATTTACTTTTTAATAGACATTTCCAAAATGGTGGGGGTGAATTAAAAAGAAAACGTTTGTCTAAAATATTATATTCGGCTTATTGGAAAGAGCGTAAAATTTTGCATTGACCTTGAAAATATCGTAAAAATAGAATCAATAGAAAAATTTTGATAGATTTTTAAAGTTTAAAAATTGGATAATACTGAACTCGTAAAATTCAATTAATTTCATTACTGTTTTTTAAAAAATAAAAAATGATAATATTTCTATTACTTTTTATACAATTTTAATAGTTTATTTTGGAAGTATAATCTATAAAGAAAATAAACAACCCACTTTTAAAAGAGAAATTACGAGTTTTTTATATTTTATTCGCAGTTTCGTGTTAGGGGTGTCAAAAATTCCTACAAAATTTCTGATACACCTAAGGGGGGGGGCAGGGGAGATAACTCCAAACACCACTTAAGTTTGTCAAAATTTGACAAGATCATTTTTAAAGATGGGCAGAAAAATTACGTAGATAAATATTTTAGTTTTTTTTTTTTTTTACTTATTTTACAATTTCTTTGTCCTTTTTTAATCCGTTTTTCATTTTGTCCTTTATCAATCCCTTTTGCGTTTGAAGGCGCACACCCCCTCTTCGTACTAGTTTAATTCAATCAAGGAAAAATGAAAATATTGAAAAAAAAAAAATATATTGTACGTATCCGTTATGGAATTAAGTTCTCATAAAAAAAATCACTTAATTTCATCAAATGATTTTTTTTTCTTTTTGACAACAGAAATTATTATGTTATGACAGTAATGTCGACGTAATCTCCATCTTAATTATTTAGAAGCTATTATTTAACATGGGAGGGGGTTCTCTTGTAACGCGTCGCTTTTTCATTGGCCGACAACGCTCGCCTAAGAAAGACTGCGGCCTGCTCTCCACTTCTGCATGTCAGTACAGTCAGGGAAGCAAGAACCCGAAAGGGAATTCCAAAGTCTAGCAGTTTGGGGGAAGAAACTATTAGAGTAGCAGGCTTTATGGAATCTAGACATCTGTACTGTGTATGGGTGGGGATTTGCCTGTCGGGTTTGTCGGGGGTATTTACGTTCAAGGGAGTACAAGGGCTTATCGTTCGTCATAGCATCTACCATTAAGGTACTTGTAAAATAGGCAGAGGGATGCAACATTTTGTCGATGGGACAGCGGTTGAAGCCTAGCTGACAGTTCAGGATCTATTAGGTTGACGACTCTCTTTTAGTGTGAGAGACTAGTAGTAGATGCGCCAGCCCAAACGTGACATATATTTTTATGTTTATTATTTTTACCTACAATCACTAGTGTTTTATGCTCATGCAATCTTCAGTATAGGAAATGACAATTAATGCTGGCTGGTAAATACAAGAGAACGTTATAGCTTTGAAGAATAGATATGACTTTGTTTTAACACTATATCATTATCATTCGAGTATTTCATAAGATTTAGTTCCTGTGGTAAATAACAAGTCGTTGTTGTTTCATTTTTCTCCCTTGTGGTTGTCACATACGTTACACAACATACGTTACATAACATACGTTACATAACATACGTTACATGATTCCATGTTCTTTAATTCTTTGGAAATGTCCTTATAAACGCAACTTAAAAGATTTTTTTTTTAATTCAAGTAATATAGGGAGTGAGTGTGTTGCCAGGTTAACCTTTTATAGACTCGGTCACGTGACTAAGAGCTGGTTTCTAATCGGACAAGCCAGAAAGGAAGCTATAGAGATGAGACAACGCAATGGAGTTTCATTCTATATTAATAAACAACTTTATTTTTCATTTTCGTTAGCGTCGTTAGTTGAAGAGAGAGAAGTGTTCAATGTGTTTAAAGATAGATGTAATATCATGCCGGCTGTTTTTTTTTGTTTTTTTTGATTCAAGTAATATAGAAGTTTATTTACTTTATTTCCAAAAATAGAAGATACGGTCCAAATGTAATATAACATGAAAATTCCATAAAGAAAGTTTTAGGGAATGCTTGTAGGCATTAAATAATTGTTAAACACGAAGCACTGAATAAAGAAACAAAAAGTATTTTTTAAACCAAACAAAGGAAGGGTCTATTCAAACCTGTAACAGGCTAGAATGTTCGAAGGAATAGAATCTTCGGCTGTGTGGAGTCAAGCATGGAGTTCCCTCATGGATTTTGATCGGCTCCTCCGTGGACTTCTGTCAGTTCTCTCGTGGGTTGAATCGGCAGTTATTTCTGGTGAAATCGTCAATTGCAGAAGACGAGGGAAGAGAAAGAGAGAGTGTGTGTCCGTCTTTGCTGGTGGTTAGTTTCTCTCTTCTTAGTCGAACCCCCGGTCTGAAGACTGGGTGAGTTCTGTTGAGCTCTAAGAGAAAAGTTAGCAGAAACAGGTCCGTTCCACATGTTGTCAGTCCCAGACCCAGGAAAAATTGAGGGAGTGAGTGTGTTGCCAGTTTAACTTTTTATAGACTCGGTCACGTGACTAAGAGCTGGCTTCTAATTGGACAAGCCAGGAAGGAAGCTATAGAGATGAAACAACCAAATGGAGTTTCATTCCATATTAATAAACAACTTTATTTGTTATCTTCGTTAATGTCATTAGTTGAAGAGAGAGAAAATTGTTCAATGTGTTTAAAGACAGAATTAATATCATGCTGGCTGGTTGAAGAAGAGAACACTTCAGTTCCATTTACACGTGTTTATAGGTAGTAGCCGCCGGTCCGAAGGAAGGCGGTTAAAAGAGAAAGAAAGGACAAAGTCATCAGGTGTTGTCGTGGGTGAGTGTGAGTTGTACTGACGAGAGTAGAATGATAAATAAAGTTCGTGTGGGTACAGAACGTGGAAATAAAGGTGAGTTTGAAGAGAGCCATAGCTAGCTTGTTGTACTTGTTGTTCTGCCTGGGGCCGAAGCGAGAAAAAGAGAAAGCGGCTTCCAGATTTCGCCTTTTATGTACTCGGACACGTGTGATTGGACAAGCGAGGAGGAAATGGATTTCAAATCTCGAATCGTGAGAATTAGTTTCTGCCTCTAGTGTCGGCTGCTACAAAGTGTATTCAAAATTTCCAAGCTGTGAGAATTCACTCCTGCTTGTGTTCCTGGTAATTTTGTCTGCTACAAAGTTTGGGGGATTTAATTACAGTGTCAGAACTAGTGTAACTGTAAATTTATTTGTAGAATTGCGAAAGTGGGAGGACTTAGTGAATAGAGAATGAAAGAGCTTGCTAGCGTATTTATGTGCATACGTATTAGAGAGAATGAGAGAGAGACTGAGACAGAGAAAGAGAGAGAGAGAAAGACAGAAAGAGAGAAAAAGAGAGAGAGTGAGAGAGAGAAAGAGAGAGTGAAAGAGAGAGAGAAAGAGAGAGAGAAAGAGAGAAAGAGAGAAAGAAAGAGAGAGAGAGAGAGAGAGAGAGAGAGAGAGAGAGAGAGAAAGAGGGAGAGAGAGAGAGACGTCTTGACTAAAATAAATGTAGTAATTTGTATACACAAAATTTCACGCTTATTTTCATTATCTATCTGAATAATTTATTGTTTAAATTGATGCATTTACGTAGGGTGTAATTATATATTAAGTAAAAATATTGTTTTCTTCTCTGTAAAAAATAATTGCTATTGCTAGTGTGATGTTCTTTAAATGAATGAAGCGAATATCGTTTTTTATTTAATGAAAATCATGAGGATTTTACTTTTTAAAACAATACTTTTTTTACTTATTCACTACTTGAAATCATTAAAACAAAACTAATCAATAAGGATACAAAACTAATCAATAAGGATACAAAATCAATCGATAAGAAAAAGATGACAAAACTAATCAATAAGAAGACAAAACTAATCGATAAGAAAAAGATGACAAAACTAATCAATAAGAAGACAAAATCAATCGATAAGAAAAAGATGACAAAACTAATCGATAAGAAAATAAAACTAATTTATAATGAAAAAGACGAGACTAATAATAATTGCGCAAGCCTTTTTCTAGTCTCACACAAAAACACGTGTTCACATTTCAAGCTATATTACTTGTCATATACATACGCGCACACAAACATACACGCCCACGTCCACACACGTACATATATTCACGTTCGCGTACATACACTCACAATCACATGTATACACACACATGCTAACGGACACACATGTACTCACACATGTGCACACGTACACACACTAGGACGTCACTTCCCCTTTCAAAGGAAATCCACACATGCGCAAAAGACACACCGGAAACACCTATAAAAGGAAGAGATAAGCTGTTTCCAGCCCTTTTCAGACCAGCCTCCTAGCTGGACGGTCTACGGACCGACAGCGTGCCTTTTCGGCATGTGCGCACATGTGCGTACCTCATGCCACTTGCTACTGTATGTGGGACAAAAAGCTAACAAACAGTACGTACACTTTATACGCTTTCTATCTCCATGAACTGGATTGACTTTCTCACTCTATCTCCCCTTCGGCCTTGGTCCATCAAAACAGACATGTGCGGGACGTTCTACTGAGCTTAACCCTCTCTTTCTACAGGCCGGCTTGCCACTTCTCATTTCTCTATTGCATTCCCCTTTCCTTCCACGCACATAGTCGTCAATGGCCGAATGAACATGTGTACACCCAAGACTTTCATTTCTCAACAGACAATAAACGACATGTTTATTTTATTCCAGCATTTGAGTTCTTTGTTTCCTTCATTCAATTCGTTTCATTATTTTTTCTTGTAGCGAGTTTAGGGTATTTATATCCTAGTCATCTACATAATAAAACGAGAATAAAACTAAATTACATTTTGTGACGATCAAGGGATCTCATTTATCTGGCGATAATGTACGTACGAATACAAAATGCCTTAATGTATTAATGTATAGATTGGAATTGTGTGTATTTTTTCATTTTGTTTTTAAATGTTTACAATTAGATAATTTTTTTTTATCATTGGTATTAATTTGGATGCAATTATGCAGGTAATGCCGCATAGTATTGCTAACATCATATTTTTTATGAAAATTGCTTCAAACAAGGCATCAAGCCGTTTGATGTAATAAAATACTAATTCAAGGTCAAAAACTTGTCAACGATATGTGTTAGATGGAATAGATACTGTTCCAGAAAACGGTAATTCTTTAACGTTGTAGTTAAAAGACCTGACGTTGTTTATGAAACAAAGGAAAGAAATTCGACTCGCCTTCTTTTTAGTTGAAATAAAAGACATTTATTTATGGTACTTTCCAAGCTATGCCTGCATCTTGGTTTTACATGTCTATTTGTTCACCAATGCGGTTAACAAAACTCTGCCGCGTCGAACACATGCTATTTCTCCTCCCGCATCAATACGTCTGCTCCAGTCCAGTCGCCATAATGTAAGGTTTTCAGATCTCTCTCGCCGGCACGCGCTTCGCCTCGCCGCCACCACCCACATGGTCCCACATCTCTATCCGCTTTTCTTTTCCTTCTCTTTCTTTGCTGTAACGTCAACTCACACTATGGCTTGATCATTTGCATATGTCAGCTGTCACTGTGGTTACATACGTCTCCTTGGCTTTGTTACAATTCTTTCCTCTTTGTCAGAAAAATCGCTCATGAAATGTGAGGACTAAAGGACAAAATAATAGAAGCGAAGGTTACGAAGCTGTTGAAAGATCCACCTTTTACTCTCTTTTAATTATTACGTAGGGTCAAGTTAGTAAGAAATCCTTGAGACTTGAACCAGAAATAAATATCCGATCATATTTTCTCCATTCTTCTTCCTGACATCTTCAGAAATTTTCATGCTTTTCTCATTTTTTTTTCAACTAAAAAAAAAACAAAAAAAAATTAAAAATACAAAAAAAAAGAAAAATAATGCGTTCTTCTCATTGATCAGTTTTGAAAATATAATAATGTTGTTGTTTTCGTTTTTTTATTTGATTTGATTTGTTTAGTTATCCGTTATATTTTCAAAAAAATGGATAGCACGTCTAACTTAATTAAAACACATATTAATAATAAATCCATGTACCTTAAGGATCGTTTACAGCAACAACAAAATATTGGATTTAACATGCGCCCCATCATGGCATTTGACCTATTTGCAATCTAAACACTGGATTCTGGCTTTTGGTCTAGTTAATACTTTTCTTTGAATTTCATCATTTTTTTTTATTTTTATTAAACTACTTATAATGGAGACTTAGTATCATTTTTTAAATATAGTTTAAAAAATATGCTAATTAATAACATATGCAATTGTTCTTGTTTTTATTGTTTTTTTTTATTCTTTGTCTTTTGCAGCTTATGGTGCAAACATATTCATTTTCTGGTGGTTGTTTAGTCTTTTACAAGGTAAAGTAAATCTTCTTCTTCTTCTTCTTCTTCTTCTTCTTCCTTTAGTTCCAGTAAAGAAATTCAACAAGTGTAGATTTCGTAAATATAATTATGGTAACAAATCAAAAAAACATTTTCGAACAGGGATTTATGAGTGCAATTCTGAATTTTTGATATGAGATTTTGATTAATCAGAC
Source organism: Euprymna scolopes (assembly GCF_053919585.1). Classification (NCBI taxonomy): domain Eukaryota; kingdom Metazoa; phylum Mollusca; class Cephalopoda; order Sepiida; family Sepiolidae; genus Euprymna; species Euprymna scolopes. The sequence continues at coordinate 42,513,656 of NC_136511.1, read as the reverse complement.
AATTATTCTTATCTTGGGTGTTATTAGCACAATGTTTCGGTCGTTGCAATCTGCGACCTTCTTCGAGTGTTGAATCGTGGCTACCGTAATATGACGGCCTAGCAACGACTATAATTTAGTCTGGTGACGTCATGAACATTGGTCTGTTGAAATTTGGTCACGTGTCTCCTAACTAAACCGGAAGTTGGTTTAAAGTTTTGGAGGTTAAATAAATTTAAATATGCTGTCGAGATGTATAGTTCCAAAATGCCGAGGTAACTACGAAAATGGACCAAAAGTTACCGTGTTTTCATCCCCCCCCCAAAAAAAAGGAAATAATTTACCAGAGGATTAATGCAATAAAAAGAAAGGATTTTACTCCATCTAAATAAAGCAGAGTAAGTGTTAAAATGTTTGAGATATTTAAAAAAAAAAACAACAAAAAAAGCGCCTTTTTTATTTTTATATTTTTAGAACGTATTTTAAAATAAAAATGAAAGTATGTATATAAAAAATGAATTTTACATGTAATTTAAGTTATGTGCTGAAATAATAAATTATTATTTAGAAACTTATTTAAAATGGGGAGTATGGTTAAAATATTATGTACTTTCACCTAACAATTTAATAAAAGCAATATCGTAAAAACGGAATTCCTTGTTTAAATAATTCTAAATAAGAAAAATTATTTATCTTTTTAGTTCAACTATTTTACTGTACAATATTTATATCAGCGTGAAATAGATTAAACTTTTTTTTAAAAGTTTATAACCGTTTTTGTTATCCCAAAAGCTTATTAATAATTATTTGTGGTAAATGTCGTGGCCCTGAACTTTGGAGAATATACTTCCAAAATAAACTATTAAAATTGTTTAAAAAAATAATAGAAATATTATTTTTTATTTAAAAAAAAAGTGTTTACAAAATGCAGGCAATAAAAAAATAATATTTCTATTATTTTTTAAACAATTTTAATAGTTTATTTTGGAAGTATATTCCATAAAGAAAATAAACAACCCACTTTAAACGGAGAAATTACGAGTTTTGTATATGTTATTCGCAGTTTTGTGTTAGGGTTGTCAAAAATTCCCCCAAAATTCTGATACTGCTAGTGGCGCTGTAAACGAAAATAACGTTTAAAATTACGGCAAACGAGTAGTTTTCATGATATGAAGAAATGTTAGTTTTAAAAAATGGGGGATCACTTTTCTATAAAAATTTAACGTAAAATGAGCACCCACTTTATAGCCAGCGTTTTTTTAGGGCGCTTTCTTTTTAACAAATAAAAGCGAAGAAAAATGAGTATGGCCACCTTTATGTTGGGGGTTGGGAGTCAACGTACAATGAACACAGTTTAACGTTAAATGAGCACCCCCTTTCAAAAAGTGTAAACAGAATTTTTGTCGAGGAGAGGGGGCAACTGTAGGTGCTAATTTTACGTTGTTGTGTTCATTCCTACATCAAAGAGGCACTTCACCTTGTTTGAGGCGAAAATGTAATTTAAAAAAAAATTGCTCGTTGCCCATGTAAAAAAAAAAAAAATGCCCCCCCCCCTTTTTTTTTTAACTACCATCTCTTTATATTTTGGAAACTACTAGTTTGCCGTAAGTTTATTTTCGTTTTCAGCACTCCCGAAAACCTATATAAGTTGTAATTAAAAAGGATTTTTCGAGAGTGGACTAATTCTACACATTTACCTTATTTCTTTATTTTATCGTTTTTGTCATTTAATTTTCTTCTTTTTTTTTGTATTAAGTCAAACATGGTACGATTTTCTTTTAAATTATTTCTTTAGGTATGTGAACTTCATTTTCGACCTGAAGACATACAGCGAGAGGTATCAGCATTTGATGAAAGGACTAGAAAGACATCAAAAAAATTTAATGTAATTTTCATTATATATATATATATATATATATATATATATATATATATATACTAACAATAACATTCACACACAGAATTCCACCATGCAGTCAAGAAAAAAAAAACAAAAAAAAAACAAAAAAAAACAGACTCTTCATTAATAGCCTTCAAAACGTATCCATTTATATACGCAATTATTTTCAATTACCACACAATGCTTCAAGTGCAGGTAAAGAAAAAAAAGATTTTCTTTCAATATATATATATATATATATATATATATATATATATATATATGATTACTTCATTAAATCACATTAATTAATATAAAATATATAATTTATGCGTAAATGTTTCAGTATTTACTTCAACAGTGCTCAATACATAGGTAGAGCTATGTAGTAAGTTATGAAAATATATATGGCAATTAAACTACACAAAATATTCCGCGTTTCATTCTCGTGAGAATTCGTCAGGCTTATGCTTGGTCTTATGCAATGCATAAGCCTGATGAATTCTCATGCGAATGAAATGCAGAATATTCTGTGTAGCTTAATTGCCATATATATTTTCATAACTTTATATATATATATATATATATATATATATATATATATATATTAAGTAATGTGATTTACAATTTAAAATTTAAAAAAAATTTTTTAAATTTAAAAATCAAATTTCAATCAAATTAAAAATCAGTTTCATAAGAAGGAACAACAACAAAATCAATTATCTGTACGATCGTTTCGGAAATGAAACTGATTTTTAATTTGATTGAAATTTGATTTTTAAATTTAAAATTTTTTTTTTAATTTTTAAATTTTAAATTGTAAATCACATTACTTAATATTGAATTAGCTCTAGGACATTTAACTATCGAGCTTATTATATATCTAAATTACAACGAGCACTTTCTATTTCCTGTATTTTAATTAAACTAGTAATTTCACTGTTACATTAAAATACACTTAGCTCTTTAGACTATTGTTCTAATCTCCTTTAAATTATATACATATATATATATATATATATATATATATATATATATATATATACACACACACACACACGAGTGCCATAGGTTCAAGTTTATAAATTATTCGATCAAGAGATCCTATTTATCAAAAAGGAGGATAGAAGGTGATACGAGGGGCGTGCAATAAGTAATGCCCCGGAACCACTTCCAGTTGTCTGATCTAGCTGAAATTTTGCATGTACAATGATTTATATCTCTACGGGTTATGTGGCAAATTACAGCTCTGAACTAATTGTGGTTTCTCTTTTACAGGTGTTTGAACTGAGTCAGGTGTGAAATGGAGCCTGTTGAATGTCGAGCAGTGATCCTGTTTTTTTATTTGAAAGGACGCACAACACAGGAGACTTTTGATGAAATGAAAGAAACTTATGGTGATAATGATCCATCATATGACCTTGTAAAAGGCTGGCATCGTGAATTTAAACATGGCCGGAAGTCTGTGGACTCAGCTCCCAGACCTGGTCGCCCCCCCCTCTTCTGCCATTGATGAGGCATCTGTCCTTCAAGTTAATGCTGTCATTTTCGAAGATCGGCGCATTACTATTCGACAAATAGCCTAAGATGTCAAGATTAGTACAGGGTCTGTGGAAACTATCATTCATGACCATTTGCATATGCATAAGGTGTCTGCCAGATGGATTGCCAGGTTGCTCACACCATTCCAGAAGCGAGAACGCGCCGAGTGCTCGAGGATGAATTTGGAGATGTGCCAAGAAGATGAGTCAAAGTTTTTCAAAAGACTGATTGCACAGGATGAAACCTGGGTCCATCACTATGGTCTAGAGACCAAAGCCCAGTCAATGCAGTGGAAGCACTTGGACTCACCACCTCCAAAGAAGGCAAGGGTGTAGCCCTCCGCTGACAAGATCATGCTCACAGTCTTCTAGACCAGGACGGAATAGTAATGACAGAATTCCTGGCAAAGGGTACCACAATTACAGGAGCCTATTATGCTTCACTTTTGAAGAAATTAAGGGAAGCTATCAAAATCAAGAGGCGAGGGCAAGATCAGCAAAACGGTCTCCAGAGCTGCATCAAACGAATGGAGAAATGCATAACTATGGGTGGTTCCTATATAGAGAAAGACTAATAACTGTGTCAAATTTTGTTGCTCTACTTCTATGGGAAGTGGGTCAGGGGCATTACTTATTGCACGCCCCTCGTAACATGTTACGAACATTAAATTTGTATATAGAAACGTTAATTTAATGTTCATAGTATGTTATCACCTTCTATCTTCCTGACTAGGATCCAAATGTAGTATCTGTTCTGTCAAAAGATGGTATAATGACATAGTGGGGTTTGCGTTTGTGCCGTGCGTCCATACGATGGAAATATGTCACAGACTCCTATAACCATATAATAACCAGATATATTCTGACACTACATTATTCAGGTTACTTAGATAAATAATTTTACAGTTTTAACAAAAAGAGCTACAATATCGTGGATTCACACTGAACATCCACAGAATGTTCAGTAGTAATATATTTCATATGAAATATATTGCACTGTTGAATTTCCACAGATCCTGCTGTTATATTATATAAATTGTGAACTTTTTATACAAAGATTTTTTTTCTTTCTCTGTTTCAGTATGTGCTCAAAAAGCAGCAAAATACTTTCCAGGCTGGACATTCTTATTCGGTAAGTCAACTTACTTATACTTTGGTTCAATTTTAAAATAGTAGCACAATCCACCTTCTTGATTTTAATGATAGGATTTAATCTGTAGCAGCCGAAACTTGCTACAATCACAGGCAGGAGCTAATTCTTGTGGCTTGAGATTTAACATCCATTTTCTTCCTTGCTTGTCCAATCACAAGCCAGCTCTCAGTCACGTGACCGAGTACATAAAAGGCGAAATCTGAAACTCTTATTCCTCTTTCTCCCTGGCTTCAGCTGGCAGCAGATATTAGCCTGGGGCTTTGGCCCCAGGACGAACATGAGTACAACAAGCTAACACTGGCTCTCTTCAAACTCACATTTGTTTCCACATGCGGTACCCAAATGAATTTTCTTTACCATGCTACAGAACTGCTCTCGTCGATACACCGAGACACACACACCCACTACAACACGTAAATACACAGAAGACTTTGCTCTTTCTTTCTCCTTTAACTGACATCCTTCGTCCCGACGAATACTGGCTGCAGACATGTGTGGACTGAGCTGTTCTCTCCTCAACAAGCCGGTAATATGTTAAATCTATCTTTATACAAGAACACTTCCACCTACTAACCCGTTTCTCTCGTGTACACGCTACTACCGAGGATGACAAATAAAGATGTTTATTAATATAGAATGAAACTCCATTTCGTTGTCTCTTATTCTATAAAACTATCCAGAAAAATATAACCCTAACCCGTCAAATTGGAAAATAACCTGCTTAATTTTTTATTTTAATAGTCTGATACATGTACCAGAGTGTGTGTATGCAATACCGTTTAATGTGCAAAATGACGTCATGGTAAGGAAAAATAAAAAGACCATAAAAAGGAAAGAGAGAACATTAGAGACGTGGGTGACATCACGACCATAATGAGAAGTATGAATAAAGTTCTTTTCTTAAACTCTGAAATAGGAATTGAAGGTCTTTCCTATTTCTTATTCTTTGTCACCTTTGTAACTGAGTCTATAACGCGTGGATCCCATGTGTCAACATTTGTGTACTGCAGTGCAATATTACCAAGTACTTTATCTTTTATGTTTAAGCACATCTTTTTTGAATTCCAGAATCTTTGTTGAACACGGAAAGCTATATGAAATTTTGTACTGAACTTTCTTTTTTTTTAATCCATGGGGTAGATTGTTCTTGTTCTCTCAGATATGACTGGGTAAGACTGTCAAATAAATTTCTTTTAGAAATTTTATTATTGTACTTATTGTCTGTAGAAATGATTTAACCTTTAACCTTCAGAAAACATGTCCTGGTGTTATGAGATCAGGCTGCTTGAAGATATTGGCTTCCTGATTTAAATGCACCAAACATTGATGCTATTGTTTTTACATTTTCCTTTCCAAAACTCAATCATGTTCTGCAACGTCAAAAAAAAAATAACAATTTTTCTTGACAAAACAACCAAGGTCTTTCCTCTTTCCTATTCTTTGTCTCCTTTGTGACTGAGTCTACAATGTATGGGTCCCAGGTGTCTACATGTTAATGCGTGTGTTAACATGTGTAACGTTACAGTATTGTAACTCAATAAGTTACAAGCATTTTAGGTTGGTTGGTTGTTTTTGTTTTACAGCATATCAACCCTTTTCAGGTTATTTAATGCCGAATCCAAAGATTTTGAAGAAAAAATTTTTTAATAGAATATATTTGTTGTTTTCAAGTCTGTTTCTATTTAACCCATAGTTGGGACCCTAACAGGTACTACCACTCCGGTTCAGAGTGGACCTGGGAGCAATGGCAATTAAATGGTGGCTCCACACTCCCCAAAGCCCGCAAGCTGGGGCCTCACCATCGGATATAGTTTAAGGTCATATCCAAGACCAAAAAAACATTTTAGAGAATGGTGAAAGTAAGACATCGGAAAATGAGAGCTCATCATTCAAATTCTTCAGCTCAACATTCACAGACAACATGAACTGGAACAAATACATTGAAGACATTGCCAAGGCTGCTGCGAAGAAGGTGGGCTTCTACTATTCTAGAAAACTACCTACACCTGACAGTATCCTGTGTCTCTACAAAATTACCATTCGCATATGCATGGAGTATTGCTGCCACATCTGGGTTGGTGCATCTGCTACTAGTCTCTCACTCCTAGACAAAGAACTTCCAGTCTAACCCTAACCTGCGCTATCAACTAAACTCCAACTCTCTGTTGCATCCCTGCGCCTGTTTTACGAGTACTTTATGTAAATGTACTTTGATGAACTTGTAGCACTTGTGCCCCCCCCCATCCTCGACCTAAATTCCCTCGACTAACCTGACAAACAGCAAAATCCCACCCTTTTACTGTTAAGGTTCCATAGATGCTAGAAAGCCTTCCACTCTACTAGTTTCTTCGCATGAACTGCTACACTTTTGAAATTCCTCTTCATGCTTCTCTGACTGTACTAACCTGCAGAAGTTTAAATGTAATGTTAATAGGTATCTTGCTGTTCAACTCCCTACATAGTGCCTCTGAAAGGATTAGCCTCATATAGTGGCCCCTTAACAGTAAAGAATATCGCCTTCAAAGTGCATCATTTTACATTAAACTTACATAGTAAACTGAACACCTACCTAAAAATTGAACAGTTTGATTAAAAAGAATGTGGCCATTCAACTATTTTCTTCCAAAAACAATTAAATGATAAAATGTTTAGAGAAATTGCTGTCGTTTGCTTAAAATATGTTGGAAATGGATTTTTCTTTAACTGAATTGCTCAACAATCGAAAATTAAACAAAATACGGGTAAAAACACTGCAAATAAATGTCACCAAGCGTTATGTTCTACTTGGGGTTTAGATAATTTTCTATTTTTGAGCGATTATCAAAGATTCACATCACAACGTTGATTTTTTTTGTAACTCAGACTTGACACTAATTTTGTTTTGAAGCAAATGAACGCTTTAAAATAAGTAAAAAGCACAAAACCCTTTTACCTGCTTGGTAAAAGGGTTTTGTGCTTATTTTGCCTTTGGTAACATTTATTTGTTGTGTACTTATTTTTGTCACTCTTTTTTTGTTATTTTGTTGGATTTTGTTAAAAATGTGTGGAAAAGATAATGACATTCTCTGTGTTAGTATGACTTGTAAGACAAACGATTAACAGTGGAAAAAATTTCAGTGTAGAGACGTTGATGAATGCTTAGACAGACTTGTTGAAAGAGAAAAAAGTTCAAAGACACGTCTTGAAGTTAGTAGTATCTGTATAAAAGCCAAGTACGTCCAAGGATGGAGTACTGCTGCCACATCTGGGCAGGAGCTGCTAAAAACAGCCTATCCTGCCTTGACAGAGTACAAAATAGACTTCGTGGCCTAATGGGGGATGCCATTTTCTCTTCCCTGCAACCTCTCTCCCACAGAAAAGACATTGCGAGCCTGTCTTTGTTTTATCATTATTTCCATGGCAAGTGCTCGTCTGAGCTCCAGTCTCTGGTCCTCCCTTGCCAGTCTTTCACGATGAACACCCGTCTAGCTGAAACCACTGTCAATAATTTTTCCCACTCTTTATCTGTGTCTAAATCAAAACGTAGATTCCATGAGCAAAGCTTCTTTCTTAGAAGTGCACGCCTGTGGAAATCTCTATCGCTTGCCTGTTTCCCACCTGACTACAACTTGGATGTCTTCAAATCCAACATAAACAAATTCCTGATGACTCGCCCCCTTAAGTAAGACACATTATCAAATCTCCAATACTAACGATTACTACGACACTATCCCATTGATTACTGTACACGCAATAACCCTTATCCCCGAGTGGCTTCCAAGCCTTGATAAGTGGTGACCTCCATGTAAAAAAAAAAAAAAAGTAGGAGCATGCGTCCATGTATGAACGGGGACAAAAGATTAGAGAGCCCTGTAGGATGAGAAAGAAAGTTCATGTGTGTACCGAATTGAAGTCCGTGTGTGGAGGTAGTCATGTTGGCTTGTTTGTATTCTTGCCGATCCAGGGCCAAAGTCCGAGCGAAATTGTACCCCAACAGAGGAGTGTGTTGTCAGCGAGAGAGAGAGAGAACTGCTGTGGTTTAACCTTTATATATTTCGTCACGTGTTTATCTCACCAGAGAGGTGACGTTTGATTGGGTAAGCCAGAAGAGAAGTGACTGCAAGCACTAATCTATACTGAGTTTACAAACCAAATATGGCAAAAATCTCAAACCGTGAAGTGTCGTTGACACTGCTGCTACAAATGCCCAATAACTGATTAAAATAGGCGTGCCCATGATTAATATGTTGCTCACAAATGATTTTGAAACCTTTAAAGCTCTGATTAGAAAGTACTTTTTGACTTAAATTACATGTTAAAGGCAAAGATGAACACACACCTAAAAATTCAATAATTTGAGTTTAGATCTAAATGTAGATTCCATGAACAAAGCTTCTTTCCCAGAACTGTCCCTCCTCCCTCTGTGAAACACTGTTCTGCTGGCCTGCTTCCTGGTTGAATACAACATGGTAGCCTTCAAATCCAATGTAAACAAGTTCTTGTTGAGCCATCCCAATCGATTATTACACTACCCTCTTACATTCATTAACCCTTATCCTCGAGTGGCCTTCGGACCTTGATAAGTGGTGATTCACAAGAAAAAAAATAATAAATAAAGAGTCCAGCTGTTTAAAATCGACAAGTAATTATTTCAAATCAATTTTTATAATCCAAAAATCGATAAATTAAAAGGAAAAAAAAAAGTTCAAAATTTTTGAAGGAGAGAAGGTAGTTTACGTCCACCCTATTTAATATGACTTATATTTGTAGGAGATAATTTCGGCGTTAAATGATAAAGAATTGCCTCCCTTGAACCATCAAATCTTTCTTCGAATACATGTATTAGATTCAGTGCTCTTTTTGCTTCTCGTAAAGTAGGTTTTCTCTATCATTCTAAATGCTTTCTCATACCTGAGGCTATTCTCTATCTCTACAAATCTACTATCAGACCTTGTATGGAGTATTGTTATCATATTTGGGCTGGTGAATCTGTGTCCAATTTGAGAATTCTTGGTAAGGTGCAGAAACGTATCTGCAATTTAATTGGCCTTACTCTATTTTCTTCTCTGCAACCTCTCTTTGACGTTGTGGGAGCCTTTCCTAGTCTCACACAAAAACACGCGTTCACATCTCAAGCTATATTACTTGTCATATACATACGCACACACAAACATACGCGCGCACGTCCACACACGTACATATATTCACGTACGCGTACATACACTCACATTCACGTGTATACACACACACACACGCTAATGTACGCACAGATGGACGACGTCACTTCCCTTTCAAAGGAAATCCACGCATGCACAAAAGACCACTGGAAACAATTATAAAAGCAAGAGACAAGCTGTTTCCAGCCGTTTTTCCGGACCAGCTCTCGACTATGTATGGGGCACAAGCTAACAGACAGTATGTACACTTTACACGTTTTCTATCTCCATGGCCTGGATTGACTTTTTCTCATTCTCTCTCTATACTACAATACACTTTCCTCCTCACCAGCTAACAGCGAGAGACGCACATCAAATTGGATTGACTTTCTTTCTTTCTGTCTCTACAACAATAGACTTTCTCCTCACCAGTAAACAGCGAGAGACGAACGCGGACATGAACACGTGTTATACCCTTTTTTTTCACTTGTTTCTTCACAAAATAAATTCCTGTTCGTTTAATTCAAATAAACGCATTGTTCGTTCCTTCCTCAAAGCAATTCATTTTTCCTTTCCCAATTCAAATCAATTCTCCTATTTTGTACGACTGGGGGATGTGTACAATATATCCACTAGTCCACTACAATTTGGTGACCGCAACGTGATGATGAACACGCATTTCCTTCTATACACTAGACAGCTACAAAATGGTGACACCTGAATGTGAGATGAACACACATTTCATTCTAAACCACAAGTCCCGCAACAAACTGGCGCCTGACTGACGTGAAACGAACAAGCATGGAGACCCTACCTTTTTGAAATTAATTGTTTTAAGTGAGACGCGCGTTTTATTTGATAAAGCAAAAAAGTGAACTTTTCAACAAAGAAAGACAAGTGACCTCAAAGAACTACAATGATGAAACCCCTCGTCAGACTCAGCAGAAAAATAAACACAGAGCTGTTGAATTCATACCGAATTTAAAGAAAAATTCGAGCTCGACAAACATTTTTCACGGTTTCCTGACATTACCCTGCAACAAACGCGAGGAGTAAAATCACATAGGCCTATGCACATTCTCTCCTGCACAGCAGACGCAACAAAAAAGAAACAATTACAGGACATCCCTATAACACATAGGAAGAAGTTGAATCAACAATACGAGTTGAAATGCACCACGCACACTGATAAACTCAAAACTTGGAAGTTTTGTTGAGAGCCGGCAATCACACTCATCGTTCAACAAGAACAAATGCGCAACTAGCACCCGTCCAAACAATGCACACACTATCGCAGACTCACTTGCGAAGATACCGTCAACTGGACACACCACGTCAACACAAAAAATTTTCCTTCCAAACGAACAATTCACTTCACTGTCCAAGCAACTCGTTGCACATGTCAGCACACAACAAAAAACAAACAAAACAAATGTCAGCCTAAGAAAAAAAAAAGAGTAAATGCCTTTCCGTGTAAAAGTAAATACTTTTTTTTACGAACACACTCCGTTTTTGACGTTTTTTTAAACAACCACGCCAACAGCAAAAAAAAAAACAGGACGGAAAGTCAGTTGCCGAAAACATTACTTAAAAAAAAATATATATATACACTGCATATTCCTAGGAAGGAGAATATTGTGGGAGCCTTTCCTAGTCTCACAAAAACATGCGTTTACATCTCAAGCTATATTACTTGTCATATACATACGCACACACAAACATACGCACACACATCCACACACGTACATATATTCACGTGCGCGTACATACACTCACATTCACGTGTATACACACACACACACACTAATGTACGCACAGATGGACGACGTCACTTCCCTTTCAAAGGAAATCCACACATGCGCAAAAGACCACCAGAAACAATTATAAAAGCAAGAGACAAGCTGTTTCCAGCCCTTTTTCCGGACCAGCTCTCAAACTTTTGGGAGGCGTGTGCCTCACGTCCCCTGCGACTATGTAGGGGGTACGAGCTAACGGACAGTATGTACACTTTACACGTTTTCTATCTCCATGGCCTGGATTGACTTTTTCTCATTCTCTTTCTATACTACAATACACTTTCCTCCTCACCAGCTAACAGCGAGAGACGCACACCAAACTGGATTGACTTTCTCCTTCTCACCAGTAAACAGCGAGAGACGAACGCGGACATGAACATGTGTTGTACCCTTTTCTTTCACTTTTTTCTTCACGAAATAAATTCCTGTTCGTTTAATTCAATTTAACATGTACTTCGTCTCTTTCTCAATTCAATCCATTTCTCCTATTTTGTACGACTGGGGGATATGTATAATATATCCACCAGTCCACCACAATGTTGCTAGTCTCAGTCTTTTCTATAAATACTATTATGGTATGTGTTTTTCAGAATTGTCTGATCTTTTCCCTGCTTCCTTTGCTCCAGCTCGCTTGACTCGTTGGTCTAGGGGTTTCTATCAATCCACTGTTTTGATACCTCACTGTAATACAACTTCCTATTCCAGTAGCTTCTTTTCAAGAACAACAGACTTGTGAACCTCTCTTCTTGCTGTTTTTCTCTTACTTTTAACCTTGATCTTTTCAAAACTAAGGTCAATAAACATCTCCTGCCTTTGCGACAACCCTCTTTCGTTCTTGTTATCTCCTTACATCAAGTGGCTTCACGCTTTGTCTGGAGCAATTTCCATTAAAAAAAAATACAAGTCTGACTACAATTCATTATTTATACGAATGAATTTATCCTAGTGTTGTCAGTGTAGATTTATAAGTTGCTAGAAAAAAAGTTTACCCATTGAGCTCTGATTAAATTGTTTGAATAAAGAAAAAAGGTAAGTTTGCAAAACCAGTTAAGCATAAAAATAAAAAGACAAAATCTACAGTTAAGCTCTTGCTGCTTATTATATTCCCTCCCTCTCTTGCTGTGTGTGTGTCTCTCTCTTTCTCTCTCTCTCTCTTTCTTTCCTTTTCAACATAGTATTATTGCCTGCTATGATATTCCCTTTTGATTATAATGGACTTTTCCAGTGTATGACGATGACTAAGTGTTTAATGACATGGACTGTACCAAGTCCGAATCCAGTACATTTCATATAAACATTTTCATCAAACCTACACTTGATCTGGTGTTTAACGTTCTAGAAAGGAAGTAAACAGTAGAATAATGGAATTTTCCACACACTTTATTTTTCTCCTTTTCTTATTACCTTCGACTGTTGATAAACACACACACACACACACACACACACACACACACACACATGCACACACAGACTAAAGCAAGAGTCTATTATTATTTAAAAGGAACTTTGTGTGTGTGTGTGTGTGTGTGTATGTGTGTGTGTGTGTGTGTGTGTGTGTGTGTGTGTGTGAATTCATTTCCTGTGGATTTGGAAACAGCTGACTCGATTTTTTAAAAATTTCACATGAAAATTCTTGAATATGCCTGGGAGTGTTCTTACCTAGGTTTTGTATCAGAATGTGTTCAATAAGTATCGAAAATCGATCATAAAAAAAGCTGATTAAAGAAGGAAGTCCGATTTTGACTTAAACTATCACTTTTTTTTACAACCTGACATCACAAGTGCATTTGAGAAGGTTTATCATCGCACAAACAGAATGCCTCAGCCTATAAAATAAACTTTAGGTTCTTTTATAAGACAGAGGCGTGTTTGAAATGAATGCTTCTTTTTAGAGCACAAGTGAACCATGATAATTGACTTTTGTACATTTAAATTTAATTCAAATGGTTATGTAAAATTAATTTCATAAAATCAACAGTTCATTCTTTGATAAGACAGGGGCGCGTTCAAAATGAATTCTCTACAGTGCAATGTAGACTACAATGTATTCCTGATACACTGTGGAGATTGAGCCCCTAACTAGAGCAGGCAACCAACCGATTTGATTAAAAAATGGACGATTTCACCGATTTTGATGAAAAGAAAAGTATGGGAAGGTGGTTGAAAAAATTTTTAAATCACAAAATTTTTTTCATTTTAATTTAAAAAGAAAAATCACAAACGTCTAAAAGGATGGTAAAAATATATGCATTGCCCGGTCGTACAATGTACTTAAACATGATATTTTAATTTATGTAGATTGTGTATGTATTATTATAGAATCAATCCTTTATTGATTATTATATATTACGAGGAATAGTTTGTTCAGTGGACTAATTTGCAAAAAGAATATAAAAATAATAATGATAATGTCGTTCATCAAATTAATAATAAAAAAAATGGTTAAGTACATCCGGACTTGCACAAGGGATCATTCGATCTGTAATCGAATGCTCTGCCACTGAGCTATATCTCTAGATCACAATAAATCTGTTTTTTTAAGAAGAAATGATTTGCTGAGATTTTATTATTTCTCATTGTCGGCGTAACATAAGAAATTTCTCTGTAAAAATTCTTCTTTTTTTATTTATAAGAAAAGAAAGACTATTTTTAAGATCGAATTTTTTCGATTTCCGATACTTATCAGATGAATTTCTGTACAAAACATATCTAAGAACACTGCCAGACATATAAATTACCTTTGTATGAAATTTGAAAAAGATTGGAACCTATGAGGAAGGAACTCACACACACAGGTACACACACATACGTACACAAACACACACACACGTACACACACACACGTACACACACATACGTACAAAAACACACACACATACGTACACACACACGTACACACACGCCCGTACACACACACACACGTACACACACACGTACACACACATGCGTGCACACACACACACGTACACACACACATGCACACGCAAAGTAACTTTTATATAATAGCAGCGATAGAAATATCTATTGAAAGGTTGCTTTTTGTTATTTCTTCATAATTCAATTTTTTGTGTTAAATTTTATTTCAAACTAATCACGTTAAGCTGATTTGCTTTTTCTACTGAAATGATGAAATAAAAAAGTTGTCATGCTTGCTGTATTTTTCAGAGAATTTCCTTCCCTTTTCATCGCAAAAGAATGTGGAGGAGTCACATAATGGTAAGAAACCTTGCATATATATCGATAAAACCACATGGAAGAGCTTTCATAGTGAAACTGTCTGATGACACACACACACACACACACCACACACACATACACACACACACACATATATATATATATATATATATATATATATATATATATATATATATAACTACTTAATTTACTCACATAAAATTAATATACGAAAGTATAGATTTATGCATAAACTTTTAGTATTTATTTCAAAAGTGCTCAATACGTAGGTAGAGCTAGTTAGTAATTTATAAAATATATATGGCGATTAAGCTACACTGAATATTCCGCGTTTCATCCACTCTAGGACTCTAGGACGTAGCTTAATCGCCATATATATTTTATAAATTACTATATATATATGTATTTAAAGGGGATTAGAACAGCAGTCTAAAGAGCAGAATGTATTTTAATGTAATAATAAAATCACTAATGCAATTAGAATACAAGAAAAACAGTGCTCGTTGTAATGTAGATGTATAATAAGCTCAATAGGCATATATATCCTAGAGCTATTTTAATATTTAGTAAGATGATTGATAATTTATAATTAAAATTAAAAATTAAAAATCGGTTTCATAAGGAGGAACAAAACAAAATCAATAAATTGTACAATCGTTTCAGAAACAATGTTTTTATTGAGATAGACACTAAGTCATGGACAATAATTTTAACATATAGTTTTTGGAAACAAAGTCTTCTCATCAGTAAAAATATTGGGTAGGTTTTTTTGTTAAGTGTTGTGACATTATTTTGAACAAAGATAGTGGCGTAGTTCAGATCAGATCCTGATTGTAATTGGCAGTAACCAAGATGGCGGCCAAGAATCAAATGCTGTCCGTGACGTATTTAGTGGTGAACTGATTGAATCCGGAATTCAACAATTTTTATACTAACTTTGGAAGGTTTTCATTGGTTGTTTAGCACAGCCGGTGGTTATAAAAATGATTGGCGAATCCACTGGTCTCATACCCCCAAATAGTAGTTTTACTATGATGGGGATGTGTCTCCTAGCGGCTTCGGCTGCAGGAAGACAGGGTAAAAGTACTCGTCAAGGATTCATTACTTGATACTCAGCCTGACAGGTGAGGGGCCGGGAACCGGCCCAGCACCTGTCGGACTGAGGTACACTGCCTGGGTAATACCTAGGAGATCCACCCTCCCAGGCCTTGCCACCGGACTTTCCGCTGGAGTAAGTTCATTGCTTACAGCCTAAGGCGCCCCAACCGGGGAGTGCTGACGGGGTTACTCAGGCAATTTTTGCAATTGCAGGAGTGCCCCTCTTTTAAGGGAGCCTGCTGGATCCCCACCTTCCGGCATTGTGCCACATATTGCTGTGGTGGGCAGCAATTAAATATCTGCCCCCAAATAGTAGTCAAAAACAGTTTTTTTAAAAGATACCAAAAATAAGATACATCTGCCTTACTTAAAAAAAAATTCTAGGTTTATTTTTGGTTTCTTTTAAAAGAACCCCACCCAATATCTTTGCTGATGAGGAGACTTTGTTTCAAAAACTATATGTTAAAATTATCGTCCATGACTTAGTGTCTATCTCAATAAAAACATTGTTTCCGAAACGATCATACAATTTGCAAAAAACGTGATATCTCCATTATTTATTCACCGATTGCCCTTATTTTACAGGACATGGCAGAATCAACGACCGTGAGTATACTAAGACCCCAGTGGGAGCTGGGACAAAGAATACACTGTGTTAAATTTCGTTCGGACAAAACACTAAGAAATGGGGCCTAATTAGAGTTGGGGCCCGTTATTTTTGGTCACCCTGTATTAGAAACTTTTTCTCAAAGGTTTAATATATTAAAATATACTAGCGAGTGGCAATATACATATATCAATAAAAATTAAGCTAGGTAAATTGACTCATATATATTTACAAAAAGCAAAACAAGGAAAGCAGATTACGTCATATTTTGTATTTTTTCGAAACAATTTATAACATTCGAAAAAATACAAAACATGATTTAATCTTTTTTCCTTTCGTAATGATGCAATCTTTTTTCCTGGTTTTGTTTTTTTTTGTAGATATATATATAATAGAGAAAGATAGTTTGCTTGAAGCATTGCTGGTAAAATAGACATGGAGGAGTATAAGAAGGCTACAGCAATGCAGGGAACCAGCTGTTGTATTGGAGTGACGTATGAACAAAAATTATTTGTTTTGTTATTTTATTTAACTTCGTATGTTCATTTATTTTTCAAGATAATCACAATACAACTCAGTAAATATGAACTTACTGTTAGGATAGTGACACAGATAATGTTGCATTGGTGACACATGAGAAGCTTATACCGCGTATTATAATAACGAATAGGTGTTATTTCCTTCCACTATTTTATACTATTCGATTCAGCCTTACAGACTTTTTCTGTTAAATGTTGTTTATTTGTATAAACAGTAGATGGTTTAAATAGAGAAAGGTAGTTTACTTGAAGCATTGCTTGTAAATATATATGGAGGAGTATAAGAAGGCTATATAACAATGTAGGGAACCGGTTCTTGTATTGATGTGACGTATGTCCATTTATTTTTTAAAGATAATCACAATACAACTCAGTAAATATAAACTTACTGTTTGATGTAACCAGGGAAGATGGAGGTTTTAATATTTCGAGAATGATGGAGATCTTCCTAAGATTCCAGTTTCTTTTCATATTGTACATAAGGTCTTGGTATTTTGTTATCTTCTTCCTCTCAGCTCTGTTAAGGCCAGCATCGTTAGAAGATTTTTGTTTCATTTTACTTCAGTTGAAGTTCTCAGAAATCAAGGGGCTCCCTTTCTGGGGTTAACACATATATATATATATATATATATATATATCAATATGTCAGACACAGATATTTGAATATTCCATTAAAGATCTTTACATCTTAAATACTGAGTTAGTAAATAAATTGAGCCCCCCCCACCCACCCACTCTTTATCTGTGCCTAAACCTAAACGTAGATTCCATGAACAAAGCTTCTTTCTTAGAACTGCACACCTATGGAATTGCCTTGTTTTCCTGCTTTCTAGCTGACTACAATATGATTGTTTTAAAGTTCAACGTGAAAAAATTCTTGACAAGCCATCCCCCTTAAGTAATCCAATTCATCAAATTTCCACTACTAACGATGACTACATGTTCCCCTTGACTACTGTACACTTATTAACCCTCATTTTCAAGTGGCCTCCGGGCTTTGATAATTGATAACTCCTTTGTAAAAAAAAACAAAAAAAAAAAAAACATAATTTTCCTCTCTCCAATCGACAATTTTAATATGTTATAGTATATCTTTATTTTTGGTCTCTTGGTTTTACTGGATTGCAGGACAAGAATTTATCTAGTCTGGTGGAGTATCCAGCTTTGTGTTGTCACTTGAGATAACATCACTTGGAGAAGGTGCACCTTTACTTCATAAAAACTAGTGTGTGTTGGCCATAGCAAGATCTTATTTGAGCTGCGGATACTATATGATTTTGAATATTTAGTCAGGGTTTTCTTCTAGGGAAAAGTATCCTCATGCCAGACGCCCTGACAAACCCATGTACAGAGAGACCTTAGACTTTCGAGGATAGTGTCTAGTAGGCATTCAAGTTCTCTCTAGTAGGTATTCAAGTTCGATCAAGAACTTCTTTATGCACCTTCGAATGTCTTGTCAAACTGCTTGCTGATACACACACTAATCTACAAATATCACAACAATACTTGGGTGGTCTGGGTAGTAGTATATCCTCATAGAATTGTTGATCTTTTCTAATTTATTTTATTTTACTTCAGTCGAAGTTCTCAGAAATCAAGGGGCCCACTACCTGGGGCAAACACTTGAACTCTATATGAGTTACATAGATATTCGAATGTTCCATTTAAGTTCTTTATCTCTCAAACACTGAGCTAGTAAAGAAATTGAAAACATAATTTTCTTCTCCCCAATTATCCATTTTCATACGTTGCAGTATATCTTTCATTTCAGTCTCTTCATCTTACTGTATTCCAGGACAAGAATTTATCTAATCTGGTGGAGTATCTAGCTTCGTGGTGTTACTTGAGGTAACATCACTTGGAGACAACATTATGTGACTTCACATGATTCACCAAACTAGTTTTAGACAGAAAAAAATCTACGACAGATTGTACATTTCAGTTCGCGCGCACACACACACACACACACACACACACACACACACACACACACGTGCATGCACTAGTTTTCTTTATGAAAGCACTCCGGTCTGGGAAAAAGTAGCTGGAAATGAAACTATTGGCATTACCCAGTCGTTTGATGCAGCCACTGTTAAATCCTCCTCTCTGTCCAAGTGATTGCCTGGGAGAATGTACCTTATTCTAACACAAACTAAGGCAAACTGCCCAAAACTGAATGTCAGAATGTCTGTTTTTAAAACTGTTGTGGCCGATGCTATCGTGTACGTTTATTCCATGTTTAAAAATGAAAACAATAAAAAAGGTAAAATAATGTTTGTTAGCATCAAATATAAATGAAGTAAATTTTTTCAAAAATTAAACCAGAGTTATCTCCCTTGTGTTGTATTTATGTTTGGAAAGAAAGCAAGATGACTACAGCGAAACGGCTCTCCGACTGTCTGTTTGTTTCTGTCTCTCTGTCTCTGTCTGTCTGTCTCTGTCTGTCTGTCTGTCTGTCTGTCTCTCTCTCTTTCTCTCTCTCTCTCTCTCTCTCTCTCTCTCTCTCTCTCTCTATATATATATATATATATATATATATATATATATATAATCTCCGTTTTCATTTTCCCCTCTTTCTCTCTCTCTTTCTCATCTTTCTCTATTTCTCTCTGTTTTTCTCTTTTTCAAGTTAAGCTGACCATGCAATATTTTTTTTAATAAATTAAATATGAATTGAGTCTATTTTAAAGATAAAAAAAAAAAACAGATGGCTAATAACATATTTTTCTTTTCTCTAAAAACATCGCACATAAAATGAATAAGATTGAAAAAATAAAAAGAAAAAGAAAGTAAACAAACAAGCAAGCAAAACAATAAAGGTTTCTTAATAAGTAGCGATGTGACGATTCCAATATTTTTACCGATTCCGATACAATTACCGATTTCGATTCTGATTCTTTATAAATCTCTAAATATTTAACTATAAAATAATTATTTTGTCCTGATTACCATAAAAAAAAACATCTTGAATGTGCATATGCTTTCTCAAACATAAAAACATACTTGTGAAGGGGGAGGGGATAATCTATAGATTTTAAAATCAATGAATATTTATTATTTTATTATTACTACCAGCATTTTTCTGAAAAACAAAATCAAATAAAAAACATTATCAAAATAATCATTTTTAGCATTGGAAAATAGACACAAATTTTTCTGATTCCGATACCCCCAAAAGTTCCAATTTTTTCAATTCCCGATTCTGATTAATCTCCCCAACAACACTATCAATGATATATAATAATAGGGTAATCGTGAAGAAAGAGAGAGCCTGTTTCCTCCGTTTGATTATAGGTGGCGTTACTGTCTGTCCACCCAGTTACGGAAGCACAAAATGTTTTCAATGCCACTCTTGAAATAAAAATAAATGTTTTTGTTATATTTTAATTTTAAACGTGTTTTTTTTTTTTTTTTTTTTTTTTTGCAAACATATTTAAGTTTTATTTTTTCAAACATATTTACGTTTTTTTTGTTGTTGTTTTTGCAAACATATTTAAGTTTTATTTTTCCAAACA
The DNA here is from genome assembly GCF_053919585.1 of Euprymna scolopes. Lineage (NCBI taxonomy): Eukaryota > Metazoa > Mollusca > Cephalopoda > Sepiida > Sepiolidae > Euprymna > Euprymna scolopes. Next base: position 42,493,216 of record NC_136511.1, on the reverse strand, counting down.
TTTACGTTTTGTTGCTTGTTTATTTTCAAACATTTACGTTTTTTTTTTGTTTGTTTTTTTGCAAGCATAAACTAAATATTTTTAAATATTTTTCTTTTTGAAAAGTTTGCTTATGCACTTATTGTACCGGTACCGCGCTATTTCTTAATAGTAGTTTCAAGTAAGATTCAGGTTTTACAATATCCTTTTTCAAATATATATATAAATACTCGCGGAAAAGGTAAAATAAGTGCAGAAAATTAAAAAAAAAAAAAAAAAAAAAAAAGGGAGGGGCTCATAAAAAGATTTAAAAAAAAAAAAAACGTTGATTTTTTTTTAATCATAAGAGCGTAAAAAATACTCGCCGAAAAACGGTTGTATGTTTAAAAGAAAAATATAGCAAAAACAAACGTAAATGTTTGGAAAAATAAAACTTATATATGTTTGCAAAAACAAAAAAAAAACGTAAATGTTTGAAAAAAAATAAAACTTAAAACTGTTTGCAAAAAAAAAAAAAACATGTTTAAAATTAAAATATAACAAAAACATTTATTTTTATTTCAAGGGTAGCATTATATACATTTTGTGCTTCCGTAACGGGGTGGACAGACAGTAACGCCACCTATAGTCAAACCGAGGAAACAGGCTCTCTCTTTCTTCACGATTGCCTAATAATAGTATAATAACTAGCGGGACCTGTGGAAATTCCACAGGGGACTCATTTATATGTAATATATTGATGTTGGCATTCTGTAGATGTTCAGCGTAAATGGAGACGCTCTGATATTATTGTACCTATTTACTATGCCTCCCCACGGGACAGAGTTAGACACCAGGGTCGTTTTTTAACGTGGAGAAAAGGTACAAAAATAAAAATTGTCTCAGTCGTGAAGGATTTCTCCTCCACCGAAAGAGAACAAGAAATAAAAGTGCAGCATCTGAAGAACAGATACTACACTTTGATTTTGACCAAAAGGCTCTGATATTATTGTAGCTTCTTCGTTAAAACTGCAAAAGTATTTATCTAAGCTAGCAGGGACGTCCGGCATAGACCGGTTATAAAGGACGCTTAAATATGATATTTTAATTCTTGCAAATTTCATATATGCTATTATAGAGTTAATGTTCTGTCGATTTTTATATGTTATAAAGTTACGATTTCAAAAATAAAAAAATATATCCATATGACTTGGGTGTATTAGCTTGAATGGAAACCGAAATAAAAACTTATGAAAATAATTGAAAATAATATATATATATATATATATATATATATATATATATATATATATATATATATATATATATATATATATATATATAAACTTGAGTTCCTGCAGCCATAATAGAAACCGAAACCAAAACTTATGAAGAATTCTTGGTAAATTACTTATGACAAGAAATGGAAGTACATAACAATCAAACGACCCGGATGTAAGCGTGACACAGAAAAGAACACACACACTATCGTATTAATATATTGATAATAAAGTACATGAATTCTTTAAAAAATCTAGTTGTATGAACAGTAAAGAAATTCAAATGGGATTAACACATTACTAGCTTTAAAGAGCATCACTAACTCATGGTTTACCTCCACTATGAACTTGAACCTCTAACTTTACATCCACAATTGAGTATAAAATTTGAGTTGGATGAAACCATAACATCTGAAGAGGAAAATCTTTTCCTGAAATATTATAATAGATACAGCCCCACACATACATCTCTAGGGAACAAAGTTACAAAAGTTTATAAAAAATATAAAGATAAAATTTGCATGATTGCAGCAATTCAGGAGGTGGTATGGAGATGTACCAATTGACCCTACAATTACAAGGCAGAAGAAGACAAATGCTGAAATTTGTTTTAAAGACGACAGATCGTCTTTTATTTATCAAAAAGAAATAAATGCAAATGGGGTCAAAATTTTAAAAAATTGTTATACATTTTGTACATTCATCTTAGTTTATTTTTAATTTTTAATCAGTTTATATGCGTGTCACGTTGGTACAGTGGTAACGTCACCAGCTTTGAATGATACAGTTTTGCTTTCGGTTTTGATTCTAGTTGATGGCACTCAAATACTTTTTTTTTTTAACTTTTGAAATCACGATTCTATAATAACATATACGAAATCTGCACAAACTAAAATATCATATTTAAGCATATTTTACAACCGAGCAAAGCCCCGCCCCCACTAGTATATATATATATATATATATATATATATATATATATATATATATATATATATATATATATATATATATATATATATATATACGTTTTATTTTTTATTGCCGTATCTTTCTGTTAAGTTACATTACTGTAAAAGTCTGAGGAAGCTACAGACGTCCAAAAAAAAAAAAAGGCCGGGTAGCTGAAAACAATAATGTAACTTAACAGAAAGATACGTTAATAAAAAATAAAACGCATATTTGCTCTACAACAGTATTGAGCACTTTCTTCAGTTTTTATTAATTACCATTTCCACTATATACAGGGTGTTCACAAAGTCTGGCTACATTATGTAGCCAGACTTTGTGGACATCCTGTAGATTATGTAGCCAGACTTTGTGGACACCCTGTATATATATATATATATATATATATATATATATATATATATATATATATATATATATATATATATATATATGTATATATATATATATATATATATATATGAGACTTGTTGTCACATCTTAGAGGACATTTTGTAGGTAAATAAAAATGAATTGCACGCAAGGAAAGTTTTATTAAATGATAAAATCATTTTTTTTCTGTCTGAGATTTTCGGTGTTAACACACCCTTATCAAAGAAAACCGTTGCTTTTAGTGGTTTTTTTTTTTCGTTTATTTTTTTTCGTTTATTTTTTTTCTTCATTTTAGATGGTAAGATTCTTGGGAATTAATTTCCTCGTGGTGTGAAGAAAAGACGGCTGTTCTTAATGACGATGGCAATCAGTCTGAATTGATGTGCACATTACACTGGTTGCCATATATATATATATATATATATATATATATATATATATATATATATATATATATATATATATATATATACACACACACACACACACACATATAACTTTATTTCGATTCTTACTATTATTATATTTAAACCAATGATTATTCAACCAATGATTATTTCAAATGTGGTTATTATTTCTCTCGATTGTTAGATAAGCACTTAACAGGTGTCTAATCTGAACTTTAACTGCTGTCAGTGTTGGATTAAGGTAAATCCTCTCCAAACCTATGGATTAGCGTTTACTTTTCTTCCGCGTTTATTTATTTTAGTCGCATTTCGCTTCATATCAGTTCTAGTCGACAAGAGAACGTAGGAGTGCGACCTTTAATGGAGGTGCCTAACATGGCGTTTCGCGACTCCGGAATTGTCATGTACGACATTATCGCAAGCAAAGGTTAGTCAGTCTTGTCTGTCTTTTACTGGGGTGCACTGCAGAGGATAGAGGTTACGGGACGACGGTCACCAGGCATCCACATTGGGGGCGAGGCATCCAATCATATCTCTCCCATTCTCATAAGATTTTTTTTTATTATTATTTTTATTTTAAATAGAAATCGCTCCGAACAAGGCATGAGCCAGAGCCACTTGATGTAAGGAGCTAAAAAAAAAAATTAACTCAAGGCTAATGAAAAATGTTAGGTGGATAGATTCCGAGCAGAAAAACAGCAATTCTTCCCTCTTTGTCAGAAACATCGCTCATGGCACATGAGGACTAAACAACCAATAAACCTAAAGTTCACTTTCTACTCTCTTTATCTCTCTCTCTCTCTCTCTCTCTCTCTATAATATATATATATATATATATATATATATATATATATATATAACAGGGTGACCTGACGTTGCCCGGGATTGAATGTTTTCACCCTCCCATATTTTTATTATCATTGAAATCGATGAAAATAGATTATTATCGATTAATTGCCTACTCTAGTTGGGAACCTGTCGCGATGCCTCTTGCAGTGACTTAATCCACAATACATTGTAGTCTACATTGCAATTGTAAAGAACCTACTGTTGATTTTATAAAATTATTTTTTTTTTATATATATATAATGGCTTGAATAAAGTTTTAAAATGCAAAAGTCAAGTATCATACGTCAATTGTGCTTTAAATTCATTTCAAATGCGCCCTTTTTCATATCAAAGAACCTACTGTTGGGCCTTTCAGCTTGTGTTGTACTAAACCTTCTCATATGCACTTGTGATGTTAGGCTGTGTAAGGTGTTAACTTTGGTCAAAATCGCCTGTTCATTCTTTCGTCTGATTATTTCGATTATCGATTATCGATACTTATCAAAGACATTCTGATACAAAGCCTATCTCATTAACTTTAAAAAGAAAAGAAAAAAGAATCTGGACGTGATTATTTAAATCCGAAAAAATTCAAAGAGTAGTTGCATTGATTTTTATCAATTATATATATATATATATATATATATATATATATATATATATATATATATATATATATATATATATATATATATATATATATAGTAGTGCAGCAACTATTTTTGACACCCGTGGCGGCCGTAATATTTGCCCCCCCCTTTCCCCACTGGCCGTTTATAATCTGTTAACTTTCAAAATTCCAAAAAGTCCTTAACATATAATTATCTACTTACACGTGTTTCGTCGCCTAGCGAGATTCAAAATTGAGACCCCTGTGGAAAGAAACCTAAACCTCTAGCACTGGCTTATCTCGCGCGACTGCTGGATATATCGTGATTTATGTAGATGTTATTTATTTGTTTTTGTTTGTGATACTGTTTGAATGAATTCAACTATTTATACCTAAATGCTAGTTGGAAATAATTTTCCCTTTTACCAATTTGGTTAAAATATTTATTTTCATGGCATTACAGTCAAGGAACTAATTGTAGACTGCTGGGTTTAGTCTCAAACTTCCACCTTAGTACAGTACTTGTAAATACAAGCACCCATGTTTGCCTAGCTGGGCAAACTTGAGTCTTTGTACCGGAAAAATATTCAGTAAATAAAACGTTATTAAATATTCAGTAAATAAATCGTTATTTTTTTGCATTTTTTTTTTTTTTTTTTTTTTTTGCATTTCCATACACCAAACATAGATATAAATATCACTAACACATCCGCTGGGTCATAAGCTTCATTTCGAACCGCCTGTCTGCCTGCCTCTCTCTGTCTCTCTCTCTCTGTTTCTGTCTATCTGTCTGTCTGTCTGTCTGTCTGTCTCTCTCTCTCTCTCTTTCTTTAACTCACTCACACACACACACGCACAGTAAATCGAACTTACTAAGGGAGATAAGAACTTCCAATGAATACCGGAAAAGTATCCAGTAAATAAAACGTAAATCGTTATTTTTTTGCATTTTTTGCATTTTTTTTGCATTTCCATACACAAAACATGGACATAAATATCACTAAAACATCCGCTGGGTCATAAGCTTCATTTTGGTACCTAATTTGCCTGAGTGGATTGCCTGTAGGCTGAGACAAACCACGTCTCTCTCTCTCTCTCTCTCTCTCTCTCTCTCTCTCTCACACACACACACACACACACACACACACACACACACACACACACACACACACACACACACACACAGTACGAAAATTTATAATAGTATATACAGTCGTCATCAAAGAAAACCAAAGGACTTTCTAAACAAAAACGTATAATTCAAATCAAAAAAATTGTGAAATTAATTAAAATTAAAAACAATATTACATGCATAAAACACATAAAACATTTACGACCTTAAAAACTTATTTTGGTATAAAATTACAGATTTTTTGTTTGCTTTTTATTGTTTTTATTTTCTATTTTTACCCCCTGAAAATGACGCCCTTGGTATGTGCTGGCAGGGGGCGGACCGTCGCTCACCCCCCCCCTCCTTTTCTGCGCCACTATATATATATATATATATATATATTAGTGGCCTAGTAAGGCCACAGACGAGACAACCGAAGCAGCAAAGCTGAAGCTGGCCTGCAGGATACTATATACATATGTAGGCAAATTTGGGCATATTTTATTGGTTTGAAAATATAGATTCTTTTTGCCAATATATATATATATATATATATATATATATATATATATATATATATATATATAACTACTCACATAAAATTAATATACGAAAGTATCAAAAGTGCTCAATACGTAGGTAGAGCTAGTCAGTAATTTATAAAATATATATAGCGATTAAGCTACATATATATTTTATAAATTACTATATATATATATATATATATATATATATATATATATATATATATATATATATATATAAAGTGAAAATGTCTCTGTCTGTCTACACTTCCCTACCAAATAACTCTGTCAATTTTCGGTCTATGGACTCAAGATTTGAGAAAATCTTTTTAATCGGTTTTCGGCCAGATATTTGGCTGTTAAGGGGTCAAAGTTCAACGATTTGACCTTTGAGAACTCTGCCAAAATCCTCCACCAATTTTGGGTATAAACACTTGAAATTTTAGATATAGGTTACTTGGACATGGATCTAACTTTATAATTTTATTTGAGCCCAAAATAATGAATGTCAAGGGGTCATAATAGGATCAAAGTTTAAAAATAAATTACCTATGCAGTCTCTACCAAATTACTCAGCCAATTTTTGGTCCAAACATTTGAAATTTTACATAAAGTGTATTCAGACATAGGGCAAGCTTTTTAATCATTTTTTTTTTTTTTTTCTGAAAATTTGGCTTCCAAGGGGTCAAACTTCAAAAGATTTTACCTTTGCGGTCTCTAACAAACTATAAAGCCAATTTTGGGTCTAAACATTTGAAATTTTATATAAAGGGTATTCAGACATGCAGCAAGCTTTTTAATCAGTTTTTGGACAAAATATTTGGCTGCCAAGAGGTCAAAGTTTACAGAGTTGACCTTTACAGACTCTACCAAACTCCTCCACCAATTTTGGGTTTAAACACTTGAAATTTAGATGTAGGTTACTTCGAGATGGGTCAAGCATTTTAATTTAATTTTAGCCCAAAACAATAAATGTTAAAGGGTCGAAATTTGAATCAAAGTTTTAAAAATTTGACCTCTGCGGTCTTTACCAACTTTCTCTATGGTAGTTAAGGAAGCCTATTATATAGAAAGGCATTACTGTACATATTCACATTTTTTAATATGTACATATGCACATAAAGTTATGAAGTACATAGGGCCCAAGCAAAGCCGGGCAGAACTGCTAGTATATCTATAAAAGTGAAATTGTCAGACTTTGTGTATGTGTGTGTACATTTCCCTACCAAATAACTCTGTCAATTTTCAGTCTACAGACTCGAAATTTGATATAAGGGGCATTGAGATTTGAAAAAATCTTTTTGATTGTTTTTGGCCAGAATTTTGGTTGTAAACAGGTTAAAGTTCAACGATTTGGCCTTAGAAAACTCTACCAAACTTCTTCGCCAATTTTGGGTCTAAACATTTGAAATTTTAGATGTAGGTTCCTTGGACATGGATCAAACTTTTTAATTTGATTTGAGCTCAAAACAATAAATGTTAAAATTGATTCTTAAGATTCAAAATTGGGGTCAATGTTTAAAGAAATTTGACCTCTGCGGTCTCTACCAAATTACTCAGCCAATTTTTGGTCCAAACATTTGAAATTTTACATAAAGTGTATGCAGACATGGGGCAAGCTATTTAATCGGTCTTTGGCCAAAAATTTGGCTGTCAAGGGGTCAAACTTCAAAAGATTTTACCTTTGCGGTTTCTAGCAAACTATTCAGCCAATTTTGGGTCTAAACACTTGAAATTTTACATAAAGGATATTCAGACATGCAGCAAGCTTTTTAATAATTTTTTTGCAAAAATTTAGCTGGCAAGAGTTTACAGAGTTGACCTTTGCAGACTCTACCAAACTCTTCTGCCAATTTTGGGTCTAAACACTTGAAATTTAGATGCAGGCTACTTGGACATGAGTAAAACTTTTAATATATATATACATATGCACATAAAGTTATGGACAGTACACAGGGCCCGAGCATAACGTCTTCTTTTATGCGACGCCGTTGACACAAGGTTTGAATGACTTGCAAAAATGTTGACGAAAAAAACTGACCCCCTCCTTGTAGAAAACGGCTCAGTTGAGGGTGAAAGAATGAATAGGTTTTTTTTTTTACCAATTTTTCGATATTTGTCGTCCGAGACAAGCTTTAAAACGATACTGATTTTGTCACGGTCTGATGCGTTTATCGGAAGTTTTTGCGAGACATACAAACTCTCTCTCTCTCTCTCTCTCTCTCTCTCTCTCTCTCTCTCACTCTCTCTCACACACACACATACAGACACACATTTTGCCGAGAAACCTCATCTCGGATCATAACATATTGCATGTTGTTATGACTAGACGGTGCATGAAAAGGGAATACATTACAAAAATTAATGTGATGATTTTATTGTTGGTGTTTTGTAATTTGAACATATATTTTTATTCATTGAAATATTTTTACCTTCGATCAAATTCAATATTTTTGTTTAATGATTTTTATTTCTCTTTAGAGATTAATGGTCCAAATTCAAATCAAGAAACTCCAACTGTGATTATTGGTGAGTATTATATCTATCTATCTATCTATCTATCTATCTATCTATCTATCTATCTATCTCATTCTCTTTCTATACTTATGCTATTTCTCCCCTCTTTTCACCTATATATCTCTGTTGCTATGCCATTTTCCCTCCCTCTTTCAGTCTCCTTCTCTATATATACTAAACTTTAAACCTGTTAAAAACAGGCAAAAGTTATAACCCATTGACCTAGAATGAATGCTTTATACCAAACTGATGCTATAATAGTTAGTTCGCTGCACCTTATCATAACAAAGTTCTAAATCATGATGATATGTTTAAGTAATAACAATATGCATTAAATAAATTACAATGCTTTAAAATGCCCCTTCTACAAATCGACATACATTAGTGACGGGACGATTCCAATATTTTTTCCTGATTCCGATACAATTACCGATTCCGTATGAAATTCCCGATTCTGATACAATCACCGATTCTGATTCCGATTCTTTATAAATCTCTAAATATTTTACTATAACATTATTATTTTGTCCCGATTACTGTAAAAACACATCTTAAATATGCATGTATTTTCTCAAACGTAAAAACACACTTGTGAGGGTGTGATCTAGAGATTTTAGTTTTAGTTGGAAGTTTAAATCAATAAATATTTATTATTTTATTATTACTACAAGCAATGGAAGATGTTTTTTAAAAACAAAATCAAATAAAAAAGATAATGAAATTGGTTTTGGCATCGGAAAATAGGCTCAAATTTTCCTGATTCCGATACCACAAAAAGCTCCGATATTTCTGATTCCCAATTCTGATTGCGATTAATCGTCCCAACACTATATATATATGTGTGTGTGTGTGGGTGGTGGTGTATGCACATATATATATATATATATATATATATATATATATATATATATGCATGTGTGTGTGTGCATATATATGTGTGTGTGTGGGTGTATATATATATATATATTTGCATACTTCAGAATAAAATTATCCAACAATCAGCTGGTATGGAAACCTGTGGTTTAGACATCGAAACCCTATAGGATAAGGAGTTAAAATATTTGTAATGTATTCTTTGTCTTACATAGAACAATAAAAATCTTTGATATGAAACTCAAACATTTCACATCATAAATTTTTAAATTCATTGAATGACTAAAATTTGATATAAATATATATATGTGTATGCATATATATATATATATATATATATATATATATAGAGAGAGAGAGAGAGAGAGAGAGAAATAAATTAACATGAAAAATAAAATTTCAATAATAAGACAGACCTATCAGGATATAAAAAGCTCTACCTGCTTAAAAGGAGCAACTTATAGAATAAATTAAAAACATAAGTAGTAAAGTTACATGGGAACTTTATGACATTATCAGGTCAAGAAGGATTAAAGAAAAAGGGGAAAGTATAGAAACCTCTTTTACCATGAAATTTCGAAGCTAAATGCTTCTCATCAGAAGCAGAGAAGAAGCCGGCATTATGCAAAAATAAGAGTAAAAGCATAACATCGACTTTAAAAACGATTTTGATAAGAAACGAAAAATCCATAGGTGCATGATGGAAAAAGAAAAAGAAGAGCATGAAAGGAGAATTCGAAAGGTAGATACTGTGCATATTTTCCAAAAAATAATTTCTTTTCGTCATATATGAATCCAAATATTTCCTTGTTGGCACTGATTTCTTCTATATTTTTCAAAAAATAATTTCTTTTCATCATATATGAATCCAAATATTTCCTTGTTGGCACTGATTTCTTCTATATTTTTCAAAAAATAATTTCTTTTCGTCGTATATGAATCCAAATATTTCCTTGTTGGCACTGATTTCTTCTATATTTTTCAAAAAATAATTTCTTTTCATCATATATGAATCCAAATATTTCCTTGTTGGCACTGATTTCTTCTATATTTTTCAAAAAATAATTCTTTTCGTCGAATATGAATCCAAATATTTCCTTGTTGGCACTGATTTATTCTATATTTTTCAAAAAATAATTTCTTTTCGTCATATCATATGAACCCAAATATTTCCTTTTTGGCACTGATTTATTCTATATTTTTCAAAAAATAATTTCTTTTCGTCATATCATATGAATCCAAATATTTCCTTTTTGGCACTGATTTATTCTATATTTTTCAAAAAATAATTTCTTTTCGTCATATATGAATCCAAATATTTCCTTGTTGGCACTGATTTCTTCTATATTTTTCAAAAAATAATTTCTTTTCGTCATATCATATGAACCCAAATATTTCCTTTTTGGCACTGATTTATTCTATATTTTTCAAGCCAAAATTCTTTCTTTTCGTCATATCATATGAATCCAAATATTTCCTTGTTGGCACTGATTTCTTCTATATTTTTCAAAAAAGTGAAGGTTGCGAACATTCTAAGTAAATGTGGTTTTTTATGGAACAAACTGAATTCGAACTTTGGACCACCAGGTCGTCAGTGTTGTTAATCATTGAACCACCGTCACCTTTCACGATTCTTTTTTTTTTTTTTTCTTTTTTTGTTTTTAACCTAATTTTTCATTGCTGGTACTCATGATAAAATGGTAAATATTTATTGATCTTAAACTATGAGTAAAACTAAAATCTATCGATCAACCCTAACAAGTGTATTTTTTAACGTTTGAGAAAAGGTGCTCTGACGAACTACAAGTCCTGATACCCCCTCGACGTAAATACCCCGACAACCCCAACAAGCAGCAAAATCCCACCCCTACACAGTAGAAATCCCCAAATGTAAGGAAGCCTTCTACTATAATAGTTTCTACCCTAGGACTGGAATTCCTTTCCGGGTTTCTGTTTCCCTGACTGTACTGACATGTGTAGTGTAAAAAGACATCTTGCTGCTCAAATCCGTACATAGTGTCCCTGCAAATTATGTTACAGATAGTAGCCCCCTTCATCAAAGTGGCAGTGTACCTTATTTTAACTGTAATTAATATATATATATATATATATATATATATATATATATATATATTTATTTATTTATTTATTTCATCAGTGGTGAAAAAAAAAACGGACTAGAGTGCTCAATGTGTAGCCAGAGCAGTATATAGGAAATTTATTGCTGTGAGTCCAGAATGAATTTAAATATTGTTTCCGCTAGGAAGATATCCTCTGAAGATGAGGAGAGAGCCAACCAGTTTCGTCAGAATTCATAGATGGACTGAGTTTTAATACCAATAAGAATAGAAAAATTGTTGTAGACGATATCTTCCTAGCGGAAACAATATGTAAATTCATTCTGGACTCACAGCAATAAATTTCATATATATATATATATATATATATATATATATATATATATTACATTATATGGGTTTTATAGTAATCTGAAAATAAAAATGAAAAAATTAATTTTATAACTAAATACGAGGTGCCTTCAATAAGTTTCCAGACTTTTTTGTACAAGTGTTTAAAACCGTCGTAGACTCTTCAAAATTTAGTATGTTATAGCTATATATCTTATGAGATGATTGACCAATTTTTATGATTTCAAGTTCAAATGAACAGCTACATCAGGAATTGGAATACACCCTACTAAAGCCTGATTGTCACAGCTGGTGAATTTCGAAAACACAGTTTGGACGTGAGGACATTTTAGAAGAACGATATGCAATAAAAGTCTGTTTTAAACTTGGAAAAATACCACAGAAACGTATGGAATGTTTCAGACTGCTTTTAGACCATCTTGCATGAATCGTGCATCAGTTTTTGAGTTGCATAAGAGATTTAAGGAAGGCAGGGAGTCTGTGAAGGATGAGGAGAGGTGTGAAGGGAGTAAGGAAGTCAGAACACTAAAGTTGATTGGCTAAATAAAGAATTTCATGGATAAGGACCGTCGTGCATCTACAGAGACAATAAGTGCACATTTTGATGTCAGTATGTGAACCGTACACACAGTTATTCGTGAGAAACTGGAGATGCGGAATATTTGTATGAATGCAGCAGTCTACACTCCGTCCTTGTCACAAACTATTTGACCAAGATGGGCATCAAGGCAGTTCCTCACCCTCCCTATAGTCCAGACCTTGCTCCTTGTGACTTTTGGTTATTCTCTAAGCTCAAGGAAAACCTTAGAGACTCTCATTATAAGACAATTGAGGAGATGAAAGAGGCTGTGACGAGAGACATTGACACGCTCACACAAGAGGACTGCCATGGGGCCTTCCAGAAGTTGTTGGAATCTTGTGTGCCAAGTGCATTGCAGCCAAAGGAGATTACTTCGAAGGGGACTAGAGTTTTATGTGTTTGTACTATCAATAAAAGTGCCTATATGAAAAAAGTCTGGAAATTTATTTAAAGCATCCCGTATTTGTAGGTTTTTAAAAGAATCGGAATTGGGAATTGTATTGGAATTGGGAATTTAGAACAGAATCAGTAATTGTATCGCCATCAGGAAAAATATTGGAATCGTCCCACCATTAAAACAATGTCTGATTGATTCTTTATTTTCTTTCAAATTTCAGAAGACACTCAGCCACTTGCAGAAGAAGAGCATTGCAATTGTGTCGTCTGTGCCAACACGACGGACGATGACTTCTCCCTCTCTCACTCGTACACTTCGTCGTGCACCTCCTGCTCTCCGACTTCTTCGTCTTCTTCATCGCTTTCTTTCTCTGAAGATTATGCCGACGACGATGATGATGCTGGCGAAGAGAAAGAAAACGACAAGATAACAGCATCACTAATAGCTGAAGCGATGAAGCGGAAGATGGAAATGATGGAGGAAAGATTTGAATGCGCTTCCTGTGCTTCGACTTCCTCATTTTCTTTCTCCGAAGATTATGCTGATGACGATGATGACGATAATGATGATGGGGAAATGGAAGAAAAAGAAGCACAGAAGATGGATGATGGAGAATTAAGTTCATTATTAACAACGGAAGCCGTGAAAAGGGAGATGAAGAAGATGGACGAAAATATACAATGTTCTCCAACTTCGTCTTCTTCGTCGCTTTCTTTCTCGGAAGATTATGCTGCTGATGATGACGATGATGATGATGATGATGGAAATAATGATGATGATGATGATGATGATGATGATAAAAACAATGATGATGATGATGAAGAAGAGGGAAAAGGGAAGACAATAGAAATGCTAGAAATGATGTATAACGATGAAGAAATCATGAAAAGTGAGACGGAAAAGATGGGAGAAAAATTACAATGTTTTCCGTCTTCGTATTCTTCGTCGTTTTCTTTTTCGGAAGATAATGCTAATAAAGAAGGGGGAGGAGAAGGAGGGGAAAAAGAAGAAGAAGAAGAAAAAGGACAAGAACAAGAAGTAGAAGGAAGGATGATAGATGCTGACGAATTGGGTGAAAGAAAGGAAGAAGTGGAAAATGCGGAGGATGATAAAATACAAAAAAAGGAAGACGTGGAAGTTGTGGGAGAAGAAGAAGAAGAAGAAGAAGAAGAGGGCGAGGACGAAGCGAAGAACGAGATAAATACATTCCTAAAAGAAGAGAAGAAGGAAAATAAAAAAAGAGCCTTTGAAAAGGAAAGCAAGGAGATCCAAAGAGAAGTAAAGGGAGAAGAAAATGTGATAGAGGGAGAAAAGACAGGAGTAAAGGAAGTAAGAGAGGAGGAGAACAAAGGAAAGACAGAGATAAACACAGACCGAAAAGAAGAGAGTTCGGCTTGGTTTGATTTGCTTTACGGCATATCGACCTCAGTGAGTAATTTAATGTCTACTAAAGAAGAAAAAGAGGAAGAAAAGGTGAGCAAAGAGATCAGAAGTGAAACACAAGAAGAAGAAGGAGGAGGAGGGGGAGGAGGAGAAGAAGGTGGAGGAAAAATGAGAGAGGAGGAGGAGGAGGAAGCGAAGATAGAAAAAAAGGCTAAAGCAAAGACAAAAAGAAAAGCGGGGAAATTAAAACCGGAAGTCAGACATGAAGAAATAGCAGACGACATTAAAAACCGAATGGAAAACGAAAAAGAAGGAAACGTTGAAAACACGAAAGAAAAAACGGAAACTGAAATAGAAGCAGAAATAATTGAAGAAAAAGAAGATGAAATCGTCATGAATGAAGACAAAAAGGATGAAGTTTCAAGTCCTCATTTGGATCCAAATATACCGAAATTGTCAGCAGATTCACAATTCTCAAAGATTCCACGAGTGCCTCCAAATTCACCAAAGGTAAGGCCATTTATCTATTGTATGTCTACTTATATGAAGTACAATATGTATATATGTTTGTATGTGTATATGTTTGTATGTATATATGTTTGTATATTTGTATGTGTGTATGTATATATGTTTGTATATTTGTATGTGTGTATGTATATATGTTTGCATATTTGTATGTGTGTATGCATACATGTTTGTATATTTGTATGTGTGTATGCATATATGTTTGTATATTTGTATGTGTGTATGTATACATGTTTGTATATTTGTATGTGTGTATATATATATGTTTATATATTCATATGTGTATGTATATATGTTTGTATATTTGTATGTGTGTATGTATACATGTTTGTATATTTGTATGTGTGTATGTTTGTATGTTTGTATATTTTATGTATGTATACATGTTTGTATATTTGTATGTGTGTATGCATACATGTTTGCATATTTTTATGTTTGTATATTTGTACATTTGTATGTGTGTATGTATATATGTTTGTATATTTGTATGTGTGTATGTATATATGTTTGTATATTTGTATGTGTGTATGTATACAGTTTGTATATTTGTATGTTTGTATATTTGTACATTTGTATGTGTGTATGTATACAGTTTCTATGTTTGTATGGCATAATCATGTTGATACACCGGTTCTTGTCAGATCACTGAAGTTAAGCTACGTTAAGCCTGGCTAGTACCAGATGGGTGACCATTTGGGAATTCTAAGTGTTGTATGTGTACTCCGCTTATCTCTGCATTGTTTCCAGTCGTCCTGAACCATCACTTTCCATTGGTATTTAACAATGCCGACTCAAGAGAGGTGCAGTTAGAAATGGCATAACTCTTGCTACAAAAGTTTCACGCATAAGCACTCTTATAGTGGGTATCCATAGTCTATCAGGACTGAAGGAAGGAAGGAAGCTACCATGTTTGTATGTTTATATGTATATATGTTTGTATAGATGCATATTGGTAGATTCAGAATTCACTCCTAAACTAATTAAGTGATCATTATGAATTTTCAAAGACAGCTTCTATACGTGTAATTATCCTGCATTTAATTTTCAACATCTGAAGTGCACGATTCAATTCAAGTTACACTCAAATATGACCCGGTGGATAATGGACAGGTAATTCTTCATATTATTTGGATTCTTCGGACTACTACTCTCATCTTGAGTGTCATTTTCACAATGTTTCGGTCGATGTAACCTCCTATGTTCTTCAGATGTATCTTGTCAAACTCTGAAATCTGTCTGTTGAACTCGGGAAGCTGCACAAAATTTATTTAATCTATAAATTACTTAGGACTTCTATCAAGACGGCATGAGGCATGCTACCCTCCATCAGGCTATCGGGCATGTGTATATAGTGTGATGATCTACGAAAGTAAAACCTGTCTAGTGATGGTTGAGGACATGTGTTGCATGGAGAGAGATGATATTAGAATGATACGATGGATGCATAATGCGAGCCTTAAAGGTGTGCTTAGATCTGATGATCTCAAAGAAAGATAAAATTTGGACAATTTAGGAACACTAGCTGGACGCCAAGCGTTGCCCGGTTGTACAGTACGCTTAAACATGATATTTTAATTTATGCAGATTGTGTATTTATTATTATAGAATCAATCCTCTACTGATTATTATATATTACGAGGAATAATTTGCCTGGTGAACTAATTCACAAAAGGAAAAAAAAAATGATAATGTCTTTCATCAAATTCTGTCTTCATTTGTTTACAATATTACGTCAACTGATATTTGGGCTTGACGTTCTTAAAAATAGTCTTCTTTTTTTTTTTTTTTACATGGAGGTCATCACTTATCAAGGCCCAAAGGCCACTCAGGGATAAGGGTTATTGCGTGTACAGTAATCAATGAGATAGTATTGTAGTAATCATTAGTATTGGGGGTTTTGATAGAGTGTCTTACTTAAGGGGGCGGTTTGTCAGGAGTTTGTTTATGTTGGACTTGAAAACGTCCAAGTTGTAGTCAGGTGGGAAGCAGGCAAGCGGCAGAGAGTTCCACTGGTGTGCAGTTCTAAGAAAGAAGCTTTGCTCATGGAATCTACGTTTTGATTTAGGCACAGATAAAGAGTGGGGAAAATTATTGACAGTAGTTTCAGCCAGACGGGTATTTCTCGTGAAAGATTGGCGAGGGGGGGACGGGGGATTGGAGCTCAGACGAGCACCTGCCATGGAAATAACGATAAAACAAAGACAGACTCGCAACGTCTCTTCTGTGGGAGAGAGGTTGCAGGGAAGAGAAAAGGGCATCCCCCACTAAGCCACGAAGTCTATTTTGTACTCTGTCAAGGCAGGATAGGCTGTTTTTAGCAGCTCCTGCCCAGATGTGGCAGCAGTACTCCATCCTTGGACGTACTTGGCTTTTATACAGATAGAGAATTGCATCAGTAGTGAGATATCTTCTGGAGCGGTAGAAGGATTCCACCATTTTCCCAGCATCCCTGGCAACAGATTTGATGTACGTGTTCCATTTCAGATCAAGAGTAAAGGTCAAACCCAGAAGCTTGTCAAAACATGGAGCCTCCCCAAGACGAGAGCCATCCATTTCAATTGATGCCAGATGGGGATCAGAGCGTTGATGATGTAAAGATAGAAGCTTGGTTTTGGATGCATTAAAAGTGACCAGCCACCTCTTCCCCCATTGTACCATGTGCTCAAGATCAGAGGAGAGAGAATTAGAGAGAACTTTGTCATTTACGGCCTTTGATGTGTTGCCATAGATGGTCGTGTCATCAGCATAGATGTCAATGAATGATTTAAGTATGTGTTTTGGGAGATCATTGATGTAGATCAGGAAGAGAGTTGGGCCCAGGATGGACCTCTGGGGACTCCAGCATTAATACTGTGGGCCTCTGATTTCTGCCCATCAACCACTACTCTTATGAACCTATCAGAGAGAAATGATTTAATGATTGAGAAAACATTTCCAGTAATACCATAGCTGGAAATCTAGTCTTTCTTCTCTTATAGTTAAAAAAGGATAATTTTTACATGGGAATATTTGACGTTACACAAACCAAGATTACACCGGTGTAATGTAAAATATTCCCCTATAAAAATCCTTTTTATCTATAAGAGAAGGAAGAATATTTTTAAAATCGGATTTTTTCGATTTTCGATACTTATCAGATAAATTTCTGTACAAAGCATATCTAAGAACACTGCCAGAAATATAATTACGTTTGTGTGAAATTTGCAAAAGATAGGCTCAGCCATTTCGGAATCGATGAGAAAACTACTGGACCGATCATAACCAAACCTGGCATGATGATGGTCCCCCACCTAGGGGGTCCTGGATATGCCCTTAAACTATATCCAGTGGTTAGGCCCCAGCTTGCGGGCTTTGAGGAGTGTGGAGCCACCCTTTAATTGCCATTGCTCCCAGGTCCACTTTGACTCGGAGTGGTAGTACCTGTTAGGGTCCCAACTATGGGTTAAATAGAAACCGACTTGAAAAAAAATATATTCTATTAAAAATTTTTTTCTAAAATCTTTGGATTCGGCATTAAATAACCTGAAAAGGGTTGATATGCCATAAAATAAAAACAACCAACCAACCCACCTAGGGATGATACACGCCATTTTTCAAGGTTACGGTCAAAGGTCAAAGTCATAGCATATGTATATATACTCTTTTACAGCCCACACTACTGGACCGATTGTGACCAAACCTAGCATGATGATGGCTTCCAACCTCGAAATAGTGCACACAATTTTTCAAAGTAAAGGTCAAAAGTTAAGGTCATATTTGGTGCGTCTCTTCTCCCACCTAGAGATGGTGGTGAAACCCAACTTGGTGTGCACCATCTCTAGGTGGGGGAGTTTATGAAGAGCCGCACCAAATATGACCTTAACCTTTGACCTTAACCTTGAAAAATGGTGTGCAACGTCGTTACAACATCCACTTATTGCAATTAGTACCCATGAAGCGGGTACCTGAGCATATAGCAAAGTCCTGCACAAAGCGCGGATATCTCTGCTAGTTAAATCCCTGCTAGTTTAATATAAAAATAATTTTATAAAATTAACAATAGGTTCTCTACAGTGCAGTGTAAGGCACATAAAATAACTGAAAGAAATGAATCCTAAACCAGAATTACAATAGTTCTATGACAATGTAGAAATACATGAATTAAGTGTACGAATATAGGGAAATGTAAAATATGTATTAATTCCAAGATCAAAGTGTAGTATCTGTTCTTCAGATGCTACACTTCAGTTTCTTGTTCTCTGTCAGTGATTTTGTTTCTTTTCTCCACATTAAAACATGAATCTGATGTCTAACTCTGTCCCGTGGGGGGAGGAATTGTAAATAGGAACTGTTGTGGCCTGGAAGGGTCATTAAGATTCATTTAAAAAATCTTCTTTTATATATATATATATATATATATATATATATATATATATATATATATATATATATATGGCTTCTTTTTGAAGGGATTTTGTTGTATGGTGCGTTTTTGTTTCTTAGACTTTCTTCAGCTCATATATTTTCTGATTAAAAATGTTGGCTGATAAATTCAAAAGTTTAACCTATTTCTTTAATTCAAACTAAATAGATTTGAAGATATTTTAGAACGTACGCCTTCAACTTTTTAAGAATCCCGTTCAAATTTATTTATACATAAAATTCTCCAATAAAATCAATGTCATTATTTACGGACTGATTTTTGTGTTTTCTTCAAAGTAGTTTGTTCAGTTTCTTCCATGTATGTAAATTTATAATTGAAAGGTTCGACCCAGTGTCCAATTGTAATTTCGCGGTTTTGTTAAATATCTTGACAATTACGTATTTGTGTAAATTCTCGTCAGACTTTTCAGTGAATTTTGTTTGGCGGACTCTATTTTTTTTTTGCTTTGCATCTAATTTTACAATACGACATTTTGTGAGCAAGTTTGCCACAATTTTGACAATTTTTTTTCGAAATGGGCAGAATTTTTGTTTTATCAATTTATTTTCTCATCAAGGTGTACACCACAAAGACTTTCATTTGCAAATCTTGTTTGTCCTCGTGTTTTGCTCAGTCAGAAGGAAGAAATAATGAATTCATGCCTTTCTTAAGAGTATTAGTGAAAGTAATGTAATAGTTCATGGATCGTTAGCTTCCTGTTTAGATTGATAAAATTTATTCAGCAAATACATAATTCAACATCAGACAAAATGTAATAGTAGTAGTAGTAGGAGGAGGAGTGTAGCATAGCACGGACGCACGTATGCAAATGCATACGAAATGACGTCACCGGTAAAGAAAAAAAATCTATAAAAAAAGAGCAAGAGAACGATCACGGGAGAGATGTGGGGACGTCACGGCTGCAACAATTAAGAAATAAATATCGTTGTTACAAAGAAAAAGCAAGGTGAAGTTCTTTTCTATTCTTTGTTTACTTTGTGACTGAGCATACAACGTGTTGGTTCCAGGACAACGTTACAGTAATAGTACTTTTTTATCAATAAAATTTGTATAAGTCTATGATTTTTTTTTTAATGCTCTTAAAATATTACATTATTTTTACTTTCGCCGGTGTTCCGTATATGATATTTCGGAACATTACCCAAACGTGTATATGGAGGCTAGATTACCATTTATTATTATTATTATTATTATTATTATTATTGTTATTATTAATGGCGGTAGTAGTAGTAGTAGTAGTAGTAGTAGGCTGTCAAATCTGTTCTTTTTTATATCAGTGGCTCCTCCGCAAACAGCGCTGCTTATATTATCAACACAGGAAGAGCCACTGTATATGTTTAATACAAACATGAAATAAATCTTATTCAATAAATCCAACGGGCTTCTCTGGAATTTAAGTGACAAAACCACACCATGATTCCAATACTCTTAGTGCGCTTCCAATTGAGATCTGAACAATGACATAATATTATCACCCACACAAGTCATTATGGCTGGCGTTCCCTTAAATCTGAGTGACAAGTTTCCCCAAATCTCCAGTACTCTCTAATTGTTTAGATTGCTATTTATTATTATTATTATTATTATTATTATTATTTGATTATTATGATTATTATGATTTATTATTATTATTATTATTATTTTTTGATTATTTTCTATTATTATTATTATTATTTGATTATTATGATTATTTTCTATTATTATTATTATTTGATTATTATGATTATTATGATTTATTATTATTATTTGATTATTTTCTATTATTATTATTATTATTATTTGATTATTATGATTATTATGATTTATTATTATTATTTGATTATTATGATTATTATGATTTATTATTATTATTTGATTATTTTCTATTATTATTATTATTTGATTATTATGATTTATTATTATTATTTGATTATTATGATTATTATGATTTATTATTATTATTTGATTATTTTCTATTATTATTATTATTATTATTTGATTATTATGATTATTATGATTTATTATTATTATTTGATTATTTTCTATTATTATTATTATTTAATTATTATGATTATTATGATTTATTATTATTATTTGATTATTTTCTATTATTATTATTATTATTATTTGATTATTATGATTATTATGATTTATTATTATTATTTGATTATTTTCTATTATTATTATTATTTGATTATTATGATTTATTATTATTATTTGATTATTATGATTATTATGATTTATTATTATTATTTGATTATTTTCTATTATTATTATTATTATTTGATTATTATGATTATTATGATTTATTATTATTATTTGATTATTTTCTATTATTATTATTATTATTATTTGATTATTATGATTATTATGATTTATTATTATTATTTGATTATTATGATTATTATGATTTATTATTATTATTTGATTATTTTCTATTATTATTATTATTTGATTATTATGATTTATTATTATTATTTGATTATTATGATTATTATGATTTATTATTATTATTTGATTATTTTCTATTATTATTATTATTATTATTATTATTTGATTATTATGATTATTATGATTTATTATTATTATTTGATTATTTTCTATTATTATTATTATTATTATTTGATTATTATGATTATTATGATTTATTATTATTATTTGATTATTATGATTATTATGATTTATTATTATTATTTGATTATTTTCTATTATTATTATTATTATTATTATTATTTGATTATTATGATTATTATGATTTATTATTATTATTATTATTTGATTATTATTATTATTATGATTTATTATTATTATTTGATTATTTTCTATTATTATTATCATTATTATTATTATTATTATTTGATTATTATTATTATTATGATTTATTATTATTATTTGATTATTTTCTATTATTATTATCATTATTATTATTATTATTATTTGATTATTATGATTTATTATTATTATTATTATTATTTGATTATTTTCTATTATTATCATCATCATTATTATTATTATTATTATTTGATTATTATGATTATTATGATTTATTATTATTATTTGATTATTTTCTATTATTATTATTATTATTTGATTATTATGATTTATTATTATTATTATTTGATTATTTTCTATTATTATTATTATTATTATTATTATTATTATTATTTGATTATTATGATTATTATGATTTATTATTATTTGATTATTTTCTATTATTATTATTATTATTATTTGATTATTATGATTTATTATTATTATTATTTGATTATTTTCTATTATTATTATTATTATTATTATTTGATTATTATGATTTATTATTATTATTATTATTATTATTATTATTTGATTATTATTATTATTATGATTTATTATTATTATTTGATTATTTTCTATTATTATTATTATTATTATTATTTGATTATTTTCTATTATTATTATTATTATTATTATTATTATTATTATTTGATTATTATGATTATTATGATTTATTATTATTATTTGATTATTTTCTATTATTATTATTATTATTTGATTATTATGATTTATTATTATTATTATTTGATTATTTTCTATTATTATTATTATTATTATTATTATTATTATTATTATTATTATTATTATTATTATTATTTGATTATTATGATTTATTATTATTATTATTATTATGATTTATTATTATTATGATTATTATGATTTATTATTATTTGATTATTTTCTATTATTATTATTATTATTATTATTATTATTATTATTATTATTATTATTTATTATTATTATTTGATTATTTTCTATTATTATTATCATTATTATTATTATTATTATTTGATTATTATGATTTATTATTATTATTATTATTATTTGATTATTTTCTATTATTATCATCATCATTATTATTATTATTATTATTTGATTATTATGATTATTATGATTTATTATTATTATTTGATTATTTTCTATTATTATTATTATTATTTGATTATTATGATTTATTATTATTATTATTTGATTATTTTCTATTATTATTATTATTATTATTATTATTATTTGATTATTATGATTATTATGATTTATTATTATTTGATTATTTTCTATTATTATTATTATTATTATTTGATTATTATGATTTATTATTATTATTATTTGATTATTTTCTATTATTATTATTATTATTATTATTTGATTATTATGATTTATTATTATTATTATTATTATTATTATTATTTGATTATTATTATTATTATGATTTATTATTATTATTTGATTATTTTCTATTATTATTATTATTATTATTTGATTATTTTCTATTATTATTATTATTATTATTATTATTATTATTTGATTATTATGATTATTATGATTTATTATTATTATTTGATTATTTTCTATTATTATTATTATTATTTGATTATTATGATTTATTATTATTATTATTTGATTATTTTCTATTATTATTATTATTATTATTATTATTATTATTTGATTATTATGATTTATTATTATTATTATTATTATGATTTATTATTATTATGATTATTATGATTTATTATTATTTGATTATTTTCTATTATTATTATTATTATTATTATTATTATTATTATTATTATTATTATTTACTCGCTAGAAGTAGTCACACAAGCCATCTTCAAAGATTGCTCTTTTAGAACAACTTGTGATGTTTCCTGGAGTCTGAGTGACAATAAGTCTCCCCAGATTTCCAGTACTCTCCACCTGTTTCAATAACCTTTGCAAAAGAATTTGCGCTATCGCAACAGCCGCTTACTATTGGTTTCTTGTTGGCAGTGACCATTGGTCTTCATTGGAATTTGGGTGTCAATAAGCCTCTCCAATGTCCCAGTCCTCATCACATTCCTCCAGTGGAGGCCTGTTTAGAGCTTTCTTTCCTCGATCTTTCCATCCTCCAGTACTCTCCACAACTTTTTGTGTGGTGTCACTTGATGCCGACACTTTTTTTTAGGGGGGAGGTTAACTTACAATAAAATAGTTTCAGTTTTCTTGATTCCATGTAGTGTTAATTTATGTTTTTCTTTTACTTCTGTTGTACTTTCTATATGTTCGCTTAGTATTTCTAATTCCTGTGGATTAGTTTTGTTATTTGCTGTATCTTCTCAGCCATCCCTCTGATTCCAATTTCTCCCTTTTCTTTTTAAAGTTTTTAGGGATTGTTCCTAGTGCTCCTACTATTATTGGTATTATCTTGACTTTCTTCATCTTCCATGTCCCTTTCATCTCTCTAGCAAGTTCAGTGTATTTGCTTTGATTCTCCATCTACTTGATATTTACCCTATAATCTGCTGGAACAACAAAATCTACAATATGCCAGGACATTTCCTTCTTGTTAACTATAATGACATCTGGTCTTCTTGCTTGGATGGGTTTATCTGTTTGTATGCCCATGTCCCATAGGATTTTGTGATTTCTGTTTTCAAGTACTGTTGCTGGTTTGTGTTTGTACTATTTGTTCTGAGTTTTTAAGATGCAATTGCTTGCATGATTCTCAGTGTACTGCCTTCCCCATTTGATCGTGTCTATTTTAGTATTCATTTTTGGCTAGTTTGCTGCGTTTGCTTATTATGTGGTTTATTGTTTTGTCTCTTTGTCTACAAAGTTGCATTTACTGTTTTCT
This sequence comes from Euprymna scolopes, assembly GCF_053919585.1. Classification (NCBI taxonomy): domain Eukaryota; kingdom Metazoa; phylum Mollusca; class Cephalopoda; order Sepiida; family Sepiolidae; genus Euprymna; species Euprymna scolopes. Next base: position 42,468,407 of record NC_136511.1, on the reverse strand, counting down.
TGTGTCTTGTCAATCTTTGCTTTCATATGGTTGGTTCTAATCACGTTATCTTGAATAACCAATCACATCAGAGCAAAGAGCAACAAGACACAAGAAAAAAGCAAATGCAGACTCTGTGGGCAAAGAGACGAAGTGATAAACCTCATAATAAGCGAATACAGCAAACTAGCCCAACTATTATCTGTACTCACTAGGAATTCTCACACAAGTCATCATCAGAGATTACTCACTGACTACAACCGATGATATTCTCTGGAATCTAGTTGACAGCAAATATCCCCAGATTTTTAATACTTTTCATCTCTTTTGATAACCTTTGCAAAGGAGTTTGCATTATCGCAACAGTCGCTTGTCATTGACTTCTTGCTGGCAATGGCCATTGGTCTTCATTAGAATTTGGATGGCAACAAGCCTCCCCAAAGTCCCAATTCTCTTTGCACTCTTCCAGTTGAAGTCTCGTTAGTTCTTTCTCTCCCTCCTCTTTTCATCCTCCTTGACCCTTCACGACTATTTGGTGTGATGCCAGTCGATTCCAACCCTACAATTTGTTTGGGAAGTGCATTTTACTCATTATTATTATTATTATTATTATTGTTATTGTTATTATTATTATTATTATTAATATTATTATTGTTGTTATTGTTATTATTATTATTATTATTATCATTATTATTATTATTATCATTATTATTATTTGTTACAATATTTTTGAGTGTTAAAGGGGTATGATCCCGCACAGTTGGGAGATTCTATTTATAAGCGATGCTTCCAGGAACTGACAAATCGAATTAATTCATGTTCTGCTACCAACCAATCAGAAACCAGAATTGCTCCATAAATATTAAATCTTTCTGAAGCAAGGAAAAATTTTTTGCTCTGTGGATTCCAACTCGAGAACTGTCTACCATGAACCAGTCATGTCCAAGGACTTGTGTAGAACAACGAACCATCGGAAACTGTTCTGCCCACTGTGAACCAGTCACCTTCAGGACTTGTGTAGAACAACGAACCATCGGAAACTGTTCTGCCCACTGCGAACCAGTCACCTCCAGGACTTGTGTAGAACAACGAACCATCAGAAACTGTTCTGCCCACTGCGAACCAGTCACCTCCAGGACTTGTGTAGAACAACGAACCATCGGAAACTGTTCTGCCCACTGCGAACCAGTCACCTCCAGGACTTGTGTAGAACAACGAACCATCGGAAACTGTTCTGCCCACTGCGAACCAGTCACCTCCAGGACTTGTGTAGAACAACGAACCATCGGAAACTGTTCTGAAACTAAACATGTCTTACACTTCTAGATTATTATTATTATTCTGTGTATCACCAGTAAATCTATTGTCCTTATAATAATTATAATTTTATTATTAGTTTTATATATTTATTATTTTATTTTATTTATTACTAGCGGGAGGTGCCTTGGCTTGCCTGGTCATAAAATATACTTTATATATTTTAATTCATGCAGATTTTTTATTTATTATTAAAGAGTCAATTCTCTATTGATTATTATATTGAACCGAATATATAGTACTGATTATAAAACTAAAAAAAAAAAATAACTAGTGCCATCAACCAGAATCGAAACTAAAACAGTTTGTGCTCCAACCGTGCTACCTGCTATTGGCGGATAGATAAGAATGATTTAAAATTAAATCACTTCAAGCTATAAATAAATTTGCACACGCGCAAAAGTAATAAAAATATGTCGGCAAGTTGAAATGAACATTTTGCATTTCAACTTGCCGACATGTTTCTGTACATGTCATCCATCCAAACAAAGATTTTACTCGCTATAAACTATCGTTGATGTATGATTACTATTTCCTGTTAATTTCTGTGTTATATGACCAGTAGTTTAAGAGTTTATCAGTTAAATGCTTTCACACAGGCACACACACATACATCTACTGCTTTATTTATATAGATTATTATTATTAGCTCACATGGAGCTTTCGCACAAGTCTTCAAAGATCTGATTGAAAAAAACTGTGGTGTTCCCTGGAAGCTGAGTGACAACAAGTCTCCCCAGACGTCCAGAACTCTCCACCTCCCTCGATAGTATTTACAAATAAATTTGCATTATCGCAACAGCCTTCTCAAAGGTCTGGTCAACACTCTCTCCTCGGTCTTTCCATCCTCCTTGACCCTTCTCGGCTATTTGGTATCACATTTTTTTTGGGGGGGGGGCGGTGATGGAACAATGGGAGGGGATGCGTGATGGGGATGTAGGACTTGTTGATATGCAGCTTCAGTGTTCTTCATTCCCTGTAACGCTTCTTCCTGTTTTGCCTCTGCAGCAGTTTGTCTTGTTCACGCACGTGGTTCATGTGCATTATTCTCTGCATTTCCTCCTCCTCATCATCATCATCCTCATCATCATCCTCATCATCACTATTACTATTACTATTATTATTATTATGATGATTATTATTATTATCATTATTATGATGATTATTATTATTATTATTACTATTATTACTATTATCATCATCATCATAATCATCATCATCATTATTATAGGTGGTGATGGTAATAGTAATAGTGATAGTTATTGGTAGTAGTAGTAGTAGTAGTAGTAGTAGTAGTAAACTCTCACTTCTGTTCTTTTTTATATCAATGACTACTCTGAAAAATCACTGCTGGACAAGCATGAAGAGAACTGGGACCTTGGGGAGGCTTAGTGCCAGGAGGAGTCACTGTGTATGTAAAACATGAAATAAAATTTATTCAATATTACATAATTCAATATTTGATTAAATATGAATTTTAAATTTCATAAAAATCTTTTACAACTACCAAATTTAAAAAGCCTGTATTCATCAGGAAGTTTCATCAGATCTCCTGCTGGCTTGGCAGGCTGAGAGCAGGTTCAATGTCTGTCTATTCGCAGCAAGAAATATCGAAATGTTAAGTGTCTCTGAACAGATGTAACAGAGCGCATATGAGCTCACAGGAAAATGTCAACAGCAGCGAGGGATGGATAGCAAGCGATTGTATTAGCAGCAGGAGCAGCGTTTGAATGCGTATGCAAATTGGCAAGTGTGCTCGGGCCTGCGTCTGAAGAAAAAAGAAAAAGTCGATGCCAAAGAAACCAAATGTGTAAAGTAAAGGTGAGGATGGGATGACTATGGCCAGCGTGCGTTCAGAAGAAGGAGAAATGCATGCCAAGTTAGATGGACATGTGGCAGAGAGAGAGCAAGACAGAGAGTAAAGGTAATAAATGCTTTTGTTAAGAAAGAAAAAATGCCGACCCGGTTTGAACAAAAGTATAGAAAGTAAGATTAGTAAAATGACAATAGGAGGAGGAGAAGGACAAGATTTTTTGAATGATCAAGACAGGAAGACGCGGTCTGTGGTCAGTTTTTTATTAGCCAGCTGAGAGTGGCTGATAGAACAAGGATAAAAGTAGCCAATTTCTATTAATCAATTAATGTGGTTGTAACTGTAACAGAGCCGCTGACACTGGGTTAGCAGCAGCAGCAGCAACAGTCTTATGTAAATGACCATGCTGGCTGCGCGATGTGACAGCAGAAATACAAAGGATACATGTATTCAGAGAAGCAGGAATTCAAGACGTGCTCGAGACATGGAGGATTTGAGGCATGAGAGAGCGGAAATAGATGTGTTACACACGTGGCCCACGAGCAACAAGTAAAGATGTGTCCTAAACATAAAGTCTATATTCGTAACACCCTCCCCATGACTAGTGAATCTGAACTAGAATCAGATGACCAGGCCTTCATGTGCTTTAAACTAACATTACAACATAATGTTAGCTACCTATATTTTCTTGGTCGCTTTCCCCTGACCCAGGACTGTACTCTAGTCAATCATGTCTCTGACAGCATAGATGTAGCACTCTCCCTTGACACTAATTCCCACCACAAAAATTGGCTTGGCTTCTCTCACTACACAGACAGCTGGTAGTATCATCCATTCCCGACCTGTTTCCCAGATCGTCAGGACCAGCAAGCCTCACTTCTGCATTTATTTCTGACAACAATTCCTGAGGATTGTGTAACAAATGCCCATTACCCACTCGGGAATGCTGATCATGCTGTGATAATGATAGCCATCACTCTAAACTCTCAACACCAAGTTGAAGAGCCATTGCTCAAAACGACAAAGTACTACAATAAGGCTGACTGGGATGCCATTAGAGATCACATCAGAGATTCTCCATGGGGTATTATCTTTTCTGTTTTTGCAGAACAGTGTGCAAATGAGACCACTGAATGGTTCAAAGCAGCAATAGAAGCACATGTACCCACACGGAAGTTCTATAGCAAACTCTACTCTCGCCAATAGTTTACTTCTACTTGTGCAGCTGTCATTGCGCAGAGGCAACATGCGTACCGCAGATTTATCCGGTATAAGTCCCAGTACAAACAGACAAAAGTTTATGGAAGCTAGAAGTAATTGTAAGAAAGAAGTAGTGACAGCTAAGAGAGAATATACCAAAACTACCAGAAAATGCATTGAAGCACAGAAATTAGGAACTCGTGATTTCTGGAAAATCTACAACAGTGTAGTAAATAATGGGCAATCAACAATTCCCGCACTATCCAACAATCATGCGGTTGTTTGTACGGCAATCAAGAAAGCTAATATGCTTGCCCATTGGTTTGCCTCAAACTCTAACTTGGACCCAGCAAACGACTCCCTCCCTGATTTTCCTTTGCCCACAGAAACTACACTAAATGATCTGAAAATCACCCCTTCTCAAGTTCATGACATCATAAAAAAACTAGACACATTAAAAGCATGTGGACTTGATCTCATCCTGGCTGTACTATTAAAAAATGCTCTGCTAAGGTTGCTCCAGTTTTCTCCAAACTGTGTTACCAGTTTACAAGAATTCTGGTGAAAGAACTAACCCATTAAATTATTGCTCCATTAGTCTCCTCCTTTTTTTTGATAAAATATTTGAATCCATAATTAATCAAGCTCTAGTCCAGTACCTTACAAATGCTAAACTTCTGTTTGATCATCAATATTGATTTAGGCAAGCCCATTCTACTTTAGATATCCTAACTGTAATCTCTGAATGTATATACCATGCACTGGATAAGGCAGGGGAGGAGAGGACAGTAACCCTAGATATACGTAAGGCTTTTGACAGGGTCTAACATGATGGTCTTCTCATGAAAATCAGATGCTATGGTATTACTGGACGAATACTCAACATAATTAAATCCTTCTTAAATAAGAGAAGAATCCAGGTTGTCCTCTACGATGTGGTATAAATGCGGGCGTACTTCAGGGGTCGATCCTTGGATCTTTATTATTCCTGATAATCATAAATTACCTCCCTGATAAAATAGCCTCTGAGATGGGTATATTTGCTGACGACACCACACTCTATAACAGGCACAAGGGGAAAACAAATGAACACATATCCAAGGCAATGGTGGAAAACCTAGAGGAAGACCTCCATTCTGTATTGTATTGAATGGGGTAAAAAATGGATGGTAACGTTCAATGCTCCCAAGTCTAAACTCATTTCCCTTAATAATTACAAGAAACCTTCTCAACCACAAATAACTATGGCTAAAGATATATTACCTGAAAGGACTTCGTTTAAACTCCTCAGTTTAACGTTCATAGGGAACATGAGTTGAAACAGATACATTAAGAGCACTGCCAAGACTGCTGCAAAGCAGGTGGACTCCCTCTACCATGCTAAAAAGTTACTTACACCTGAAAGTATCCTGTACCTCTACAAGGCCACAATCCGCCCATGTATGAATTATTGTTGTCACATTTGGGCTTGTGCACCTGCTACTAGTCTCTTGCTCCTGGACCGCGTTCAAAGGAGAGTCGCCAACCTGATAGGTCCTGAACTGTTATCTAAGCTTCAGCCTCTGTCCCATTGATGACATATCCCTCTGCCTGTTTTACAAGTATTTTAATGGTGGATGCTCTGACGAACTACAAGCCCTTGTACCCCCTTGACGTAAATACTCCTGACAAACCTGACAAGCAGCAAAGTCCCACCCCTACTGAGTAGAGATCCTTAGATGTAAGAAAGTCTACTTTAATAGCTTTTTTCCCAGAACTGCTAGACTTTGGAATTCCCTTTTGAGTTCCTGCTTCCCCAATTGTACTGACATGCAGAAGTTCAAGTGTAATGTGAATTGACATCTTGCTGCTCAACTCCCTACATAGTATCCCTGCAACATATGTCCCTGATAGTAGCCCCCTACATCAAAGTTGCACTGTGCCTTGTTTGGGGTGAAAATGTAAAAAAAAAAAATGTCCGGACAAAGACAAAGTGCCACGTGTTCGACACAGCAGAGTCTTCTTAAGCACATTGGAGTACAAGAACACTTTTGAACAAGACAACAAGGCATAACTCTAGAAGTATCTGTAAATAAATGTCTGTTGTTTCAATTAAAAAAAAAAGTGAGTGCAATTCTTTTCTTGTCTTAGTTTCCTGGCGACTGTCTGCATACAACGAACGTCTGGGTCTCGTGTTGACATCTAATGACTAAGTTACATAACTGTAACAAAAGACCAGACGTAGAGGTGAGTATATTTAAAATTAGTTTAGGGACAGTTTTCTAATGTAACGTTGCCGTTACATACAAACAAGAGGAAAGAAAGAAATAATCCCAATCGCTCTTGTCTTAAGATTGCATCTCTCCGATCTATCACCCCCTCTCTCTGTTCATTAACAAAGATAATAAAGAGAAAACATAAAAAAAAATCTGGTCAGTCCATTGTAAACAAAGTGGAATATCAACGCATGCATTTAAGCGGTAGTTTGAGAAGAAAAGATTATATATATGTAAGTTATGAAAATATGTGGCAAGTAAGCTACACAAAATCTTCTGCATTTCAACCCCATGTAACGTGGCCGTTACACTTTCTTTAGTAATTCATAAAAATAAAATGAAAAATAAATAAATAAAAATCCGGGCGGGAATTTTTTTTTTTTTTTTTTTACAAAAGTTTTTATTATACGTTACTTTCCCGTCTCGGCACCACTTGAAAGTCTCTTGTCATCGTCCATCTCGCCCAGTGTACACTTTTCTTCTTCCTCTGACCGCATGCCGGCCACAGCCGGCCCATTCTCGTCCTCGACTTTACACGTCTATTTTCTTCGACATTAACTTTTTTTCTGCCCCAAACACTTGGTGCATTTTTCTTTCTTTTTTTTCCTTTTTCTTCTCATGCACACTTTAATTTGCATATGCTATGGTATTACTGGACGAATACTCAGCATATGGTTTTTTGACTACTGCTGCTACTAATCTCTTCACAAGCCATCCATCCTTTGCTGTTGCTGCTGCTGCTATCTTCATGTGGTCGTTAATGCTTAGAGGGTCGTTTTCAATGATGGTGTCACACACTGATATCTACTGAATGTGTCACAGTTTGAGTTTGCATTCTCTTTTTTATACTTGTAAACCAGTGCTCGCCTCTCGGCAATCATCAATGTGAGAAACAATAACACGGTCAGAATGAGAATCAGAAGAAATTATGAACGTGAATAGAAAATGATGGGAAACAACAATGATGGACCAGTGGTTGTTGAGAGGGCGGCACATGACTTCACAGGAAGAGGGAGAGAAAACGTTCGTTTCCTTTTGTCCTTTAGTCCTCACATTCTATGAGTGATATTTCTGACAAAAGAGGAAGAATTACTGCTTTCTAGGTTGGAATTGATCCATATAAGAGTTATCGTTGTTTTTTTTGTTTTTTGTTTTTTTTACATTGAAGTGGTATTTTTGAGCTGCTTAAATCAATTAGTTTCATGTCTTGTCTGGAATGATCTTTATAAATAAATAAACAAATAAATAAAAAGAGAGAAAAGGTGAAAGGTTAGAAGGGAAAAGGGAGAAAATGAGAGAAAAAAGACAATGGTAGATAGAGAGAAATGCAGAAAAGATTGAAGAAAGGACGAAATAAAGAAAGAAAGCAAGAGAGAAAGAGAAAGGGAGAAAGGGCTAAGTAACAAAGAAGATAGATAGATAGATAGATAGATAGAGGGAGAGAGAGAGAGAGCGTGTGTGTGCTGTGTGAGTGTGAGGGAGAGATTGTATGTGGGTGCGTGAGAGAGAGTGTGTGTGTGTGAAAGGGAGATAGAGTGTGTGTGTGTTTATGTGTATGAGAGAGAGAGAGAGAGAGAGAGTGAGAGAGAGAGAGGTGGTAGTGGTGGTGAAACGACCTGATAAAGACAAGCGGAGAAGGAAGGACTGAGAACAGGAGTTGTTGAAATAAAATTTTAACAATCTGCTACTAACCTTGATACAGATTTGTTATTTTTTTTTATAATCTTTGTCGACGAGGCGTTCTAATATTGTCCCGATTTATCTAGATCGATGAATTACCGGGAGTCAACCAAACCTACGCTAGATTATATGAGATTGGATGACCTCGAGTATCTCTATGTTTACAAAACAGACGAAACATTTACACAAATGAAAAAAAAAGTTTAAGAAATTTTGTTAGATTTTATAAAACATTTAATTGCTTAGGCCAATCGTAAAATGGGGGAAGGGAGTAACAGCAAAGAAATGGCGGATTAAAAACTAGGCCACACAATTTTGTGTTTTTTACTAATGCGGCATCACTTATCAAGGCCAAAAGCCACTTAAGGAGAAAAGTTAATGAGCTGGATGGATTGTCAAAATATTGATTAGTAGCTGTTGTGTTGAAAAACCCCAGAACCAGAAAATTTACCCTGCTCGGTTTGTGGAGAGGGGGGGGGGTCTGGTGAAACGCAATTCGGCGCTAAAGTTTTTGCCGAATTAAAATTTCATCTTTTGAATGAAAATTTGTTTTTGAAAATCTTTATTCATAACAATAACGACCTTTACTTCTATAACTCCATTTATCAACGAGCTTATAAATACATTGCTTGTAAAATTCTTTCGGTTTTAATGTGTTTAGTCTTTTCTCATGATGTTAATCTAAGGCCATGTAAATGGTTGTGTAATGCTGGAAATAACTAATAATCTGAGGGATCTAGGTCAGGAGAATATGCAGGATGAGGCAAGATTTCTCAAACAAATTCTCCTATGAGATCTTTGAGATCAGTAGTGCCGTGTGAGGACGAGCATTATCATGGTGGAAGATGATTCCTTTTCTGTTTATTAAAGAAGGTCGTTTTCGGATCACAATATTTTAGAAAATTATGGACAATGCTTTAAAAATCTGAAAAAATAATCATCGTGATACGTTTAAATAATGTAACAGAGTGCGTGGGAAAATATCCGCAGGTGCTGTTAGATAGCTGGCTTGTGAGGATATTAGCAACAGTAGCCGATAAAAAGCACATATGCAAATTAGGAAGTGTGTGCTAGCTTGAATGACTAGAAAAAGAAAAAAAAAAAGACACTACTAGTCAGGAGAAGCTAAGTGTGTGCCGATGAAAATGGACATGTAAAGTTGCAGGCGAGAAATGGCTGGCTATGACCAGCATGATGTCGGGAGCAGAAAGAAAAACACGGGCCAGGTGAGATGGACGTGTGGCCTTGCAGTGGTAACGAGAGACTTTTTAAGCTGGTGTGGAAACGGCAGGGTTTTGTTAATCTCATGGCAGATGAAATGAACAGTTAGAAAAACCAATAAAAAGCAGGCATTGTTTGGAAAGTAATGGTCATTTTTTTTTTTTTTTTACATAGGAGTCACTACTTATCAAGGCCCGGAGGCCACCCGAGGATAAGGATTATTGAGTGTGTTACATGAAAGGCTGTCCCCTTATCATTTAAGTAAGAAGACATACTAGATAAGTGAGAATGATATTAGGATAAGGTTAGAATACAGTAGTCAATGTAATTGTTAGTAATGGAAATTTGGTAAATTGGATTACTTAAGGGGGCAGTTCATAAAGAATTTGTTTATGTTGGACTTGAAGACAACCAAGTTGTAGTCAGCTGGAAAATAGGCAAACGGAAGAGAGTTCCACAGGCGAGCAGTTCTAAGAAAGAAGCTTTGTTCATGGAATCTACGTTTTGGTTTTGGCACAGATAAAGAGTGGGGGAAATTATTAAATGTCTTTTGTTAAAACAGAAAGAAAAGCCAAGTCGGATTTATATATTTTTGTTTGTTTGTCCCTTTTCAACGGTGCTGAACACCGTGGGGTTTCAAGAGAGGTTTGAATTGTAACGAACACGGTTCAAGCATAACGACCATGTTACAATAACATGTTACAATAATAACAATATGCATAACATTAATTACAATGGTTTAAAATGACCTCCAAACTGGCATTAACTTTTGCGCTGATCTGATACTTTTACGAATTGAGAACACATGATGTGCAGTGGAATTACTGGTTGACAAAAATTAGATGCATGGAATGTACAAGGTGTTTTAAATAAGTTTCCAGACTTTTTGTATAGATATTTAAAATTGTCGTAGACTCGTGAAAATTCAGTATGTTATTGCTATATATCTTATGAGATGCTTGACCAATTTTTATTATTTAAGGTTCAAATGAACAGCTACAGCAGCAATTGGAATACACCCTACTAAAGCCTGATTGTCACAGTTGGTGAATTTCAAAAATGCAATCTGGACGTGAGGACACTTTAGAAGAATGACATGCAATAAAATTTTACTTTTAAACCATGAAAAAATGCCACAGAAACGTATGGAATGCTTTGGACTGATTTTAGACCATCTTGCATGAATTGAGCATCAGTTTTTGAGTGGGGTAAAAGATTGAAGGAAGGCAGAGAGTCTGTGAGGGATGAGGAGAGGTGTGGGAGGAGTAAAGAAGTCATAACACAAGAGCTGATTGGCCAAATAAAGAATTTCATGGATAAGAACTGTTGTGTGTCTATAGAAACAATAAGTTTACAGTTTGATGTCAGTGTGGGAACTGTACACCCAATTATTTTCGAGGAGCTGAAGATGTGGGAGATTTGCACAAAGTTTGTCTGAAGAGTGCTCAGAGAAGATCACAACGAAAGACGTTGTCATGGGCATCAAGACTGTTCCTCACCTTCCTTATAGTCCAGACTTTTCTCCCTGTGACTTTTGGTTATTCCCTAAGCTCAAGGAAAACCTTAGAGGCTGTCATTATGAAACAATTGAGGAGATGAAAAAGGCTGCGATGAAGGTCATTGACATGCTCATACAAGAAGACTTCCATGGGACCTTCCAGAAGTTGTTGGATTGCAGCCGGAGGAGATTACTTCGAAGGGGACTAGAATTTCACGTGTGTACTATCAATAAAAATGCTCATATGAAAAAAGTCTGGAAACTTATTGAAGGCACCTCATATATTTGAAGGGTGAAGCTAGTGTTGTTAATCAGCAGTTTTGGTGAAACCATTGGACCACAGAGTGGGACAGGTATCAATGTGATTGCAAGAATTAGAAGTGAATGAAGTTCAGGGAAGTTTTACCATTACTAACCAGCAGAGTGTTACCACCATCGATGAAGGTAAGAGTCTATCAGGCATAATGCGTATGGAAGTGAAACTTGGACAGTGAACGTTGTATGGAAGAAAATAATATGATGCATAATGCGAATCTTAAAGAAATATTAAATCTGAACAGTTTAAGGAGATGTGTGCGGAACAGGAGACTTTGTTGGTTTGGTAACAATGAAAGAACGGGTGTGCTTCTTGGCTTAGTATGGCAGATGAGGCAAGCAGAGTTTCATAGCTGAATTCGTTCAACTTCTGTAGAGTTGGTTTAACAACGTGTGGTCGGGCATTGTCATGGACTAGAATTGGACCTTTTCTGTTGACTTATGCTGGTTGTTATTCTCAAAGTTTCTGATGCATTTCATCTCGTTGCGTAAAAGAAGAGAAGATGACACTTTATAACTGTTTTTCTTTTGGTTGTCATTAAATTTGTGAGGCAGTTTTTTGTCTTTTCAATCTCTCTCAAATGGTTGGAAATCATTGTATACGTTATCTCTAATCCAGAAGCAAGTTATCAAACAGTTGTGCTTGGATTAGGTTCAACTAAGACTTTTAATTGATTGTTGGTAACATTTGATGGCCAACCACTACGCTCATCATCTTCAAGACCTTCATCACCGCCACAAAATTTTTAAACCACCATTCAGTAGTGGTTCTTGGGCCAGACATCTCATTTATATCGCAAACTGTTTCAGCAACTTTTTGGCCTAGCTTGAATTGAAATAAGAAAATTGTGTGAATTTGCTTTTTTTGATCTTGTATTCAATGTTCTGAAAAGAAGACATTGATGCCTACGGTCAGTCTCGAAAAACAAAGGATACCCCCTGTAGGGGCAGTTGCGTGTGTAATTGTGAGACAAGAGTTGTGCAATCTCCAGCCACACCTCTCATGAATTGGCACTGTTTGAATCCAGTAACAAGAAGTCCAGGACGACTGGAAACAATGCCGAGATAAGCGGAAATCACATACAGCACATTGCAGTCCCAAATGGTCACCCATTTAGTACTGACTAGGTTCAATTTTGCTTAACTTTGGTGATCGAGTGGGAACCGGTGTGTCAACGTGATTATGCCGTACACAAAAAGAAACAGACTCGCAACAAGAAGATACAATTGTTTTAAAACGGTTGTAATTTAAACGATTAAATAGAGCGGAAAACGATCTTTAAAATAATATATAAAGTAAAGGTATTATAATGAAATCTTATTTGAAAATACATCATTTGAAATCAAAATTAAAAATCCCGCAAGAACCTTCTTGTCAACCTAATAGATGTAGAACAGTTAAGGTAGCAAGAGGCTCAAGGAAACATAAAGGGAAATGATAAGGATGAACAGGGAAAATCGCAATAAATCGCCAGAGATGGGTTAGTTTGGAAGTCAGTTTCTAAAAGACGTCCAAAACATACCAGGATGTAAAATGAATGTTAAACCGAATATGGTGCTGACCAAAAAACGATGACTGAAATAAACAAAAATTTGACAGAGAGACATCACCTAACAAATAAAATTAAGTTAGTTGGATTAGTGTTTTTATCATTTTGTTTGTATATATGACATAATCATGTTAACACATTGGTTCTCATTAGAACATTAAAGTTAAGCAATATTGAGTCTGGTCAATACCAGATGGGTGACAATTTGGTAATGTTAAGTACTGTATATAAGAGGATGTCGAAATCTTCTCACAAGAATTGCAAAGACGTCATTTCCATTGATGGGTTTATGAAAGAAGAGGTCGCCTTTGATTATACCTATTTACTATGCCTCCCCACGGGACAGAGTTAGACACCAGGGTCGTTTTTTAACGTGGAGAAAAGGTACAAAAATAAAAATTGTCTCCACCAGAACAAGAAATAGAAGTGCAGCATCTGAAGAACAGATACTACACTTTGATGGTGCTGACCAAAAAACGATGACTGAAATAAACAAAAATTTGACAGAGAGACATCACCTAACAAATAAAATTAAGTTAGTTGGATTAGTGTTTTTATCATTTTGTTTGTATATATGACATAATCATGTTAACACATTGGTTCTCATTAGAACACTGAAGTTAAGCAATATTGAGTCTGGTCACTCTCTTCTGCAAGGAAATCGCCACTTATCAAGGCCCAAAGGTCACTCGAGGATAAACGTTAAGGAATGTAAGACGGTAGTGTAGTAATCATTAATGGTGAAAATTGGGTAGAATTTGATTATTTATTGAGACAACTCAACAAGAATTTGTTTACATTGAACTTTAAGGCTACCATATTGTAATTGGCCGGGAAGCATGCTAATGGAACAGTGTTCCACATGTGGACAGTTCTAGGAAAGAAACTTTGTTCATGGAATCTGCGTTTAGATTTAGGCATAGATAGAGAGTGGAGGGGATTGTTGACAGTGGTTGTAGTTAGTTGAGTGTTTTTTTTTTGTTTTTGTATGCCTTTGTTTGTTTTACAACTGAGTTCATTGAATGTACTTCGATGAACTTGCTGCATTTTTGCCCTTTCAACAAAAATATCTCCGGTCCACACAACTAGCAGAAAAAATCCCATCTTTTCACAGTCGGTCAGTGGATTTTCTATGCTAATAGCTTCTTTTCTTGGACCACTTGATTTTAGAATTGACTTGGTTTTTCGAAACTCCTGATGGAAATTGGGTATAATTTGATTATTATGGAATGCTTCAGACTGCTTTTGGACCATATTGCATGAATCGAGCATCAGTTTTTGATTGGCATAAGAGATTCAAGGAAAGTAGGGAGTCTGTGAGGGATGATGAGAGGCGTGGAAGGAGTAAGGAAGTCAGAACACCAGAGTTGATTGGCTAAATAAGGAATTTCATGGATAAGGACCGTAGGGCTCAAAACCGTCTTCGAAATCTAGTGAGTGAGAACATTTTATCTCCCTACTTTCTTTTTCTTACAGAAGAAGAAATGTTGCAAGTCTATCTCTGCTCTATTCTTACTTTTCCTGGTGAAATTTCCTGATGTTCCAGATTTATCCGCAAAACTTTTTAAAAATTCAGCCGTTGAAAAAAGAATTTAAAATAAGACGGCAACAACATTAACCTTTTTTTTTTTTTTAAGTAAAATGTTACAAATAATTATGTGTAACAATTAAGGGGAGATTATGCGATAGAAAAAAAAATTATGTATCATTGTTATCTACATATCTATAAAAGTGAGAATGTGTGTGTGAGGATACTTCTCAACCTATATACTCAACGCATTTTTGATCTACAGACTTGAAATTTGGTATATAGGGTATTCAGACACGTGGAAAACTTTTTAATTTGTTTTTATCTAGAAAAAATGGCTACTAAGAGGTCAAAATTGAAAAATTGGTACTTGGCGGGGTCATCGGATTTTTATCCGTTTGTCAACTGTTTCACGAATGCACATGCACAAATCGTTCACATTATGTTAAGAATAAGTAGGTTTGAAAACACTTTTTAAAGAAAGTGTCAAGCTGGCCTAATGGTTATCATACCTGACTTACTGTCTTTAGGTTTTGGTTTCAATCTCAGATCGAGTATTTTTTTACTCACAAGAAGTGAACTATTAAGAAAAATACATAATACTCACATGCACATGTCTTAGTTTCTTTGCATTTTTTTCTTCTGTCAATCGTCTAGTAATCTCGAAAAGTAATATTTATATGTACCATGGCGCATTGGATAAAGGTGTTGAATCTTTATGGTTCCAAGTGAGCATTGTTTGAAGATAGCAGTTTCAATCCTACCCAAAGCAGGCCAGTTAGTCAAAACGTGGTGAGACAACAATAACTATGGAAGGCAGTAATTACTGGGGATACAGTTATGAGACTCAGTATTCCTATCCCGTCACGGCTAACCACCTGAAGAAGGCCAGAGGATGAGTTGGCTGAAATATGAAACAATAATATGAAGATGAGGATAACAGTCCACAAAAAAAAAAAAAAAAAATGAATACACAAATTATGGAGCCTTATCTAAAAGGATTAAATATATATATATATATATATATATATATATATATATATATATATATATATGTATATAAAAATTAACATTATTTGTTTATAGCATAGAAACAAAGTTACGGTCAATAGATACACTTTCACCTTTATTTGCAAGATTTGTACAAAACCTCCCTAAAAAAAATTTAAAGTAAAATAATAAATTTCAAAAAAATTTTGTGTTGGGCGAAACAAAACCACAAAAAAAAAAATAAATAAAAATGATGATGAAATCTAAGATAATCGTTTAATCTATAATCTTTAGCTCAAATCAACTTTAGTCGTGGATTAACACAATTTTGATAACGCTGATGCTGATATAGTTAGTGGTCGGCCACTACCACTGTAGATGCTGCTGCTGCTGCTGATGATGATGATGATGCTGATGATGATGCTGCTGCTGATGATGATGATTGCTATTGTTGAATATCATCCATTCACTAATTTCGAATGAATAGGATGATTATTGTTGGCATTCATTTTCCCGGTATTTTTCTAATTAGAATTCTTTCTAGAAAGACATTGGGTATTTATAGGAAAGACCATGTGAAGGTTGCCAACATCCTTAAGTGAAAATGTTTCTGCGAAACGAACTGACACACCCAGATCGTCAGTCTGTATCTTTAACCATGTTTTTTTCTTCTGATGTTGGTGGTGGTGGTGGTTGAGGTGATGATGATGGTGGTTGTGGTGATGGTGATGATGATGACAGTGGTGGAGGTGATGATGATAGTGGTGGTGATGATGATGAAGTTGGACTTTTACAAGTGAGGCATTTTAAGATTTAATTATCGAACTGGAAAAAGAAATCTGTAAACAAAATGTTTAAATTTTAAGTAATTAGATGAGTTCACTCTCGGTTGAAGAAGGGAGATGTTGTGACATGTTGTATATCTCGGAAGTAGAGAAGAGTTATTGCCCTTAGTTATTATTGATTTTCTTGTTATGGCGTTTCATAAATAAAACATGGCATGAATCAATGAATCAACTCTCGTCTTATCTGACCATACCAACATAACTTGCTCCTCCGAAGAACCTTCTTGCACTGGCTAAACCCAGTCTAGACCTCAATAAATGTATAGAGTTTCTGCTAGAAAACTTCAAGGCACAGATTCAGTGGATCATGGCATAGTCACTACAGGCTAATCTGGCTATATTCCAAGATGGAACAAGGCATGTCTGTTGCGGGCCAGGATATAAATACCCTAACTCGCTACAAAAGAAAATAATGAAACGAATGGAAAGAAGGAAACAAAACTCAATTGCTGGATAAAATAAACATGTCGTTTATTTTCTGTTGAAAAATGAATGTTTTAGGTGTAACTCGTGTTCATGTCCGTACGTGGAAAGAAGAGTGAGTAATGTAGTGGAACGAGAAATGGCAGTCCAGCGTGTAGACAAAGAAAAAGATAGAGGGTTGACATCAGTAAAGCTGCGCACACATGTTGGTACTTGTCCACGTGGAAATGTCTTCAGGCCACTAGCTGTGGACGCGAACTTGTCTGGTTGATGGACCAAAGCAAAAGGGAAAAAAAGAGTGAGAAAGTCAATCCAGTTCATGGAGAGAGAAAGCGTATAAAGTGTACGTACTGTCTGTTAGCTCTTGCCCCACACAGTAGCAGGTGGTGTGAGGCACGCGGGTGCACACGCTCTGAAAGGGAGGCAGCTGGTCTGTTGACCTCTCAGCTTGGAAGCCAGATTGAAAAGGGTTAAACCGCTCAGGTCTCTTGCTTTTATAGTTGTTTCCAGTGGTCTTTTGCGCATGTGTGGATTTCCTTTAAAGGGGAAGTGAAGTTGCCCATGTGTGTGTACGTGTGCGCGTATGTGTGCACGTTAGCGTGTGTGTATGTATGCACGTGAATGTGGGTGTATGTACGTGAACGTGAATGTATGTACGTGAACGGGAATATATCTACGTGTGTGTACATGTGCGCGTATGTTTGTGTGCGCGTATGTGTATGACAAGAAAAATGGCTTGAGATGTGAAAGCGTGTTTTTGTGCGAGACTAGAAAAGGGATCGTCTCACTAGCATAGAGAATACTCCTTATCAAGGAATTGTAGAAGTGAACTGTTGTGGAGGGAGACGCCATGTGAGGACGGGGAGGAGCTCTTGAAACTTTATTCCTTATCCTAGCAGTTATGGTGTCATAACAGCCCCCACCCCTTCTTCATTGATATCACAGAGGTAGCAGAAGGAGCTGACAAACTAAAATGAATAATATTGCCTATGAAATCAACAACAATATTCTAATGCCCTGGAATTTACATTGTTAATGCCTTTCCTGGAACAATGTGAAAACGTTTTTCCAGCGTTAAACTGATTTGAAGTGTCTGTTTCACCAACACATTTTGAAATTTTCTTTTTTTCTCTATCTTTTTTGTTTTCCATCTTTTTTTTTTCTCCATCTTTTGTTCATTTACTTTTTCACCTGATGATGATTCAACAAAGAATCGAAAACGTTTGTGATACATAAGCAATTATATTATTTGTTTTTTGTTTATTTTAACCCCCTACAAAAAATAATTAATCAGAAGCTTTCTGTTATTTTTAATAATGTTTGCTTAAATAAAAATATGCTGCCTAAATATACATACGGCTGTGAACTTGTGTGTATTTGTGTTTATTGAGTGGCATCTGTATGCTGCCACTAGATGTACAGTAGTTTGTGAATTTGTTATATGTCTGCTATTGCCGAGGGCCATTTAGCCAAAAGTGTCCGGCCAGAATGTGTTGTATGCATATTTGTTGTCTCTGAAGAACAGGAAGAAAGGGAAAGAAAGCTGTGTTTGATTTTTTATAATACAGGGTGGAACGATGAAATTGTTCCCTACAAAAGACGACATGATTCCATTTCCGTTTGATGAAAACTGGTTTTCTTTTTTTGTTGCAGGCCATCTACTAGTTGGCCAGTTGTGTAAAAATCCCAAGAGCGATAGGAGCCTTCTATCATGTCTGAAAGTGACACAATGTTCAATGAGCGAAACCGCTATACAACTCATGCTCTCTACCGATCCAAGTTATGACAACAGGACCATTGCCAGCACCCTCAAAATGCAAATCCGGATGGTTCAACAATTTAGGGTACAGCTCAATGAAGTCTTTGGCCACAGTTATGGTCTTTGGTGTGGTTTCCAGTGAGAACCACATCATGCCACCTCACATCTTCAAAGTCGGCTTGAAAGTCAACATAAGTCCAAAGAGACCCAGGCTTGGCTTCAAAGAGTGCTATGACTTTATACCCTTCTCTCACTGGCCCACCTCCTTCCCTGACCTGAACCAGTTGAACAACTTTGTTTGATCATACATCGAGAACATCACCAACATGACCTCCCCCAACACCAAAGCCAGCCTGATCACCGCTATCTGCCGAGAATTCGTCAAGCTCCCGCCAGTGTTTGTGGAAAAAGCATGCTCCCAGTTCCAGACCCGTATCGAGGTGGTGATTGAGGTTGAAGGCGGCTACATTGAATAAATGTCAACTCTACTACATAATCAAGTTACCTAAATTGATTTTTCAATAAAAGTTTTAAAATAAAGCTGTAGTGTTGTTTTCTTTAGGGCGACAATTTTATCTTTCCACACTATACATGTGAGATTTCGGACTGAATATTTCTTGTGTTGTGATTGACTGAAAGAAACTGTTCATTTGAGTTTTTGTCTAATCAATAGTTGATATTTAAAAACAACATTTACTGCTGTTGGCACTTTTAAGAAAATAAGTTTTTTTAAGAGTCACTATTCTAAAATTGAACCCAATAATTGAAAACGTTCTCTTATCATACAATTGATTTTAAATTTCTAATTTTTTTTTCATTCTTTTTATTCATTTATTTCATTCAAGGAAGGTCAGTACAGGTCCAGAGTAAAGCAACTAGCAACCTGGTTCGAAGAAAATGTCATTGTTCATTCTGACCGGATTTCCGCATCCAATCCCTGTCCGAAGAATCACGACAAAAGCAGCAAACGAACTTTCGGTAAATTAGTCAACTTTTTTGACAGCCAAGAAAAGCCATGTTCGCAGCCACAACCCATCAACAAGGTCCGCGTAAACGTCCTGGATTTAATCAAAACCTTTGAAACAAAGTCGGACAATAAATTCAAGCGACATCATACATACATTTCTTTGCACCCCGAACGTTTTGTCTAATTTGTCTGTCTGTCTGTCTGTCTGTCTCTCTCTCTCTATATATATATATTTTTTTTTTTCAAATTATATTTTCTATTCTTATATAAATATAAACAACACAAATTTCCTTTAAATAGCTCAATAGTGCAATACTAGAGCTATAAATATCTGTTAATATTTTATCCACTTTATTATTCACTGAGAACAGACACTCAGTATGTTCATCCAAAAAAGTTTTGGATGAACATAATGAATGTCTGCTTCCAGTGAAGGCAAAAGTGGTAAAATATTAAGAATATATATATATATATATATATATATATATATATATATATATATATATATATATATATATATATATAAAAGGAACTTTATCTGTGTGTCTGTGAGTTCGTTCCTATGGACTTGAAAATGACTGGGTTGATTTTTATGAAATTTCACACGAAATTGTGAAGGCCGAATATATATATATATATATATATATATATATAAATATATATATATATATAAAAGTGACCTATTCAGTGTGTGTGCGTGTGTGTGAAAAGTCGCTACCAAACTCTGAATATTTGGTCTACAGAGTTGAAATTCGATATATAAGTTATTTGAACCTGTAACATACTTTCGATTTGGTTTCTAACCAGCAAAATTGCTGCTAAGAGACTAAAATCGAAAACGAACAGTTAACCTAGGCAGGGTAAGTCGAATAAAACATTACACCTGCTGTTATTTTTGCACATGCGCAAAACTAAACATTCAAAGCTCAAAGTCGTTTAATTTTTAATGCTTCATATTCATTCGTAGCTCAGAGAGATAAATAACAACTAAAGTTGGAGTGCTAAATGCTCTGGTTTCGATTCCATTGGATGGTACCCAAATCATATTTTTCATAACTTTTGAAATCATTAATATATATTGAATAATAATCAATAGAGAAATGGCTTTATAATAAATAAATAAATAAATAAGAAATCTGCATGAATTAAAATATAATATTTATTAATATGTTTTATAACCGGGCAATGCCGCGCAGCCTGCTTGTTATATATATATATATATATATATATATATATATATATATATATATATATATATAAAACAATATGATAATGAATAAGAAATCTGCATGAATTAAAATATAATATTTATTAAAATGTTTTATAACCGGGCAACACCAGGCGGCCTGCTAGTATATTATATTACTATATATTAATTACTCACTAGGAGTTTTTACAAGAGTTATTATCAATGATTGCTTATTGATGATGATCAGTGGTGCTCCCCTGGAATCTGAGTAACAGCATCTTAGATTCCAGCACTTTTCGATTTCGATAACATTATCCAAACAGCCATTTGCCATTGATTTCTTGCTAATAACGACCATTGGTTTTCTTTGGAATTTTAGCAACAATAAGTCTAAGATTCCAGTACTCTCCATACCCTTCCAGTGGAAATCTGGTTGAGGTTCTTTCTCTTTGGTCTTTCCATCCTCTTCGACCCTTCACAAGAATGGTTTATGATATCTGACGAGGCTGATGTGGCCACATATATGCATGTTTGTGTTTAATATGTGATAATGATCAGTGGTGTTACCTGAAGTCTGAATGACAACAAATCTCCCCAAATTTCCACTTTTCTCCATCTTTTTCGATAACCATTGCAAATAGTTTTATATTATTGCAATAGCCGTTTACCATTGATTTCTCACTGGCAACAGCCATTAGTCTTCTCTGGGATTTGTTGTAGCAATAAGCCTCTCCAAGTTCCCATACTCTGAACACTCTTCCAGTGGAGGTTTGGTTAGTGCTTCCCTCCTTGGTGTTTCCATCCTCCTTGACTCTTCATGACTATTTTGTATGGTATCAGCTGAGGTTGATGTCATCATTTTTGAGGGAGGTGAGTGCCAGTTTATAAGATTTCTTGCAGTTCTCTCGGGTTTATATGGTGTCCCTTCTGTGTTTTTGTTCTGCTCCTAGTTTACGTGGGGTGGTTTCCGCGTTCAAGGATTTTCCTTAAGATTTCAGCTGTTTTGATCATTGCTATGGTGCTGTGGAACCGAGCGGATTGACATGCC
The DNA here is from genome assembly GCF_053919585.1 of Euprymna scolopes. Lineage (NCBI taxonomy): Eukaryota > Metazoa > Mollusca > Cephalopoda > Sepiida > Sepiolidae > Euprymna > Euprymna scolopes. The sequence goes on along the minus strand of NC_136511.1, from coordinate 42,446,830 downwards.
CAGGTTGTCAGTCTGTGACATTATTGGAGCCACCACCACCACCTCCACCACTGCCACCACCTTCCAGTGTCGACTAATTGTACATATATTTCGTTTTATTCTATCCCATTCGTTATTGTCCCATTGATTACCATATACTCGTTATCCTCAAGTGGCCTCTGGGCCTTGATAAGAAGTGACTTCTTTGTAAATAAAAAATTTTTTTTTAAAAATCCCACAAACATCTTTTATTTCTTCCATAAAACAGCAATTTATCAATCACGCATTTTATTTCTGATATAAATTCAAAATCAAAATATTTTGGTGACACAACCCAAAAATATATAACTTAAGAAAAACCTTTTTTTATTTCAAACAAAATCCTTTACCAAAATAGAAATAAATATATCTTAATAAATTTTTACTGTACATATTCATTTCTGCGACCAATACAGGTTCACAAATTTTTCAGTGTCATTTTTTCATGGTCGTTAGAGACGGACGAAGATTACCTCTAATTTCTAAATGATTGGCAACTTTTAATAATAGCAGAGATTGTTGAGTGAGGCATTAGAAAAGAATAGTGGCTCTGTGACCCCCTTTTTTTTTTGCACAAAGTGGACGCTTGACATTTAGAACCCTAACCCTAACCTGACGGCATCAGCTTCTCACATTAAATAGAGATTAAGCACTATTTGGTGGTTGTCAGTTGCAATCCAATTTTAATGATGTTAATCTCATACAATGTCTGGTATGACGTTTCTGAATATTTGAGATGAGGATTGGTTATTGGTATAATTTGGATTCATTGAACTACTGTTCCTATCTTGAGTGTGATTTTCACAACGTTTTAATTGATGTAACCTTCAACCTTCTTCTGGTGTATTTTATTGAACTTGGAAATGTTTCTGTTGAACTCGGGAATTTGGACAGAATTTTAAACAGAACGCTTTATTTACTTCACGAGTGTAGCATGAATCCCATCAACTGACAATTCACCAACACTTGAAGCAACTTGCTTTTCTTTACAAAAAAGCCACGTCAAGATCCACACAAACTCATCTTATAGGACGGAGTCAAAATTATAGACAGAGAAGAACGGTGAAGAGTAAGATGATTCAAAGAAGCAGCACATATGCTGTTAAATAACCAATTACTAAGTAGACCGAGTATAGAATTTAATATAATATGGGAACCGTTAATTATAAATAATAGATAATATATACAGTAATAAGTAAATAATACGAACAATGCCTGGTGTTCTGAAATTATCACCCATTTGGCGATGTTGTTGTTGTATGCTATTCACCCTAGATGAGTTAAACCAGCTTCCTCCTGTCAAGGGAATAATCAATTCACAGACGGTCCCCAGTTGCCTGCATATCCCTGTCAGGGAAGATGATGCTGTTAGGTTTTTGCAGTTCTTGCATTGAGGTGTCGAAGTTCTATTTGATACAGCATCCGGTACTCTCAATGGTACTACATACGGCATAATCATATTGACACACTGGTTCTCGTCAGATTACCGAAGTTAAGCAACATTGAGCCTGGTCATTACTAAAATGGGTGACCAATTTGGGAAGTCCAGGTGCTGTATGTAGGAGGACGTCGACACCTCCCTACAAAAAGTTGCAAAAACCTAACGCCGTCATCTCCCCTAACAGGGATATACATGTGACTGGGGACCGCTTGTGAATTTCATACTCCCATGAAACTTCCTCCCTTTGGAGGAAGCCAGTTAAACCCTGAATAGGGTTGGTGCTGTTTGCACACGCAAACACACATCTGGTACTGACCAGTCTCAATGTTGCTCAAGTTTGATGACCTAACAAGAACTAGTGGGTCCATGTGTCAAGTTGGATTATTGTCTCCAAATGTTTTAAACCAGTTGGAATGCATGTGGTCATTGTAGAATGTAAGTTGCTCTCTTTGATCTTTAGATTCGAGAAAGCTACCTCCCTTTTCTTATCAACCACTTGACTTCATTATGTTATACAGTGAAAGCCACAAGAAAATGATTGACGGATTTGCATTTAAAAAAAAAAAAAAAGAATGTTATTTTTTGTTTTCGGTTTAAAAAAAAATGAATTCCCTTTCTTTGTAAATTACATTTTTTTGTCACTTTTATTTGCTGAGGTCAAGTTTTAACCCAAATCCATCAATCATTCTACCTATCCAAACTCACGGCTTTCATCATGCAACAATTAGAGGATCTTCCCTTATATAAAACGTTGCACATATGGTATACTGATAGGGTTGGTCTTGGGTAAATTATCAGTTATACTAGTGATCCAAGACCAAAACTCCTATCATTTTCATGGTCCAGGAGGATCTGCAGTAGACTAGAAACAAAAAGAAACTAATTCCTTCTTTTAAAGAATTTTTCCCCAATTAAGGTATCACGAACCACGTTTTTTATATAATTTTTTATTTGCATCTTTTCTTGTTTCTATGTCACAATATGATTCTGCCATGTTGATTATAACCCCCAGGTTGGGAATTACTAATTTATTTTCGAGTAGCAGGGAAGCCCAACTTTGCCAAGTCGTAAAATGTTGCCTTAATATATTTTAATTCATGCAGATTTTGTAGTTATTATTACAGAGCTAATTCTTTATTGAATATTATATATATATAGTACTGATTTCAAAAGTAAAAAAAAAAATGACTTGGGTGCCATCAGCTAGAATCGAAACCAAAACATTTAGCACTCCAGCTGCATTCTCTACAATTTGAGCTAATCTGACCCGACAGACCAGAAATATTTAAAATGAAACAAGTTCAAGCTATGAATGAATTTGCACATGCGCAAAACTAATAAAAATATGTCGGCAAGTTGAAATGAACATTTTGCATTTCAACTTGCCGACATATTTCTGTATGCGTTATTTTACTTGACATAAACCATCCTTGGTGTATGATTACTAGAGCTATAACAACAGAATATTCTTAACATTGTTTTGACTCTTGGGTATATATCCGACACAGACACAGTTAATCAATCGAGAACCACATCACTCTATCTAAAAACATAAGATACTAACTGATATATACTGGAGAGTTAAAATCATGAAAAGAATAATCTCTGTTCATAGCCCTAATGATTACTATTTCCTGTTAATTGTAGTCTTATGTGATCAGTAGTTTAAGAGTTTATCGGTTAAATATTTACACAGACACACACACATACATATATCTACTGTTTTATTTATAAGCGTTAGAGGTTGCGGTCAGAAAAAGATGCAAAAGAAAATTCTGTTGAAGTTACAAATGGTTTTATGTTGTTACTTTGGTTGTATATTATTAAATCAAGAATTATTTCCATTTAAAATCCATTTATTATTATGCATGTAAAATTGAGCAGAGCATGCTTCGGTTTTAGATAAACACGACATCAGGTAAAATTTAGTTTGCCATTTTGTTATGCTTCAACTAATTCACATAATGTTGACACATTTCAAGTGTGCTTTTCTCAATTTTACATGCATAATACTAAATGGATTTTAAAAAGAAATGATTCCTCATTTTGTAATATATAAAAAAAAAAATCGATTTTTAACTTACACAGAATTGTTTTCTTGCGTTCTTGTCCGACCATGACTTAACATTTACCAAATTATTTATATTTCTTGACAATATTTTTGAAATGAAGTATTGTCGTCAGTGTTCAGATATTTTCGATTGTTGTCTTCATTCTGTTCGTTATGTTCATAAATTTTCGGATGATGTACTCTCCCGCCTTCTTCATATGCAATTTTGTGGTAACCAGAAATATTCTGGTAATATGAAAATTAACGTTTTATGTAACCCGACTGCGATAGACTGCTATCATTCCAGTTTTCATACCAGTTTTCTTTCGCAGGAATGACAAATGATCTCAGAATTAAAAATAATATACGAGTGTCAGTAAATAATAATAAAAACAATCTTCTCATTCCAACCTCTTATGTATCGAGCATCATTTGAAATTTTCTTTAGTGGGTCCATGTTATGCCATGTTGGATTATGGGCTCCAGATCTTTAAAACATATTATGGACACAAAAAACCGATTAAACGAGTCGGAGTGCATGTGGTTATTGTAGTATGCAATATACTCTCTTCAATGGCTCAAATTTGACCTCTCGATGATTGACGGATTTGTGCCTAAAAGGAAAAACTAAGGAATGTTGTAATTTATGCCCAGTTTTCATACCAGTTTCCTTTTGCAGGAAGGACAAATGATCTCAGAATTAAAAACAATTACTTACGCAATATGATATATATATGTCAGTAAATAAAAAATTTCTTTCATTCAAGACTTTTATCAGGTTGACAAGAAAGTTCTTGCGGTTTTTACATTTTTAAATTCAGACGAACATATCTTGTCTCAAACAAAAATTTATTGATCGAAATAAGCACTATCAGAATCAACACATTTTTGCGAATGCAAAACAAGTGCATTTGTGCCAGTAATATGAAAATCTTCCATTTTGATGGCGATGAAGTCGCTGAAGGTGTTTTTGATATCCCTTAGGTTTTTGAAGCATTTCTCATGCAGAAAGTTGTTTAGAAGATTGAAAAAGTCGGTAAGTGTGGAGAGTAAAGCGGATGAGGCAAAGTTTTGTCATCCAATTCGTCCAACTTTTACAGGGTCGGTTTAGCAACGTGCGATTGAGTATTGTCGCGGAGGAGAATTGGGCCTTTTCTGTTGACTAATGCTGGGTGTTGTTGTTGAAGTTTCTGATTCATTTCATCCATTTGTTAACAGTACTTCGTCGCTGCAATGGTTTCGCCTGCATTCAAATATCTGTAATGGATGAGACCGGTGACAGACCACCAAACAGTCAGCAAGATCTTCTTTTGGTGCAACTCTGACTTTGTGAAATGTTGTGGAGCTTTATCAGCATCTAACCACTTAGCTGAGCGTTGCTGGTTGTCGTAAAGAACCCACTTTTCATCGCAAGTCATAACCTGGTCAAGAAACGGATTGTTCTTGCTGCGTAAAAGAAAGGAAGATGACACTTCATAACGGTGTTTCTTTTGGTTGTTGTTCAATTCGTGAGGCACCCATTTATCAATTTTTTTGTTATTCCAATTTTCTCAAGTTGTTGGAAATCATTGTATACGTTACGTCTAATTCACTTGTGTGTGGATTAGTTTCGACTAAGGCTCTTAATTGATTGTTATCAACACCCAATGGCCAACCATTACACTCATCAAGACTCTCGTCACCGCCACAAAATTTCTTGAACCACCATTGTGCTGTGTGTGGTTCTTGGGACAAACGCTTCGGTGATATCACAAACTGTTTCAGCAGCTTTTTGACCTAGTTTGAATTGAAATAAGAAAATTATGTGAATTTGCTTTTTTCCCAACTTGTATTCAACATTCTGAAAATAAGATATAATTATTTTAAAATGATCGTAATTTAAACAATTAGAGCAAAAAACACTCTTCGAAGTAATATATAAAGTAAAGGTATTATAACAAAAAATATATGCAAATATATAATTTGAATTCCAAATTAAAAATCCTGCAAGAACTTTCTTCTCAAGATGATATATGTCGAGTATCATTCTAAGTTTATTTTTTTGAAGGAATGCATTAGAGTTGGGAGTGAAAGTGAAGTCGGTAATAAATCAGAAGTTGAGTGCATAAAAAAAGAAATGATTTGTAAAAGATGAAGTAGTGAGTGCGCAGAGAGAGGAAGGGAATGTTTCATATCAGTAGCTGTGTGAAAAAAACAAAAAAAACAGTAAGGAGAAAGGTTTTTGCCACACATCTACAGATATAAAATCCGCCCTCCTGTATACATTCACAACTAATTATTCCACCATTTTTTTTTTACCAAATCCTAGGTCCTATTTATTACCAAACTTTCATTCCCACCCTAACAAACTCCTCCACTTTACCCTCCCACCTCAGAGGCTTGCCTCACTTCCACCTCTTTTGTATATTTAATCTGACTTCTGTGCAATAAATGTTGATTCTTGACAAAGTTTCAGAACTGAAACGAAATATCAAATCATTATGAACAGGTTTTTGTGTTAATAATTTTTTTGTTCTATTTAGTTTGCTATTTCATTACTAATTGCATTATTTCTATCTTTACCAACACATTAAGTCGGGTATTTATTTCTATTATGGAGGTTGTGGATGCTTAGGCATATTTTATACTACAGGAAACAAAACAAAGATTATGGGCTTAAAATATCACATTTATTTAATGGGAGTCCAAATAGATTTGCTCTGCATTGAATTGTCTACATAAAGCACATGTATAGGTTCAGCCAAGTTTGAAAAAAGTGTCACAGACTGTTTTACCAAGATGGACATCAAGACAATTCCTCACCTTCCCTATAGTCCAGACCTTGCTCCCTGTGACTTTTGGTTATTCTCTAAACTCAAGGAAAATCTTAAAGGCAGTTTTTATGAGACAGTTGAGAATATACAAGAGGCTGTGATGGAGGTCATCGGCACGCTCACACAAGAGGACTTCCATGAGAGGCTTTCCAAAAGTTGTTGGAACGGTACAAGTGCATTGCGGCTGGAGGAGATTACTTCGAGGTCGACTAGAGTTTCATGTGTGAACTATCAATAAAAATGCCTATATTAAAAAAGTATGGAAACTTATTGAAGGCACCTTGTATATGTGTCTATGTGTGCATGAAAAAACTGAGGGAATGTGTCTCACATATCTAATATTTTGCGTATGCTAGTTGAATGTGCTGTTGTTGTTTGCTGCTGTTGAACGTTATTCATGATAATCTTGTTGGCATTCATTTCCCTGATATCTTTCTTTTAAGAATCTTTTCTAGAAGGATATTGGGTACTTATGTGAGGGAACACGTGAAGGTTGCCAACATCCCTAAGTGAAAGTGTTTCTGTGGAATAACCTGGATTCAAACTTGGTACACCCAGGTTGTCAATCTCTATCATTAACTACTGAATCACTATCACTCCCTCCTCTTCCTGTTGTTGTACGTGCTGTTGTTGAAGAAGAAGTAGAAGAAGAAAGAAAAAAAGAAAGGGAAAAAAAAAGAATGGAATGGGACGGGAGGGAAAGAGAAAAAGGGGGATATATATTAGGCATGAACAACAACAACAACAACATTCTTTTATTTTGTACTAGCCTGGGAGCTTGGCGTTGCCTGGGTGTTTGGAGGTGTGCAGTGAACAAAAAAAAAAAAAAAAAAAAAAAAAAAAATGGTAGTGGGCAGGCAGGCTCGTACCGCAAAGGAGGAAAAGAACATGAAAAAAAAAGTGACGTCTTTGCTGTTGCATTCATCGCCAAACTGGAAGTGGCAAAGATTTAAATTAAGGTTAGTCAATTGAAAATACTAGCGAAAAAAGCGACCCTCCTTGTAGAAAAGTGTTCAGTCGAGGGTGAAGGAATTAATGTTTCTAACCAATTTTTCGATATTTGTTGTCCGAAGGGTCGAGCTTAAAAATGATAGCAATCTCGTGAAAATCCATTGCCTCTGTCAAAAGTTTTAGGCAAACATACATACATTTAAACAGGCAGGTGAGATTTATATTATTGATGAATCCGATGATTATTGTCTGCATTTGTTTTCCAGATTGTTTTAGTTAGAATTCTTTCTAGGAAAACATCAGGTATTTACGGGAGGGATCATATGAAGGTTGCCAACATCGTTAAGTAAAAGTGTTTCTATGGAACGAACTAGACTTGAACATGGCATACCGAGGTTGTCAGTCGATGTTGTTAACCACTTAACCATCATCACGTCCCTGCATTTCTGTTCACCTGTCTTCCTTAAAGTCTGGTGGTAAAAAAAATACAAACAATTGGAAAAGCAATGTGAGGTGGAAAAGAACTGATATTTTAGATTTTTCCTTCTCCAGGACTAGTTGCCCTACCAAGGCTTAAGAGTATAGTCTCCTCTACAACATAAGGAAAGGAGAGATATATAATGTCAAATGAGGGGGAGATCTCTTCTATTCTCTAGACATTTTGCTCACACACAAGACGTTAGTCTTTCTCTGCTCTATCATAATTTCCATCAAAAGTGCTCGACTGAGCTCCAATCTCTGGTTCTATCCCTTTAAAACAGTCCCAGTAAGAACTCTTCTTACAACCACTGCAAAGAATTTTCCTTTCTTCCATCAGAATTTCCATGAACAGAGTTCATTTCCAAGATCTTCCCCTTTCAGGAATATAATGCCACATTATGGCTTCCCCACAGACTAGAACAGCATTATTTAATTGGAATTCATTATTGAGATGAGTAATTTGTATTATTTATTTATTACGGACTATTGTTCTCATCTTTTTAAGTTGTTGTTTCACGTTTCGGCCAACTATTCCTCTAGCCTTCATCAGGTTGTTACCGCAACGGGATAGGAACTCCAAATCTCCTAACTGCATCCTCAGCAATTACTGTCTTCCACAGCTGTTGTTGTCATCTCACCACATTCTGGCGAACTAGACCTCTGGCCGGCTTTGTGTAGGATTGAAACAGCTATCTTCAGACAATGCTCACTTGGAACTGTAGAGATTTCACGTCTCTATCCACTACGACATGGGACCCGAAAGGTGATCAAGGTTGGATTCTCTTCTTTTTTTTTTTTTTATAAATCCACATTTATCTATTATCTAATTTTTCATTCTCGAGTCTGCACTGAATAGTATATTATTTAATTAATTGGAATTTATGGTACTTGTACAGTTTAATCAAGACATTAAAAAATGAAAATATCGAAAAAAGGTTATATTGTACGTATCCGTTTTGGACTGAAGATCTCCGAAAAAAAATTTCATTTAATTTGAGTAGTTTTTTTTTTTTAAAGCGAAAAAACATGTTTTTATGAGAGCGCATTGAAGTCAGCCATTATAGAAATTTTTAACACGCCACAGAGAGATAACTCCATGTAAAGCGCCGACACTCCCTCCCCATCTTTAATGCTAGCTTTTCTTCCTAAAAATCGAACCTTTAGCTCGGTATCATAACAAATTGTTTTTTCGCTGTAAAAACTTTTTTTTTTTAATTACATTTTCACCCCAAACAAGGCGCATTGCCACTTTGGTGTAGGGGGCTACTATCAGGGGCAGCAACTACTGGGGCACTATGTTGGGATTTGGGCAGCAAGATGTCGGTTCACGTTGCACTTGAACTTCTGCATGTCAGTACAGTTGGGGAAGCAGGAACTTGGAATGGAATTCCAGAGTCTAGCGGTTCTGGGGAAGAAACTACTGGAGTAGAAAGATCTTTTACATCTAGAGATCTCTACTGTGAAGGGGTGGAATTTAGCTGCCTGTCAAGTTTGTCGAGGGTGTCTACGTCGTGGGGGCACAAGTGTCTGCAGTTCGTCAGAGCATTCACCATTAAAATACTAGTAAAACAGGCAGAGGGATGCAACGTTTCGTCGATGGGACAGAGGCTGAAGCTTAGATGCACGTTCAGGGCCTATCAGATTGGCGACTCTTTTTTTAACTTTGTCTAGGAGCGAGAGACTAGTAGCAGATGCACCGGCCCAAATGTGACAATACTCCATACATGGGCAAATGGTGGCCTTATAGAGGTACAGGATACTTTCAGGTGTCAGCAGTTTTCTAGCACGGTAGAGAGAGCCTACTTTTTTCGCAGCGGCCCTGACAATGTTTTCAATATAATTGTTCCAACTCATGTTTCCTGTGAACGTTAGGCCAAGCAGTTTGAAAGATGTACTTGATGAAATTAAGTGAAATTTTTTTCTGGAGGACTTCATTCCATAACGGATACGTACAATATAAGCTTTTTTTTTTTTTTTTTTTTTTATATTTTCATTTTTGAATATCTTAAACTGTACAAGTATCGAATTCATTATTGAGATGAGTAATTTGATGAAGGCCAAAGGAATAATTGGCCAAAAACATTATAAAACAACAACTTAAAAAGACGAGGATAATAGTCCGCAATAAATAAATAATACAAATTAGTCATCATTAGTGACTTTTTGTGCAGAACTTGTTTTTCTACATAGTCACCAGCATTCTCAATTCACTTGTGTCGGTGATTAACAATGCTTGTACATAAGGTGTCTTAAAATTTCAAAAAGTAAATAAATAGATTACCAAGCATCGGTTAATAGCCAATTCTTGGAGATGTGAAATCTGTAATTTACCATGTGTATTGAACCGTTATTTGCAGTCAATTGATGGTTGGAGATGAAAATGTTCAAAAGATGGAGTTTACTATCCGATATGAAAATCTCTTTTTTCAGCAAAGCAAACTTTTCTTACAAACAATTTATAATTATAATTTAAAAGTGGAGTAAGAATTTCTTTCAGTTTCAGTTTTTTTTTATATAAAACTCAAATTCAGCGGCCATTTTATTTTTAGGCCACTATATTCACATGTTACCAAATAATTTTTCTTTTCTGAATTGGTGATTGTGTGTAAATATTTAGTCACAAATAAAAAAATAAATGGACAAAACATGAACACTTAACTTTCTTTTTTTTAACGTAGGATACAAATTGGATAATAAATGAATGGCAATGGATAAGTGATTTGCTATCTTTATCCAAGCATGTATTGTCCTCATAAACAGAAAACTTTTTTTAAGTAGCCCAAGGGAAATAACTCTAATGCCTGCTAGCTTTTTCCACTCACCTAAAATTACTTTTTAGAAAACCTGGTGTTCCGAGTCTCCCTCAACCCCCACCCTCCGCCCAATAACTTACTAATGGCGACAACTGATTTTAAAAGATATACAATTTAATCTGGAAGTAATATTTTTTAAAAACTTTTTTATATTAAATGGTGGTACTTATGCAGAAAAAGGATCATCTGTCACATCAAAGAACCTACTGTTGATTTTATGCATCAAGCCGTTTTGCTTGGATGCTAATAAAACTTCTCAAATGCACATGTGATGTTAGGCTGTGTAAGGTGTTAACCTTAGTCGAAACTGCCTGTTCCTTCTTTCATTGGATTATTTCGATTATCGATACTTATTAAAGACATTCCAATACAAAACCTATCTAAGAACACTGCCAGGCAAATAAAGTATGGTCTTGTGAAATTTTATAAAAATCGGCCCAGTTGTTTTTTGATATGACAGATGATCCTTTTTCTGCATAAGTACCACCATTTAATATAAAAAAGCTAAAACGTAAAAAATACTTCAAGATTAAATTGTATATCTTTTAAAATCATTTATGTCGCCATTAGTAATGTTTAACCATTTTTTTTTCCCTACATGTTAAGACCTGTCACAGATCTACATCTGGGAAATAAAAACTGTGCAATCATATATATTATATATATAAGTAGTAGCATTTGTGCGTGTGTGTACAACTCTGCTACAGCCCACACCAGTGGACCGATTATGACCAAACCTGGCATGATGATGGTCTCCCACATAGGGATGGTGCACACTATTTTACAAGGTAAAGATCAAAGTCATAGCCTATATATATATATATATATATATATATATATATATACACACACACTCTCTTACTGCCCACACCATTGAACCACTCATGACATGATGATGGTCTCTGACCTAGGGATGGCGCACACTATTTTTCAAGGTCAAAGGTTAAGGTCTGAACTTTGCTAGTTATATATTAGTAAATAAATACAAGTATAGACACAGCTGATGTTACTAAGGAATGTGAATCCATGCGCAATCCTGCTCCAAGCTCTGAACCCTTATATTACAGTCTTTTTTATTTTTTTTATTTTAAAAATTGATGTTTCGCGCATAAGCCTGGAGAGTCCTAGAGTGGATGAAACGCGGAATATTCAGTGTAGCTTAATCGCCATATATATTTTATAAATTACTAACTAGCTCTACCTACATATTGAGCACTTTTGAAGTAAATACTTAAAGTTTACGCATAAATCTATACTTTTGTATATTAATTGTATGTGAGTAAATTAAGTAGTTTATATATATATATATATATATATATATATATATATATATATATATATATACACACACACACACTTATATGTGTGTCGAATATCCATAAATACCAAAGACAACATTTTTTACTTCATTTAAAATGTAAAAACTTTCCCCAGAATTAACCCAAGGATATCAAACAAAATGTAGTTACCGAAAAAACTTATTCCATGATTATATAAGAAATAACAAAAACATATTTCAGAATTTTATAAATTTTTGTTTGCATAAAAAAAACAAAAAAAAAAGAAAATAGCATGACAAGTGTGTCCAGGTCACATTGGTAATGACCCCACCCTCCCATGGGTAATGTACCCCCAGACCGCACATCCGAACCCAGATGACAAAAAAAAAAAAAAAAAAAAGGATAGAAAGAGACAAATCCTAAAAAGTCAACTTTTGTTGGTCTAGTCTCTTCTTAATTTAAATTCTTCACTCGTAACGCCATCCTTGGTGACGAGATTGACGATAATGGAATCTCCAGTGTAGATATCTCTTTCAGCAGCGGAAATAAACACATCTTTTACTAACTGGATGGCTCGAGCTTGGGTCAAGGAACTCTTTGTAACATTTGACTGGTTTTTGCATTCAATCTGAAAGAATACAAATACATTTTGATTTAAGGAAAAAATAAAAACTCATCTTTATCAACAGTAAAGTACTAAAAAATCAACTTAATTTCAATACGAAGAAAAGCAGGACACATTTTTTTCTGTATCATTATCTATAATATATTGATTCAACTTTTAATAATTCAGAACTTTCAATAGCTTCAAATTAAAATTATTTTTTCACAATAAAAAAGATATTTAATCTTGTGGAGCAAATATAAAAAAAAAAAAAAAAAAATCTGTTGTAATGAGGACTAAGGAAAAATGTTTTCTCTCATATTTAAGAATTCAACATTTTTGATTGTCAGAAGTCTGCATTTTATATTGTAGTGATTGTGAGTTGTGTCATTTTTTTTTTTGTTTTTAAATCAGAGCCTACCTCTGGAAAAAGTAAAACAGAAGAAGAAACATACTTGGTTATCCAATAGTGGTTGCAACATGGCGCTAGCAGAACCTGCAGCTCGGCACGTCTCACGTTCATATGATCCGACAGGGTCAAAGCTGTACACACATCCTTTACCTGCAATGAAAGAAGTTAATCGGTACTATTAATAAAATTCTAAATGTTTATTTATTTATATGTGCGTGCGCGTGTGTGTGTGTGTATATACCAATAAAACTTTCAAACAGATGCACCAATTCTTTTTTTCCCCTGAAAGGTGTGAGCCCCTAGATTGTCCTTATCTATATATAGTTCGTAACGAATAACGCCGAGTCACAAAAAGCCTGAAATAAGGGTTTTTGAGCCATTTTGTAAACTTGTCGAAAAAGTTACCTGCCCTTGTCAACAGAATTTAGCATTGTCTGTATACAGTTGTGGTAACATCTTTCGGCATACGGACAGAACAGGACTTGTGGCGCAATGGATAACGCGCCTGACTATGGATCAGAAGATTCCAGGTTCGAATCCTGGCAAGTTCGTAATAATTTTAACCATCATTTTATCCAATGTTTACTCATTATCCTTACTCTTAGTTTTTTTTTGTTTTTTTCAGTGATTTTGTTTTCTGCATATAGGAATTTTCCCTATGAGTTCACAGGGTAAGCGTTGATGGTAAGACGAAGTTGGGTGTACTTGATATTAAGTATACTCGATTTTGTGTTTGACTCGGCATTGTCTGTGCCGACGCAGCACATCCGCTAGTAGAAAATAAAAGAGGAAGTGGAAGAAACCTTGAAAAACAAATTTTTTTCAATGTTTTAGATTGGGTTTTAAAATTCCATGTAGATTAATATTTAGTGCTTATTTATATACTAGCAGGGTGATCCAATGTTGACTTAGATTGAATGATGATCAACGAATGTTTCACACACATTTTTATTGTCATCAAAATCAATGAAAGACCATTTTTCAATCAAATCAATTGATTGCATGCTCTGATTGGAGACCCATTGCAATGCACGTGGAGGAAACTTCGCATGCGTCTCTGCAATGACAGTCTATAATACATTGTAGTCTACATTGCACTGTAGAGAACCTAGCGTTGATTTTGTACAATTTTTTTTTATATATAAAATGACTTGCATTAAAGTATAAAATACAAGTCAAGTATCATGCTTCAGTTGAGTTCTAAAAAGAAACATTCCAAACACACCCTTGTTGTATCAAAGAACCTACTGTTGATTTTGTATGTCTGGCATTACTGCTTGTGTGATGATAATGGCTTGAATTTAAATTTAAAATGGAAAAATCAAGTATCATTGTGAAATTGTGCTTTAATTTCAAACACGCCCCTGTCATATAGAAGAACTTACTGTTGATTTTATATATTGGGCCTTTCGGTTCATGTGGTAATAAAACTTCTCAGATGTACTTGTGATGTTAGGCTGTGTAAGATGTTAACTTTAGTCAAAATCGCCTGTTCGTCCTTTCATCGGATTGTTTCGATTATCGATACTTATTGAAGGAGTTCAAACACAAAACCTATCTAAGAACATTGCTAGGCATATAAAGTACCTTCGTGTGAAATTTCATAAAAATTGACCCAGCTGTTTTCGAGTCCATAGGGAACGAACTCACAGACATACAAAATTATATATATATGGTGTTCACTCACAAATTATACTGTAGTCAGTTATCTCCCTTGAACAAATACCCCCCCCTCCTCTTTCAACACCAGGAATTGTGGTAGTCATTTTTATGGCAGCCATATTAGAATCAAAAAGATGAGGCTACACCGAATAATGACTTATTTTATGAATGTTTTGCCAATAAAAAGAAAGACAATTCATATAAAAATAAAAATTTTGGTTTCATTTACTTATGAAAATTTCCATATAAAAGACTAAAGCTGCTAAAAGCAAAAACTACAGAACAGATTTTCGCATCCAAATCTAATATTACAAAAATATACTCTTTTCTCAGAAAAAAACAAAAAACAATCAGTTGCACAAGTTCTTTTATTTTAATTCATATAAGCATAAAAAAAAAATATAAAATTGCATTAAAGTATTTAGTGGTCTAAATAATACAAAAGGGATTGGTTTCATTCAAAATAAATTGACGTTATCAATATTATTGTTTAACTTATTCCTCAGTTATAGTTTTAAAACTGATCAAGATGGTGACCTTAATCACCATGGAAACGATCACAGTAGACAATGATTATCAATCTTAACATCATTTCAACGTAGTGTTGTTGGAAGTATCGATACATACTTTTGAAGTTATGCAATATAAGTTATTTATACATTTCATACCAAAGCTGTATAAAAATGTGATGCTATGAAAACTTCCCTTTTCTTGTGTCTTTCTCTTTTGTGTTGTGTACCCATCGTTTGATGACCCATCCAATCTCACTCTCAACTGGATTTTGACCTAACAGTGTTATCCCACCTCATCTTTCTCTTGCGGCTTAACTAAAACATTTGTTGGGTGCTTTCAAATATGTTTTATTTTTTCTACACGTTTCAGTTGTCCAAAATTCAACCTAAAAAAATCCTTGTTACATTCCAAAAATCATATAAATTGATCCAGTACTTGTTTTTTTTATATAGAAAACTATTTTTTATGATCTACTGATTAATAGTAATTGGCTGATTTTTTATCTATCTCGGTAGTTCGAATTGAGTTGTCTCCCTTTTAATAAAGGAAGACAACTCAATTCCAACTACCATATGCCGGAAGTGAAACATCATTCTCGCTTCCTCATAAATTTGATCTTAATAATAATAAAAAATGAATACCTCATCAATTTACATGATTTTTGAAACATGACACTTTTCTGTGATGGGTATGTACATTAAAGATTTTCTTGTATTTTTATTTTAATTTAGTTTAGAATTTGACCCAAGTTTTGTATAAAAATTAAACTTTTATAGTATTGTGACACTCTTAATAAAAAATAATATAAATAAAGTTATAAAAAAAAAAAAAAAAATGATATACTGACCTTCTTCATCAATACCAGCAATTAAATTGTATACATAATAAGGAAAGAAACGTCTATGGTAGAGAATAGTGGACAGCAAAGCCGCAATAGCTGGTGTGCTCATCTCTTTGCGATGATTATGTTCATAGACCTTAAAAAAAAAAAGCATAAAAATACAGGAATTATTTAGTACTTATTTTTAAATTTATATGAACACACAAAAAGTTTGAATACAAAATGCAATAAATCCAATTTATTTAAATTGAGAAATGAAACAAAAAGGACAAAAAAAATTATGCCACACACTCATTATGCAAAATATGATTTTTGGATAAGACAGCTATTGTTCGTCAGAAAATTTGATTTTCTGATTTAAAAATAAAACTACCTGATCAATTAGTGATTTTTGGAATATGATATTTTTGTTTCATCATTAGTACACACATCATACAGACTTTTCTTTATTTTCGTTTATTAATATGGGAAAATTCTGGACAATGACCATGTATTTCCTCAAAAGCAAATAAAATAAGGATTTCTGTGAGCAATGGCAGCAGCACAATCACGATGCTGGTTGTTTGGTTGATGAAAATTTTTAGAGGTTATAAAACTCAATGCCAGTGATTAACAAGTCAGATATATTGAACGTGTCACAGGACATTTTTTCTTAGAGTAATTTAAAAAAAGGAAAATGAAAATACCCCTACTAACAGCAAAATTCCACACCTTCACTGCAGAGATCTATAGATGCTGGAAGATTTTCTATTCTGATAGCTTATCTTTTCGTGGACCATTTGCTTTTGGAATTCCCTCCCTGCTACCTCACCTCTGACTGTACCAACATGTAAAAATTTAAATATAATGTTAACAAACATCTTGCTACTTACCCCCCCCCCCCCTCCACATTTCATACACACATCACAATAGTTCCTTTATACTTCAGTGGCAATAATTCTTGTTTAGAATAAAAAAGGCTATCCAAATCAGCCCTTGCAATGGAATGGGATATTCGAGGTGTTCGTGAACTTAAATTTGACCTCAATCAACTAAGTGATTAGAGGATCCCAAAGGAGATAGAACCATAGAGAGTAAGAGAAAATTGTCAAGAAAAGATGAAACCTTGCAAATTCTCCGTATCAGTACACAAGTGAATTTGATAGATATTACGAGGTGCCTTCAATAAGTTTCCAGACTTTTTTTGTACAAGCATTTAAAACTGTTGTAGACTCTTGAAAATTCAGTATGTTATTGTTATCTTATATTATGAGATGACTGACTAATTTTTATGATTTCAGGTTCAAATGAACAGCTACAGCAGGAATTGGAATACATCCTACTAAAGCCTGATTGTCACAGCTGGTGAATTTCAAAAATGCAATCTAGACGTGAGGATATTTTAGAAAAACGACATGCAATAGAATTCTGTTTTTAACTTGGAAAAAATGCCACAGAAACATATGAATTGCTTCAGACTGCTTTTAAACCATCTTGCATGAATCAAGCATCAGTTTGAGTGGCATAAGAGATTCAAAGGAGGTAGGAAGTCAGAAAAATTAAGTTGATTGGCCAAATAAAGAATTTCATAGATAAGAACTGTCGTGTGTCTATAGAGACAATAAGTGTACAGTTTGATGTCAGTGTGGGAACTGTGCACAATTATTTGTGAGGCACTGAAAATGCGGAAGATTTATGTGAAGTTTGTCGCAAGGGTGCTCGATCCCTGTCGCAGACTATTTGACCAAGATGGGTATCAAGACAGTTCCGCACCATCCCTATATTTCAAACCTTGCTTCCTGTGACTTTTGGCTATTCCCTAAGCTGAAGAAAAATCCTAGAGGCTGTCGTTATGAGACAATTGAGATGAAAGAGGCTGTGATGAGGGTCATCGACACATGCACACAAAAGAACTTCCATGAGACCTTCCAGAAGTTGGAATAGTACAAGTGCATTGCAGCCGGTGGAGATTACTTTAAAGGGGACTAGAGTTTCATGTGTGTACTATCAATTAAATTGCCCATAAGAAAAAAGTCTGGAACTTATTTCAAGCACCTCATTATGTTTAGTTTTTAAATTATGCTAACATAAGTCAATTTTTAAATATATATTTTGGTTTCTGTTTCTGGTATTTTGAGATGAGGATCGATTATTTGGATTCTTCAGACTACCGTTCTCATTTTTAGCGTTATTCACACAACATTTTGGTTGATGTAACCTTGAACCTTCTTCAGATATATCTTGTTGAACTCCGGAATCTGCATAGAATTTCAAACAGAACCTTTTATTTAATCAATGGGGGTAGGATGCTCTCATTCCACGGGTGAAAATAGCACTCAAGATGAGAACAGTAGTCAGAATAATCCAAATAATATGAATGTATTTTGTTTTCGTTTTGAAAAGACATTGACTCAGAGTGATATTGCTAGACTTATTCCTTTCAGTTCCTAGCAGAATTAACGTGGTGAAAATATCTTTTGAAGAATAAACTCAGTGTAAGAAAGATGATCGGAAAAGATGTTTACCTTCAATCGAGCTTCCAAGATTTTAGTTACAGTAAGAGCATCACCATGGAAACCGGCACATCCTAACACTGTCTTGTTTGTTCTGTAGAAAAAAAATAAAAGTTCTTTTTAGATTTGGATTTAGACAAAAGTTCTCTTTTTTTTTTTTTTTTTTTTTTTTTTAATTATTATTCACTAAAAAAAAAGACGAAAAATTAATGTTGAAAGCAGATTAAAAAAAAAAAAAAAAAATCACAACTATTATTCTGGCCAGTGTTTCCTGGTCATAAAATACACATATTATATCTTAATTCATACAGAAACTGAGACGTGTATGCAATTCTAAACAGTTCATGTCTTGTAAGTAAAAATTTCTCTTATTTCTTTGACTGGAATAGTTTTAATAATTTTGTGAATGTTTTAGGTCAATTATTGGATAATGTTTCAAAAAAAATAATTTTATCTTCATTCGATTTCATTGCTTTTAATATTTAGTCCTGCTAATATTTTCAGAGAGTGATATAGGAATTGGAGGAGCTTTTGCTCGTACACTCAAATCTACTACTGTTGTGACTCATGTACACCGAGAAGACATTTCTAACATAAGCTAGATACTACATCCAACTACACTTTTTTTCTTGGGACAAGTTTTGAGTGAATAATCCAAATAATTTGTCTTACATTTTCACAATCCTGTGTTTGGTATTCTTCTTTAACAAATTTATGTTTATCGAACACTATTTGCCTCCGGTCACTCTAAAGAAATTTTATCTTTATCAAATGCCAACATTGTGGACATCATTGGTTTTTGCAATCATAAATTTAAAAGAAAATTTATTACTTTGTTCAAGATGTTCAAAATGATGAATCGACCGTTCTATTATTATCTGTCCATTTGTTAATCTCAAATGGCAGAATATCACATTAACAAATTTTATTTTATCTGACACAAATTTTGAAATGCAGTTTTTTAAAAATTTTTTTTCATATATATTAAAAACAAAAGTAAAGAAAAAGCTGTATGATGTATGTACTCATGATAAAACGAAAATATCGTATTCCAAAAATCATATTAATTGATCAAGCAGTTTTATTTTTATAAAGAAAATTTTTAAGTGATTAATGGAAATTCAAAGGCATTACAAAAATCTTACAAGTTTGAATTATTGAGTTGTCTGCCTTGTTTCTGCAGATTATTTTCAAGATGGCGATGCAAGACAGCTGCTCCTACTCATAAAATTTTATTTTTTTATTTAAAAATAAAACTACTTGATCAATTTACACTGTTTTTGGAATATGGTATTTTTGTTCCATCACGAGGACATATATCATACAAATCTTTATAATATTTTTGATTTTAATAAGGGTGAATTATGAATAAGAACCAACAAAACTGCTTTGAAAGACTAAATTTTTCACAACTAAATAGCAGTGTTATCTGCAAGAAAATAAATGCAAAATGGTTTGCATTGTGAATAGATATTTGCCCATTGTTTCACTGTGAAAAATAGTAGCAGTTCAACAAGCCTGATTGTTGCTAGAAATTTATCTCTATATTAATAAAACGGAAACAATTATTCCTCTCTGGAAAAAGCTATGATAACTTTGCAAATGCAGACAGCATATATAAATTCAATATGATCAGACAACTAACAACTTTTGTCGGTTTTGCACATATTCACCTGTTATCAAATAATCTTATATTAATTCCTATGAGAGTCACATTCCACATTATGTCATTAAATGGTGGTAGCACAATTTTCACTCACTAATTGTTTTCTCCTCTTCCTCTCCTTGGTGTAACTGGGAACTCCTCTACATTACGCACAGCTTTTAACAAAAACGCTGTTCATGTTTAATTTTTATTCCTATACATTTTGCATTAACCTTTTTGCCAACAAAGCTAGAAATAAGGATTCCTCCCTGCAATAGTTCTGACCATTTTCATTGGCTATTAGCATATGCTTTCTCAGAATAATGGAATAAGTATTTTCTGAACAGTTAGAAAATATTTGCACGAACAACACAATGTCGTTGTCCAGCAACAGATACTGGAGTTTGTGTGAACCTAATAGAACTGCCTTTTTCTAGAAAACCTAACTTCCATGAATGTTTGGTTTACATTTTTTCCCTATATTAATAAAATGGTAACATTTTCTTTGCTTAGCAGTTCATATTTCTGAACACAGCAAAGGTCTACCTCAGTGTCAGTTTCGAACATATTGCCAACACAGAAAACTGCCTCTTTTTACATATCTTGTTATTCCTTTGCCGACTATTCTTTGTTTCTTTTTCCGATACAAAACAATTCTACACATTTCTCATTCAATTTACAGAAAGCCAGATTTCAAATTATTCACGCAAAAAATAATTTCACATACGTCACATTTCACAAATTCACACATGTGGAAGCACAAAACAGCAGAATTCTATGTTTCTTCCTCTATAAGTTTTACTAATTTTTACTCACGTTAAAACGCAATCTTTTTACAGCTTCTCACCCTCCGTACCAATAAAGGAGCTTACATTGCCAAACTACTCTTACTAATATTACTGTTATTTTTATTAGTATTATTACTTATGATTTTGTTTTTATTGCTTTTATTATTGTAATGCTTCTATTAATTATTCTTATCAGTTTTCTTTTTTTTTTTAAAGCTAATAGAGGGAAAGCAGACTTTACGACTTATTGCTCTTCCTACAAACACAGAGCTTACATTGTCTAACTATTATTACTAATACTGTTGTTGTTCTTAGTATTATTGTTGCTAATTTTTTTTTATTACTATGAATACTCACGTTATTTATTATGAGTATCCTTAATTATTAAGCTAATACTAGGTGGACAGCAGACACTAGCGTTTTTACTGGTTCTGTACTTTCACCTAATATTATAAACATTATCGTATCGTAAAACAAATATAACAGTTTAATTTCTGGAAATGACTTGGATACCTAAATCTGACTTTTATGACTACTCAGTATCTTTGCCTAACACCGTCATTAACATATAACATCATTCTATTTATTTTTGTTTATATTACTATTATGTAGTTTTTATAGACACATTACCATATATAGTTCATACATTGCCTAAATACTGTTACTGCTATTATTATTGTTATTATTATTACATTAATAATACTACATCTATTTTGATTGTTATTTTCAGTATTCAGCAAATAAGCACAGGCTGCTCAGATTGGTCTCAGTTGAAAACCACTTAATGATGTACTAATGTCCCTCTTACCAAACTGGACTTTTTTTTTTTTTTTTTTTTTTAAATAAATCGCTGGCAGCCATTTTTAAGTGTTTTCTTTATTTACACCAATGGTTCTTTGCCTTTAAATCTTTTAACATAAACAAGAAATGTTCACGCACAAGTACCATATAGTTTATAATAATAACACAAATTTTAAAGAAAATAAACATTTAACAGTAAAAAACTTTTGCATTTGTCTTATTGTTTTATGCAAAAATATAATCACGTATTACTTAATTGTGTATAATAATTTCACTTATTTTCTTTCAGGCCAATTTGATTATGTGTATTTTTAAAAAAAATAAGTTTTATTTTGTTCAAATATGCTTATGTGGAATATGGACAAGGATTTTTATGACTATTCGGTAATTTCACCTAACAATTTAATAAAAACATAGTATATATTAGTTTTATTATTGTTATACCATGTACAGCTACACTGAATTGAAACATTGCATCTACAAAGTAGTATGGTATGTATTCTTCAATAAAGCAGTAACGGCCTAAAAACATTAGTGCCCACCCCTGCAATGACCACCATGGATGACGATGCCTGCCATTTGAAGACAAGTAATTCACCCTACAGTGCTCGCCCCTGTCAGTAACCACCTTTAATTTCATTTCAGAGCCGTCCAATGGGGCCTGACACTGATCATGATTGATAATTGCAGAGGAAGCCAGTGTCTGCCAGTAAACGCAATTACCTGCCTTAATTTAAATTTGAAGCAGTCCAATGGAGGCCGATACTGCCTATGGCTGCCAGTGACTGACACTATGCTGGGAACTGACAGTAACAGTTGTGAAGGCAGCCAGTAAATGCCTCAATATGGCACTAATTGCCAGTCATTATCACTCCTAACCACAGGTATCCAGTGACAGCCAATGCCCGACAGTAAAATTAAAGACATTATTTCAGTTAGGAGCATTCCAATGTGGGGCCGACTGATCATGGTGGCCAGTGAGTTCCAGTTGCAAAGGCAGCCAGTGCCCACCAGAAAAGGCCAGTAAACATCCCAAACAAGCACTAATTGCCAGTAACCAACAGTGATGATAATCATAGACAGTGGCTTCTGCTAGCTGCCACTGCCAGACAATGCCTGACAGTGGAAGCCAGATGATTTTATTTGGGCTACATCTGCCAGTGCCTGCTAGTTTCCAGAGCCGGCAGTGGCTCCCATTAACAACCGTAATTGGGGAGGGGGGTCCTTTCCTGATTCTGTTCTAGTTTTGTGTCATACTGTCACTGGGCAATGCCGATAGAAGTGTCCTGCTAGTAAAATAAATAACTAATCAATTAAAAAAAAGTTACAAACTATTGACCTCCCAACTATAGCAGATTGGACACAAGGTCAGTTTTCTTCTGTACAGACCAATCAGTTTCCTGTGCATCACGAAAAAGTTGCTTAAATCCATGATAAATCAAGAAGTTCTCAATCATTTCAGCAAAAATAGCCTATTCAGCAACAAACAATATGGCTTCAACAGTTAATGTACTGACTGTAATATCACACAGGATCAGTGAAAGGGACTTGGTTTCTAAAACAATAGTCTGACATTAAAGGCTTGACACAAAGGTCTACTTCACAAGATTGTTAGTTATGGAATATCTGGAAATGTTTTCTCAACCATTAAATCCTTTTTCTTTGATAAGTTTATAAAAGTAGTTATTGATGGTAAGAAATCTGAAGGACGTATCAATAACTAAGATCTTTCTGATTCTTTTTCTTCCAATCTTTAGCAAATGGTACAATAGGAAAAAGATGGAGGAGGAGGGGTCACTTATCAAAGGGTCCAAAAGTATTCCAGTATGAATTAAGAGTCTTTATATGTTAAAAGTTTTTATAAGTATAAGTAAGGGTACTTGTTTAGTTTAATCAAAACATTAAAAAATGAATATATATATATTGTACCTACCCATTATGGAATTAAGTTTTCATAAAAAAAAATTTCACTTAATTTGGTCAAGTATTTTTTTTTTTTTTACAGACGATAATCAAATTTTAATGAGATAGATTGTATCCTGCCATCTTGCTTATTTCGAGGACAAGGAGGGTGTGTGTGCCTTCAAACGAAAAAGGGATTAACAGAGGACAAAATGAAATAGAGATTAAAAAAGGGAAACTTTGTAAAATAAATGAAAGAAAACTAAAATATTTATCTAGGTATTTTTTCTGCCCATGTTTCAAAATAATCTCGTCAAATTTTGAAAAACTTTAAGCAGTGATTGGAGTTATCCCCCCACCCCTACCCATCTGCAAGATGGCGGGATATGATTGAACTCATTAAAATTTGATTTCCCTTTGTAAAAAAAAACCCAAAAAACTACTTGATCAAACTAAGTGAAGTTTTTTTAAAGAAAACTTAATTCTCTAACGGGTACATACAATATAATTTTTTCAATATTTTCATTTTCTAATGTCTTGATTAAACTAAACAAGTACTCTTTAAAGATGTTTCAAAAACATAAAAGCGGCAATAATTTAATATTTTTTATGAACTTCAAAATTGTAGACAAATTTTATTACTTGTCTAGTTGCTATAATGCTTATATTGAATCAGCATTCACCCAAATTGAGTTGAATTGGCTCTTTCAATCCTCGCCACTGCATCTCATCCAAAGACTGATCAAACCTGATGATTTGAAGTCAATGATTGAGTGATCTCCAGCCACTGTTCAAACAGGTTGAGTTTCAGATCAACATTAACCATCACCATCAGCCAGCCAGGGTTTTTTCTTTGAGCAACACATTTTCTTCCAATTGTGTAAGGGAGCTAAGAGCAATCGCTCTATGGATGAACTTGTCTGGTTGATGACAAAAGCCATAATCAAGATAGCATAGCCATCATGTGACAATAATTTGTTGAAGGGTGCTAATTTTGCAGAAAAAACATTGTTACTTGAGAACAAAGTGTTATCAAACACAGAAGATATGACACAGGCAGTAATAACCAGAAATTTCCAATTGCTTATTGATCAAAACTCACCGTCATAAAAACGAATTGTTCGCACTAATGCTTGGTAGATCTTTACTTTAATACAGCAGCTTCAGATTTTGACCAAAGTGGAGAATCGAGTCAGCAGAAGGCATGATGTGTGTGACACCAATTCACACTGATCATCAGCCCCCACACCTTAACCCACGGCTGTGATGATGACACCCAGACATTTGAAACCCAACCTCTTTAACACATCACCATTGAAAACAATGGATGTTTTGTCTGTTTGGATGAAGTTAGAAGTATTTTTGTCTTTGAGGCATTTGTTTTCATCTCAATCTACAGTGCAACATATTGAGGCTTATTAAAAGCAGACTGGACATTAGCAAATGTTTCAGCAAGTAGTGTGCTATCATCTGTGTAGTTCAAGTCCATGACAGCAAAGTCATAACGAACAATAATACTGAGAAACTTTTAAAGCATTTGAGATGACAAAATAAAAGGTGCAATTGAAAAGTGTTGCCAGATAGCAGACTGTATTTAGGTTTTTGAAACCTCACTGTACAGGCATATGCGAGATTGTGTTTAGTGGAAATATGTTTTAAGACAGAGAAGAGGAGAGATAAAAGATGAGAAAAAAATAGAAAGATTTGGTTTGGTTGTTTTTGTTTTACGGCATATCAACCCTTTTCAGGTTATTTAATGTCGAATCCAATGATTTTGAAGAAAAATATTTTAATAGAATATATTTTTATTTATTTTTTTTTCAAGTCGGTTTCTATTTAACTCATAGTTGGGACCCTAACAGGTACTACCGCTCCGGGTCAGAGTGGACCTGGGAGCAATGGCAATTAAGGGGTAGCTCCACACTCCCCAAGGCCCACAAGCTGGGGCCTCGCCATCAGATATAGTTTAAGGTCATATTCAGGACCATAGAAAGATTTAAAGAAGTTTTCTTTATGATAAATATTAGATTATTTTCCTGGTGACAGATTTTATGTATGTGTTCCATTTCAGATTAGGAGTGAAAAGCTTGTCAAAACATAGTCCTTCCCAAAAAGTGAAGCCATACATTTCAAAAGAACATTTTTTATCAACAAAAGAGAAAAAAAAACAAACAAAAAAAAACTTATTTACTTACAATGAATAAGTCTTTGGAGATTCTCTGGAATGAATCATAAACCCTTCACTTAATCGAGTGTCGGAGGCAATAATGGCAAAATCATCACCAGACAAGGCCAACACGGTGCTGTTTAAAAGACAAGAAAAACAATCTGATATTTACATTGGACATTGAAAACATGTAATATGTTCACAAGTTTTTAAAATGGAAAAAAAAAAAAAAATAAATAAATAAAAAAAAATGAAAAGAAAAGAAAAAAAAGAAAAGAAAAAATAAAGCGCCTCCAATGAATTTCATCCCCCATTATTTCAATCGGTGATGAACAATCAAAAAGATTTCAACGCTAAAAAAGTTGATTTGCCAATTTTAAAGCATGTCAACAATTTTAGGCTCATTTAATGGAAAAAAGTTAAACTGGGATAAACACCAACATCCATAGAATTTTTTAATTTTGAAAATAATTCTTAACCTTTCGAAACTTAGATTTATTTTTTCATAACATTACACGGAGGGGGGGGGAATAGTATCATATTCGATTTAAGGTCCGTTTATACATACTGGAATTCACTGAATGACTTTAAGAAATAGACTTCCAAACTAACCTATCTCTGGCCAGGTCTTTATCCATCAGATACATCATCACTTCCACCCATATTTTTCTTGGCTTTTTACTGTGAACTAACCCCGTTACCTCAACTGTTCTACATCAACTAACCCAAAAACTTTCATCCATTCTTTCAACATGGCCATCTGTACACATCTCCCTGTACTTTCTGCATTTAACCTCCCTCTCAGTTCATCAGATCTAAGTTTGTCTTTAAGACTCGCATTACACATGCATCATATCATTTGCATTTAATTTCTCTTCATGCAACGCATGTCCTTCAACCTCACTAATCAGAGTTCACTTCAACAGGGTGGAATGATAAAATTGTCGCCCTAGAAAAGACAACATAATTCCATTTGCGTTTGATGAAAAACAATTTTCTTTTTTTGCTGCAGACCGTCTAATAAGCTAAGAGTGTTAATTTACAATAACACCTATGGCACCATTGGCACTTCTGCATGTCAGTAACATGAAGCGAATGCGTGTAATTTAGTTTCAAGAACCGCCGACAGATGTCGTTTGTCAGCCAAAGAACCGGGGTCGATAACTAAATATTGTTGTAATGAAAAAAAAGTTTCATTCAACACACAAAACTAAAAACACATAGAAATGGAAAAAGTTGGGAAATTATTTTAATATTCATTTTAAGAAAATGCTATTAAAAAAGAAAAGAAAAAGTCGATAAAAGTGACCATAAACAGTAAAAAAAAAAAAAAAAGTCGATAAAAGTGATTAAAAGTGAGATATTATTAATAAATGTGTAGTAATGTTTTATTTCAATATTAATAAACAGTAAAACAAAGTCGATACAAATTCATGATCGTTTAGTTACTATGGCAACTAAAACATGTCCTTTGCTCATGCGTGGGGAGAAGTCAGTGTTTTTTTAGGGTGTTCACTGTTCGGCAGGGAACTCTAATCGCGACCAATACCCATTTATTTGTTATATATTTGTTTTTTTGACAACTTTTTCGAATCTATGTGTACAAACCCAAATTTTATTTTCTTAGTTAAAATAAAAGTATGGTGCTATTTTTGAAATCGTATTTCCAAGTTTAATTAAAGTTTTATGTTTTTTTTTTGTGTTTGTATTACTGTACACAGATTCGAAAAAGTTGTCAAAAAACAAATATATAACAAATAAATGTTATCAAAGGCAAGATAAGTTACTTTTCTACTAAACTGGATATATTTTTCGTGTTTCTATTCAATGTAACATGTTTATTCAGTTCGAAAAACATACAGTGTTTACCGATGAATTGGAAAATTCAAGATGGCGTCTGACTCTCTTTAACACGGTAAGTTTGGGAAAAGGTGTTATAAATAATAAACTAGACAAAATACTATTAAAAAACACCGAATATATGTCAAGTTATGTCACGATAACGTATATTGAGCGAATTTCTAACAGTATTTTGTCTAGTTTATTATTTACAACACCTTTTCTTGAACTTACCGTGTTAAAGAGAGAGATGGGAGCCATTTTGAATTTTCCAATACATTGGTAAACACGGTATGCTTTTCGAGCTGAATAAACATGTTAAATTGAATAAAAACACGAAAATTATATCCAATTTGGTAGAAAAGTAACTTATCTTGCCTTTGATAACATTTATTTGTTATATATTTGTTTTTTTGACAACGTTTTCGAATCTATGTGTACAGTAATACAAACCCGGTTAAAGTATAGAATAGTTACAGAACAGCCTCCCTCCCCATGTTAAGAACGGCTTTTTAAATAATAACATTATTATTTCAGCACGGATCAATAAGTGCACGAGTACCAAAAGTATTTGATCAATTTATGTCAATTTTGGAATATGATCTTTTATTTCTGTAACAGGTATGTACATCAAAAAAAGTTGTTTTTTAGAGTTTGAATTTTAAATAATAACCAATATGAGTTTTGAGGGAGTAATATCCAAACCTATTTCAATATATTTTATAAGAATTAACACCTTCGACTTAATATCCATAACACACAAACCGTATTTCTCGAAACTGGAAATTTTATTTTTCAATACAATCATGCAATTAAAATCAAATTAAATATAACTGAACCCTTAAAATTGCACTTTCGCTATTGTTGTTGAAATCCTTAGAGAAACATTTCTATAATTATTGAATAAAAATAATTAAAAAAAATACTTTTTTTATTTTTTGAAGATATATTAAAACTAAACAAAGCATTGAAGAAAGTACAAAAATCGCTAGACACAATTATCAAAGTTTATTTTAATGAATTTAAACCATTACTTACCCTCCATTCATGGCATAAGGACTAAAATAAGTAGAAAAGGGACTTTTATAGCTTGATACGCCGAAATCCATGATTGTTTTTGTTGATTAGTCTTCAAGAAAGTTTTGTGAAAAGCAAACCGATGAATGACACAGCAACTAATGGCGCCTCGCAACTCCGCAGTAAATATGGAGTAAAAATATATTTTAAATAATTTATTTTAAACATAAATAAAAACTATTATCTAGAATAATACACATCTAATATAATGCTTAAAAAAATGAACAAAAATAAAGGCGATCGCGCATATTAACCTATTAAATAAATAAAAGACCGTTCAACTTAAGTCACCTAATCTGCTGACGTCACTGAATTAAGTACAATGTTTCAATTCTCGAAGAAATCGCTGAGGGATTTATAAAACTGTTCTAAAAGTGATTGTATTTTCTTTTCCGAAAAATAAAAAAAATATTTTACATTTGGACACGAGCAATTGATTAAAAGGGAATATTTTTGCTGGGAAAACATGGCAGTGATGTTCCTTTTAAACTGCACCAGTTAAAAAAATACATTTTAAATCAGTTCATTTTAACAATCAGTTCATTTTAACAATCCTTTTTTTTTCTTGATGATGATACACCGTCTATTTCATTACGCAGACACCAAAGCAATTGCTCCATAAGTTAATATTCGTGATCTCCATATATTGTCACTTTCAGAGCAGTTCATTTTAAATCAGTTCATTTTAACAATCCTTTTTTTTTCTTGATCATGATACACCGTCTATTTCATTACGCAGACATCAAAGCAATTGCTCCATAAGTTAATATGCGTGATCTCCATATATTGTCACTTTC
Organism: Euprymna scolopes; assembly: GCF_053919585.1. Classification (NCBI taxonomy): domain Eukaryota; kingdom Metazoa; phylum Mollusca; class Cephalopoda; order Sepiida; family Sepiolidae; genus Euprymna; species Euprymna scolopes. Next base: position 42,417,444 of record NC_136511.1, on the reverse strand, counting down.
AGAGCAGTTTTATAAATCTCTCGGCAATTTCTTAAAGAATTGAAGCAGAAAATCGCGTTGTAATAGTCGTCTTCATCTAATCGTGGTCATTGTACTTTATTCTACGACGTCATCAGATAGCGTTACTTTAGTGGAGCGGCCTTCTGTTTGTGTAGGCTACGCTCGAATAGGTTAATATACGTGATCATCACTAAGGCATCTCATACACATCATTAAAAATAAATCAATAATTTGAAATAAAAAATATTTTTTCATAAAAATTTGCATTGGAAAAAAAAAAAAAAAAAAAAGACCGGAACCGGAAGTGAAAATGCATTTACTGCTGATCAATTAGTCTAAACAGCACGCGGTAAAAATGGTGAGTTTCTTTAATTTCAAGCATTTTATTTTAAATTCTGTCATTTTCTCGGTTTTATTGTTATATACAAAAGCCAGATAATATGGTATTTTCTTAGAATTTAAATTAAAGTTAAGAACTTTATTGTAATCTGTTGACATTCTGACCGTATCGTCAACAAAATGTCGCCGGTTTTTGTCTCACGAAAGAAAATAAACTTCGGTTCATTTAGTGACGCAATCTATGAATAGTTTTCTTATCTTGTTTTGTTTTTATTAATGAGCACAAGTGAACAATAATCCTTGACTTTGTCTTATAAACTGTCGTTCTGGCATGAGATTAATTTCGAATTGACAGTTTAAGGGCTTTAAAGTCACATTCGAATGTCAACCTATGGTATCTCGTCCCCCACCCTGTAATTCGTTTTAAAGAATATTTTCAAATTTAAAATTATTTTGAAAACTTTAACCTGCTCAGGTGCTTGTGTAGATTAGTGATGTTTTAAACCAACGCATTTCAGGTGAAAACATTACGTTGAGTATGTCATGTCGAAATTAGTTTAAATTCGAAAAATAATTCCAAGTAAAAATATAGCATGTTAGGTATTTTTTTACGACCTGCCCCAGCGTAGTATAAACATCCCCAACCACCCATGTTAAGAACGGCTTTCGAGATTGAGGGGTATTCCGAAAGCCGTTCTGGGTTTGCATTACTCTACACAGATTCGAAAAAGTTGTCAAAAAACAAATATATAACAAATAAATGTTATCAAAGGCAAGATAAGTTACTTTTCTACCTAACTGGACATATTTTTTGTGTTTTTATTCAATGTAACATGTTTATTCAGCTCGAAAAACATACAGTGTTTACCGATGTATTGGAAAATTCAAAATGGCGCCCAACACGCTCTTTAACACGGTAAGTTTGGGAAAAGGTGTTATAAATAATAAACTAGACAAAATACTATTAAAAAACACCGAATATATGTCAACTTATGTCACGGTAAAATATAATGAGCGAATTTCTAACAGTATTTTGTCTAGTTTATTATTTATAACATCTTTTCCTGAACTTACCGTGTTAAAGAGAGTGTCGGCCGCCATTTTGAATTTTCCAATACATCGGTAAACACTATGCTTTTCGAGCTGAATAAACACGTTACATTGAATAAAAACACGAAAAATATATCCAGATAGGTAGAAAAGTAACTTATCTTGCCTTTGATAACATTTATTTGTTCTATAATTGTTTTTTGACAACTTTTTCGAATCTGTGTACAATACAAACCCGCACTTTATTTTTGGGAGGGGGCTTTCTTTCCCGGCTTTACCACGCAATGTTTCTTAAATCTATTTACCGACGTTTTGGTTATGCTTCTTTTTTGGTAAATTTTCAGATTAGGTCCACCCACCTCCACAATTTTCTTTTAAACGACGCCTTCGAAAGGTTTTCAGCCATGCTAAATACGAACATCGCCTTGGAATTTTGCAGAAATAATTAGGGTAAATATCCAGATACGCTACTACAGAACACCGACCACTCTAATTTGTTTTTTTATAGGTAACTAGCAGGGGTGCCCGGCGTTGCTCGGGTGTTTGGAGGTGTATGCTGTGCAAAAAAAGCAAAAAAACAAAAAAAATGGTTAATTTTTTTAAAACTTTGACCCCTATTATGACCCCTTAAAATTTATAGTTTCGGGCTCAAATCACTTTATTAAGTTAGATCCAGGTTCAAGGAACCTATATCTAAAATTTCAAGTGTCTTGACCCAAAATTGTCGGAGGAGTTTGGTAGAGTTCTTAAAGGTCAAATCGTTGAAATTTGACCCCTTAACAGCCAAATTTGTGGCTGACACCCGTCACATCGATTTTCTCAAATCTCAGTACCCGGTATTTCAAATTTCGAGTCTATAGACTAAAAATTGACAGAGTTATTGCGTAGGGAAATGTACACAGACAGACAGACAGACACGTTCACTTTTATAGATATATAGATAGATTGAGGTCGTTTATGCTACAGTGTGCATGCGCGTAGCATAAACAGAAGCTGCAAAATGGTGGAAAGTAGTTCGTGGGTTCAGGGGTAAATACCATGCAAACGGTAAATTTGCCCCAAGTTTGACTATCAGATTCGTTGTCAGCGACCTCAATTACCTATAAAAAAACAAATTAGAGTGGTCGGTGTTCTAGCAGTGTCAGAAATTTCGTGAAAATAGTGAATAATTCCACCCCATCTTTCCAAGCTTATAACTCCTCGAAAAATGTAATTCAAGCCCTAATTTTTTTTTTCAATTAAAGGAGTAAGGACCAAGGTTTTATTTAAAAAAAAAACAAAACAAAACAATGTGTTTTTTTTTTTTTAAAAAGGTTTTAAACTTCGGACTTTACAGGTAAATTTCTAAAAAACTGATTTTTTTTTTTGTTTTAAATTTGAATATATTATTTATTGACCTTTTCTCTTCAATTTGTGATATATAAACCTATTAAACATAAATTAATTATTTACTTTTTAATAGACATTTCAAAATGAGAGGCGTAAATTATTCGACCCCCTATCTTTCTAAGCTTATAACTCCTCGAAAAATGTAATTCAAGCCCTAATTTTTTTTTCAATTAAAGGAGCAAGGACCAAGGTTTCATTAAAAAAAAAAAAAAAAAGACAAAAAGAAAAAATGTGTTCTTATAAAATAAGGTTTTAAACTTCGGACTTTACAGGTAAATTTCTAAAAAACTGATTTTTTTTTTTTGTTTTAAATTTGAATATATTATTTATTGACCTTTTCTCTTCAATTTGTGATATATAAACCTATTAAACATAAATTAATTATTTACTTTTTAATAGACATTTCAAAATGGGGGGGGGGCGTGAAAATGGGGGGGCGTGAATTTAAAAAAAACGTTTGTCTAAAATATTATATTCGGTTTATTGGAAAGAACATAAAATTTCACATTGACCCTGAAAATATCGTAAAAATAGAATCAATAGAAAAATTTTGATAGATTTTTAAAATTTAAAAATTTAAAAATATTGAGTTTAAAAATTGAAAAATATTGAGTTCGGAAAATTCATTACTGTTTTAAAAAAAAAATAAAAATATTTTTATTACTTTTAAAACAACTGTAATAGTTTATTTTGGAAGTATAATCCATAAAGAAAATAAATAACCCACTTTTAACAGAGAAATTACGAGATTTTTATATTGTATTCGCAGTTTCGTGTTAGGGGTGTCAAAAATTCCTACAAAAATTCTGATACTGCTATCGGTGTTCTGTAGTAGCGTATCTGGATATTTACCCAATTTCCGTATTCAGCATAATCGAAAACTTCTAAAAGTGGTCATTTAAAAGAAAATTGTGGAGGTGAACTTAATCTAAAAAAATACCTTTTTTGAATGGTTTTTTATTTCGATAAAATTCACCTTTCAAAAATTGAAGGAGTATTTGGGCGTATATTTACGAAAGTTACGATTCGGGCCTGTTTCGAACGAATATCACATTTAGAATCGACGCCGATAAGTATTTTTGGCACTTCTCCATGTCGGCGACATATTAGCAAAAGAGACGAGTTATCTACCCCTGTTTTTCGCAAGAGAACTGAACGGCCATTATGTGAACCTCAAATATAAACAAGTGTTTACGATAACGCAAAAATATAACAAAATAACACAAAAATATGAAAATCAAAACATTTATTGTAAACAAAATTCATCAAAATATAATTTTTTTTCAATAAGTGGATTCATAACTGACAATAAAATTATAAATATGATAAAAACTCCAACGTTTATAGATTGTTTTTAGAATTTTTTTTTTTTTTTTTTACGATACGGTTGTATGAAAATGTAGGAAAATATTAAAAAAAAAAAAAAACAGGAAAAATTTATAGAAGTTTAAGAATAATTGTTTTTTGTATAGAAATATTATATAAAAATGTAGCAAAATGCAATTTTAGTTTGCATGCACTTTTAGAAAAGGAAAAGTTATCGACCCCTGTTCTTTCGCTGACAAGTGACATCTGTCTGCGGTTCTTGAAACTAAAATACACATATTCACCTCATGTCACTGACATGCAGAAGTGCCGCATTTTTTTTCATGATATTAAGACCTTTATTATCCAATGCATTCTTTATTGGTTTTCAGTAGTTAACATTTTGGCCCTCTTGCAATTTAGGCAAATGGAAATTAGGAAGATAGAAAAGGAACAGCAGTCGTCTGACACCGGTTGAAAGAATGCCATTTATTGGATAGAGAACTTATGACGTCATTTTATAAATAAACAATTTTTTACGCGTAATTTTAATTAATTAGAAACGATAAAAAGATACGATATTGAAATTGACAGTATTAGAAAACAACTTTTTTTTTAAATAAATGATTGTTTTAGAAATAAATAAATACATGCATTATTAACTGGAGAGCTAATTAACGCTTTTTAATTTAAAATAAAAGTAAAATAGTTCACTATAAGTCAGCGATCGAATTGTTACTTAAATGACTTTAACTCTTTTAAAAATGCTTCTACATTAATTATTTTTATACTATTATTAAATACTTATTAAATTTTTTTACAATAATTTCAATTCTTAAATTCTATCTTAAATTTTTTTTTTAAATTCTAAAAATACTATTAATTATTAAATACTTGTTTATTAAATTCTTTTCCAATCTTTTTCAACAATTTCAATTTTTAAATTTTATCAATATTTCATAGTAATGACATCATAATTTCTCTATCCAATCAAATTGCATTCTTTCAACCGGTGTCAAACAACTGCTGTTCCTTTTCTATCTTCCTAATTTCCATTTGCCTAAAGTGCAAGAGGGCCGACATTTTTTTTTTTCACTGCAGACGATACAAAACGAACCAAAACAATTTTACCGAACATAAGGTACCTCCAACACGCACCACAGATTTACCCCCCCTATGTAACACGATGTAACTGTAATATTATTTAATATTATCTTAACTTTTGTACCACTTTAAAAGAAGCTTCAAATAAACTGCTAGTATTTAAAAAAAAAAAAAAAAAAAAAAAAAAAAATTTACAGCATATGTATAATATAACCCTCTCTCTCTCTCTCTCTGAGGGCCGCGCCGCATCCGTCGCTATCCTGGTTCCCGGGAGCATACTTGTGATGTACTTCTGGCCGTGTTCGTCGCTTCCAGCTCACAGGACCATAGATGCAACCCAGCAGGGCTACATTCTTATTTGTCTAGTGGTGGACCCCTCAAGGGTGATCAGACTCTCACTGGTCACTGGAAAATATCTTCTGCTGCTCAGGGCACGCGAAATGTGCATGACCCTAAGTCTGTGTGGCAACATGTCGATTTCGGTCATCACTCTGGCTTCGTGCTGGATCCAGTCTATCTCTTTCATCATCTGGCGCCAGGGCATACCTGAAATAAACTGCATCTTCATTTCAGGCTGGCAAATCGAGAAACAAGGAAAAACTGGGACATTTTTATATAACGAAACAAAATAATTATTCATAAATCGTTTTACACTTGTTTAGTCGAGTTCTTTGATTCAAACTTCATGATGCAGGTTGTATACTTAAGTTCCACTAATCAATTTCCCAGCTAAGAACAAGAGATTTTCAACTTAGCTCTTATGAGGCCCCCCCCCCCCCCCCCCCGGGCGGGGTGAGAGCGATGTGTATGTCTTGATACCAGTCAGTAAAAAGCACTCTGGACCCTATTCTAAAAAAGACAATCGTTTTTATCAAATCAGAAATTCCTCCCTCCACCTTTTTGGAGTTATTCTTCTCTTTTCCATTATCTTATTCTTTTTTTTCTCTCGTGAACTCATTATTTTATTCTTTTCATTTTCTCTTTCTTTTCTCTTTTCTTCGTCTTTCATGACCATATCTCTCCCTAGGTTCAATTTATTTATCTGTCCAACCAACCCATCACTGGCTGGTGATCTGGCAGTTAAACATAACAGGTGGGCCCAAACGACAACACCTCCCAGACACCAGAGCAGACCTCCTGAACCCAAGTCATTGTACCTGTCTCACTCAATTAGTAGTTAAAATTCATTTTTTTTTTTTTTTTACCAAATCCAACTAGAAAAACAATCTCTTGTTTCACGAATCATATTATCAGATCTTATATTTTCTTTTCTCATTGAAATATTTACTCTTTTCTGGTGGACAGGAATCTCATAAACATCTGTTTTTCCTCTCCCATCTTCTCTTCCTCTATTTGAAAAGCAAGATCATCTGGTGTCGCCAGGGATCTCGTCGTATATGAAAATAATGAAAATGCGAAACAAAAATCGTGTTTACATTATTGACGCTTTAAAACAATGTTTCTTTATTGTGATCAAAAGCCTAAACACACCCATGTTTAAAACATTGAGCAAAAATCAACTAATTGTTAGATTTTTATGAAATTTTTGATACTTATTCATTTTTAGTTTAATTTTATATTAAAAGTAGGTTTCGTTAAATATATGAGGGGAAATATTTTTTTTCAGTGTTCTACCCTCCCCTTCCCCCATATTTCATGTTATGAAAACTAAACAAAATAAATTTAGGCTCATAAAAATTGCAACATTTTATAAGGCTTAAGTGTTTAAATAATTAAAGTATATATATAATTATAAAACTCAAACGACCTTGTAACGAGTATTGTAACCCACATCCAGTTTACGACTTCCGGTTGCGCATGCGTACATAAGCATAAACCCATAACAGCGTAAACAAATAAACGCAAATCACTACTTTTGCAGAATTTGACCTGCGCACTGAAATATTAACGTTATTATTTAGGAATTATTATTTAACATGGGAAGTGTGGGGATGTTTTTCAACTATTCTGTATTACAACTATACTGTCGCAATTTTCTTACAAATAAATCAACTTTGACCCGTTGACAACCATAAGAACAATTTACACACCGCCTTCCTGTTTTTTTAATTTATTCCTCAGTTTTTAATACACCTTTCTTAAAAACATTCATACATTTTCCTCTACACGACCAACATAAATACCCCCGAAAATGTTTTTTTTTTTAATTTGCGTTACAAATAATCAACGCGACATGTTTTTTTTCTCAATATATAATTAGTTAAATTACAAAAAAAAACAAAAAAAACAGAATTCTATAAAATGTTGAACATTTAAAAGATTTAAATAGAATAAAATTCCAATATTTCATATGAAATTTTAAACAGATTTTTGAATAAGGTTTTCAAATTAAAAAAAAATATTTTCATATAATCCTATTATAAATTTTCGTACTGTCTGTGTGTGACGCGGTTTGTCTCAGCCTACAGGCAATCCACTCAGGCAAGTTAGGTACCGAAATGAAGCTTATGAAGCGGATGTTTTAGTGATATTTATGTCCATGTTTGGTGTATGGAAATGCAAAAAAAAAAAAATTAAAAAAAAATAACTATTTACTAAATAACGTTTTATTTACTGGATATTTTTCCGGTACAAGGACTCAAGTTTGCCCAGCTGGGCAAACATGGGTGCTTGTATAAAAAAGCAAATTCAACTACAACTTGAAATCATTTTAATTGTTAAAAGATGTTTATTTCTAGGGTGGGTTGGAGGGGTCAACTTGATTTTAGCGCCTGTTTTCATAAAAAATGTACGGAGGTCTCTTATCAATAAAATTAACATAAACCATAGCAGAACCCCCCCCCCCCCAAATACTGTTTCCCTCATTCAATTAAGGCAACTAGGGCCTTCCATAAAAAGTACACACAATTACACGTAGACACAAAATGATGACGTGGTTGATAATGCATAAAATGTTGGTGATTTTACACAAACAATTGGACATCTCTACCGAACATTCCTTTACTATTTAATAATTTTGGTGCAACTTTACTATAGTATATCTTTGAAAAAACGCATTTTAGAGAAAAACATTATTACATACTTATGTATCATGCTGAAATTAGTATAAACAAGCCTGGGTGCCCGGCATTGCCTGAGTGTTTGTAGGTGTGGGTTGAGCAAAAAAAAAAAATTGTGGCAGGCTCAAACCCATGACGTGAAAGCGGAAATGAAAGTAGAGGTGTGTGTAAGGGTGTTGGTTGAGTGCAAAAAAAAAGTGCTAGTAGGCAGGTAGGCTCGAACCCATACCGCGAAGGAGAAAAGAAAGTGAAAAAAAAAAACGTGATGTGTTAGCTGTTGCACCCAGTTTTGGTAGGTAGGTAGGATCGAACCTAGAACGTTGAGGCGAAAAACTTGGTAAGTTACCCGTTCGCCCACGAAAGGAAAGTAACTGAAAACAATTTCAATTTAACGTTTATAAATGATAGGTGTGCAATGAATCTATTAGGTCAAAGGAAATGAAATTCCGCACTTAATTTTAACTGCAGGATAGTTCTTTTGAGTTTGTTTTTTACCCAACTTTGTCTGGTTTTGTTTCCCCAATGTGTTGGGGAAAACCAGCTCCCCTTTTATTAGGGGAGTGTCCAAATGAAAGCAATTGTCTGATACGACAGTAAAACCAACATTGACCAAACATCCATTTGCTTTTTGGAAGCTCCCGGCCCGTAGCTGAGAATCACAACTTAGTTTCACCTCAATTTCGCTTTCATACAAAAAAGCTGAATCAACACGAGACGGGCCGAAATAGCAAGAATTGTGTAAAAGTCATAAATAATAAATAAATAAATCTAGACACGACGCGCGTTCGCAAATCCTAGATATTATTGTCTAGGGGGTATATAAACAGTTGAAAGATATAGTAAACCCCCTCCCCCGGAACCCCAGCAAAAAAAGCCTTTCTTGGACATACAAAAACTCGTGCATGTGTTTTGCCTTATATATATATATATATATATATATATATATATATAGATTTGAAAAATTACAAAAAATGGTCAGATAATAAAAACATAATTTTTCAAAATTGCAATTTCATAGTAAATCAGATGCTTGAAAGCAGGGGGAGATAACTGCTTTCAAGTCAGCCATCTGGCTTATTCTCCATAATACTACACACGTTTTTTTTTTTTTTTTTTTTTTTTCAAAAATTAGCTCTAGCACATTTTCTACTGGATGATGTTTCATAAATTTTGGAATTTATACTAATTTCGACATGACACATAAAATATGTAATAATTTTGTAATTTTAAAATGTCCCTATAAAGATTTATTTGATTTATTTCCAGTTGTTTTACTCTTTCTTCAAGTCCCTTGTTGGCAAAGATGTTGTTGTAGAACTGAAAAATGATCTCAGGTAAAAAATTATAAATCTTTTTTATATCGATTTAATTTTTATTTCTATTTTTATTTTTGTGATGGGGAGGGGTTGTAAGTTTGTCGGTTCTTCTTCGTTATTGTATCAAAATTTGAAAATTGAAATATTGACTTTCAAGTGAAACCAATAGTATTTTCTGAATTGTCACAGTAATGAACATATCCAGAAATTATGAAAAACGATAAGGTACGAAATTAATTATCAATGAAAATAGTTTTCAAAAACAATTAGCAAACATGCGGTTTTGCAAAAAAGAAAAAAGAAACCAGAGTTCTAATTGTAACAAAAGGGAGATAATTATTTTCTGAAAATCTTTGGCCAACTTAGCAAAACTCAATTTTGCTAATTGACTTCGAAAACTGTTTTCATTGATAATTGATTTTCTATTTTATTAACGTCTAATTTTAATTGGTTCTAGGGAAGTAACTTGAAATATTTAGTTATTTCCCTTGATTATTTATTGAATAAAGTAATATTTTTTTTTTTTTTTTTTACTATAATCATTAATTTTGTCCTTGGTGACTATCAAATAAACTTGTTCCATGTCCTAAGCCAGAATATGTAAGGTTTGTAATTGTATTTTTGAATTTTAGCCAGACAATGAGAAAAGACAACTTATATAAAAGAGATTTGAAGACAAAAAGTAAAAGTAATTTTTGTTTATCCTTTTAATGTCTCGTTGGTTTTTAATGGCATGAATCTAAACAATTATTGACGTGTTTTTTTTTTTTCCATTTTTATCCATTTTTCCTTTTGTTTTCAAATCTTCCAGCATTTGTGGCACACTTCATTCTGTGGATCAATTTTTGAACATCAAATTGACGGACATCAGTGTTACAGATCCTGAAAAATATCCTCACATGGTAAGTGTCCAAATCCAGCCCCCGTCCACTAGTTGGTCCAGATCAGCGATTTATGGAAATTGGAGTACTAGGGTAGTTATGGTAAAAAATTTAATGAAAAAAAAAAAATAATTAGTGATATGGAATACTATTTCATAGTACGAGATGTTTAATTTGTATGTAGCTCGTTGTTCAGAGGGAAATTTTGTTTGCAACATAATTTTTCCTACCTGTCTACATGGATGGTGCAAGCATTTTGGTGAGAAGTTGAGGACACGGGTGAAAATTATAAAAAATGATTAATAGAGCTTTCGCGTCCACAAGTGATCTGTCTCTAATGGTGAAATTGTAATCCATTATCTCTTGCGATCTTGGTTACAACTGCTGTGCATGAGGCAAGACATTTTGCTGGCCAGAATGTCGTTGGCATAATATATTGTTTGTACATCTATAATATAAATCTCACCTGTCTGTTTAAATGTATGTATGTATGTCTGCCTAAAACTTTCGACAGAGGCGACCAATTTTGATGAGATCGGTATCGTTTTGAAGCTCAACCCTTCGGACGACAAGTATCGAAAAATTGGTTAAAAACATTAATTCCTTCACTCTCAACTGGGCACTTTGCTACAAGGTGGGCTCGCTTTTTTCGCCGATATTTTCAAAAGCCATCCCCTCTTTTCGATTTACTAGCCTTAATTTAAACCATCGCCACTTCCGATTTGGCGATGGACGCAACGGCAAAGACGTTTTTTTTGTTTTTTTTTTTGCTTTCTTTTCCTCCTTTGCGGTACGGGTTCGAGCCTGCCTGCCCACTACCACTTTTTTTTTTGCTTAACACACATCTCCAAACATCCGGACAATGCCGGGCACCCAGGCTAGTCTGCCATAAAGCCAAGGTTTTGTTGTCACTTTATTCATGAAAAAAAGGTTTTGTTGTCACTTTATTCATGAAAAAAAATGTCTGCCTAAAACTTTCGACAGAGGCGACCAATTTTGATGAGATCGGTATCGTTTTGAAGCTCAACCCTTCGGACGACAAGTATCGAAAAATTGGTTAAAAACATTAATTCCTTCACCCTCAACTGGGCACTTTGCTACAAGGAGGGCTCGCTTTTTTCGCCGATATTTTCAAAAGCCATCCCCTCTTTTCGATTTACTAGCCTTAATTTAAACCATCGCCACTTCCGATTTGGCGATGGACGCAACGGCAAAGACGTTTTTTTTTGTTTTTTTTTTTTGCTTTCTTTTCCTCCTTTGCGGTACGGGTTCGAGCCTGCCTGCCCACTACCACTTTTTTTTTTTGCTTAACACACATCTCCAAACATCCGGACAATGCCGGGCACCCAGGCTAGTCTGCCATAAAGCCAAGGTTTTGTTGTCACTTTATTCATGAAAAAAAAATGCAAAATCATTTTCTAATTGTTGGGCTGTGAAAGTTTTGATGTTGTTGCAATATTTTTTGACATATATTTTGGTATGATCGCAAAGATTTGGATGATTATGTTTATAGCCAGGGGTGATAAGAACAAACCAATCAGGTACCAGAATCGCTTTATAAAATATATTGAATCTTTTTGAATTCTTCATTCATAGCTTTTCATCTTGATATGAGAGGAGCATAACTGCTAAATTAATATCACCATTTTTTACCTGAGATTCAAAGCTTCTCCAACCTTTATCCATGACAACCTGAAAATTCTTCCTTCAAACTCCTCGGCCTAACATTTACGGACAATATAAACTGGAACAAATACATTGAAGATATTGCGAAGGCTGCTGCAAAGATGGTGGGTTCTCTCTATCAAGCTAGAAAATTATTCACATCTGAGAGTATCCTATACCTCTACAAGACCACCATTCGCCCATGCATGGAGTATTGTTGCCACATCTGGGCTGGTGCATCTACAACTAGTCTCTCCTTCTTCGATAGGGTCCAAAAAAGGGTCTCTAATCTAATAGGTCGCACTTTGTCGACTAGGCTCCAAACTCTGCCCCATCGCCACAATGTTGCATCTCTGTGCCTGTTTTAATGGAATGTGCTCTGATGAACTCGTTGCACTTGTGCCCCTCGACGTACATACCCCCCCCAAACCTATTTAGCAGCAAAATCATACCCCTTCACTGTTGAGATTCCTAAATGCCAGAAATCTTTCTACTCTAATAGTTTCTTCCCTCGAATGGCTAAACTTTGGAATTTCCTTCCTGCTACTTGCTTTCCTGACTGTACTGATATGCAGAAGTTTAAATGTAATGTAAACCAACATGTTGCTAATCTTTCCTAGTTCCTGGTCCCAATTAGTAGCCTCTTATGTCCAGATGGCGATATGCCTTGTCAGAGGTGAACGTGAGTAAAAAAGGAAAACTTGATTGATATTGCAATTTTTGCTTGAGACAACTACATTTAATATTTACAATTGGTTAATTTTCTTTTCTCTATGATAGTTATTTATTTTTCCTTTTTTCTCTTTTTTCCCCTTTTTTCTTTTTCTTTTCCTTTTTTTCATTTCCTTTTTTCTTATTTTTGTTTCCTTTCTTTTCTTTTTTCGTTTCTTTTACTCTTTTCCTTTTTCTTTTCCTTTCTTTTCCTTTTTTCTTTTCCTTTCTTTTCCTTTTTTCTTTTCCTTTCTTTTCCTTTTTTCTTTTCCTTTCTTTTCCTTTTTTCTTTTCCTTTCTTTTCCTTTTCCTTTCTTTTCCTTTTTTCTTTTCCTTTTTTCTTTTCCTTTTTTCTTTTCCTTTTTTCTTTTCCTTTTTTCTTTTCCTTTTTTCTTTTTCTTTTTTCTTTTCCTTTTTTCTTTTTCTTTTTTCTTTTCCTTTTTTCTTTTCCTTTTTTCTTTTTCTTTTTTCTTTTCCTTTTTTCTTTTCCTTTTTTCTTTTCCTTTTTTCTTTTCCTTTTTTCTTTTTCTTTTTTCTTTTCCTTTCTTTTTCTTTTTTCTTTTCCTTTTTTCTTTTCTTTTCCTTTTTTTCTTTTTCTTTTTGCATCATTTTCCTATTAAAAGAACGACTCTAGAGATTTAAGTGTAGGATGTTTTAACTGTGTTGACTAAAGTTCTTCTGACCCTGCATTAAGACGACTTCAGTTCGACCAGTATCTTTTGATGTTTATAAATTGATTGAAAATTGATGGAAACGTTTTCTTTTTTCTTTAAGTTGTCTGTGAAGAACTGTTTCATTCGTGGTTCTGTGGTTCGTTATGTTCAACTTCCTGCAGATGAATGTGATACCCAATTGTTGCAAGACGCAGCCCGTAAAGAAGCAGCCCAAAACAAGCAACGGTGATGATGATGGCACCACCATTCGTCATTTACCGTTTTCCATCCATTTTTGTTCATATGTACATAGCGTCTCCTCTTCATCAGCAAAACAGCTGTAATTAACAGAAACAAATAAACATTTCTTTACATTTTTGTTGTCTTTCATTTTAGTTTTATTTTCTTTTGTTTTACGGCATATCAACCCTTTTTGGGTTATTTAATGTCAAATCCAGTAATTTAAGGACAAGCTTTTATGCTTCAGGTTTTTTTTATATCTTCAAATATTTATTCATGGTGTTTGGTTTGGTTGTTTTGTACAGGAAATCTGTTTTGTCTGTTTTTGTTTTTCATTTTGCAGAACATGGTTGACTTTTGCAAAAGAAAAACAATGTTTGGTGCAGGTTGTATCAGGAAGCCAGTATCTTCAGACAGCCTGATCTGGTAGGTTATTATTTAATTATAAATAATATATATATTTCACCCTCAAATAAGGTATATTGCCACTTTGACAGAAGGAGCTACAATTTAGGACCATGTCTACAGGGACCTATGTAGGGAGTGTTCACATTATGTTTAAACTTCTACAGGTTAGTGCACCCAGGAGAGCAGGCATGGAATACCAAAGTTTAGCAGTTTGAAAGAAGAAACCATTAGAGTAGAAGGCTTTCGGGCATTCAGGGACCTTGACAGTAAAGGGGTGGGATTTTGCTACTTGTTAGTCTCTGGAATATGTACATCGAAAGGGCTCTAGGACTATCAGTTTGAATTCAAACAAGCAAAATGAAAAATAAATGAATTAGATAAACATTATGAATAGCATTTAAAATTATTTTAATAGTTGAAAACAATATTAGAACCATATGAAAAAAAATATCCGTGTTTTTTGTTATAAAAAATCTGAAATGAGAGTATTTTTATTCAGAGAATTGCAAAAAGCAGACGAGATAAAAAATGAAACGGTAAATAACATTTTATTCTGAAAAATGATGGCATTTTTTTTTTTTGTTTTTCATTTTTATTTCTTTGTTAATTTCATATTTTGTCTTCAGCACGTTTTCATCTTTAGGTGAAACTGCACTACATTAGCAAAATTCAGAAAACGAAAAAAATCGATTTATAAAAAAAACAAGAGTATCCACTGACAATTTAAACTAAACGTAATGATATCTATATCAGAAGTAAATATTACCACATTATTAAAAAAAAAAAAGAACAACAAAAAAACATGAGTTTGAAATCTTATCGTAAAAAAAACCCAGTCGCTGTATTTCTTTGGGAAGCCATAACATAACAAGGGAAGTAACTCAATTATGCTAAAAGCAAGGTAAAACAATTTATTTAAAAAAAAAAAAAAGTGGCAATAGTTACTATTTACCTCCATTTGGAAGTCAATTTTTTTTTTTTTTTTTTTTTTTTAGCCAAACATTTTATTTTCACTAATTTTCGTCAGAAAATGTTTTCTTTAACAAATTTTTTACATTGATATTTTTTTTGGATTCATTACTGTAACATGGCGATTAAGTAGAGACCATTAGTTTACCTTGAAATTTAATTAAAACAATTTTTAATTTTGCTATTATAGTATAATTGCACCCATCTTTATTGCTCACAGTCTCATGTATTGCAGACACTCCCTTCTTTTTTTATGGATGTGTGTGTGGAGTTTCCCAGTTATTACCTCCTTTTTTTGAGGTGATAGTACAGTATCTGATGCCATGATATCAACCAATTAAGTATTATCTTATTTTATTTGTTTTAGGAGGAAAAGATGAATCGTTTCAGGCTCTACCTCCTCCTTTGGCGAGCAGTATAGCATATATTAATTTATATAAAATTCATAAAGAGTTTGATTTTATCATTTGGTTAATTAATATTTGCAAAATAAAAAAAGCAAAAGAGAAATGCGCAAAATTAAAATAAAAATAGTGGTTTAATTTGCACGGTCAAATCAGACAAAACTAATCAATAAAATTTGACGGCTGTTTGGAAAACTATCTTTTTCAATGTAACCGTTTAAAATTACGATAGAAAAATGTGAGTATGAAAAGTAATATTAAGTTTAAACATGGAAAAGTAAAGGACTATTTGTTAAACTGGAAAAGAAAAGAACAAGATATTCTAGTAAAAAAATATAATAAATTTATAACTTAAAATATTGCAGCATTAAGACTTGATTATATAATGTTATGAATTGAATTTTAAAAAAAATTCTTAATGCTACAATATTTTAAGTTATAAATTTATATTTTTTTACTAGAATATCTTGTCCTTTTCTTTTCCAGTTTTAACAATTAGTCCTTTACTTTTCCATGTTTAAGCTTAACCATATTACTTTTCATGCTTGCATTTTTCTATTGTAATCCATGATTTTTCCAGGCTTCCAATAAATTCACTTGTTCTTTGTTTAATTTCAGTCTTATTTTTTTGCCCCATAAACATGTAATAACAATGTACGGCACTCTTGTTTTCAATAAAATCCCCCCACCCCCAATTATCTCCATTTCATTCTCTGTTTCACTTGTTACTTCTCTTTTTGCAAGAGCGGTGAATTGGTAGCAACAGTAGTTGCTGAAGCGATGTGGTTGCTATGGAAACCAGTCATAAAAATGTTGCTCACCTCCTTACGTTTTTTTTACGATTTTGAACACCAGTAAATTCATCATAACTTTCGTTTTACTGAACAAAAATTAATTTTTTTTTTTCACAATATAGCTGAGAAGGTGATCTATAAACTAATAATTGTTTGAAATTTGGTCGAAAAATAAGTGAGCGGTGAAGCTTTAAAGAAGTTATAAATTACTAAAACTGCCACTTAACCATATATTCGAACAGTGTTTGAATGAGGAAATCATACGATAAAAAGTTACTTTAAAATGAAAAAAAAAAAAAAACAAAACAATAAGTAACTTCAAATAAAAAGAAACATTAAAAAAAAAAAATAGAACAAAATGACGTTCGAACATAATTTCATTACAGACAACAAAATGACTAGTCCAGAATTAAATTAAAAATATGAAAGTCAAACAATGTATCTGAAATAATTTAAAGGTTTCAAATTTTTTTACTGCGTGCATAATTTCTTTTCTTACCACAAAAATTATTTAACAAAGTGTTCCAAACAATTTTTGATAGTGTTACTATGATCACGAAAGTCAACAAAAAAAAAAAAAAAAAATGAGAAAAGCTCTATTAATTTGAAAATAGCAGTTCATTTAAAGTAATTTTGTAGTCTCATATGACAATTAAAACCAATAACTGTGACGTCAACAGAAAAGTGAGATTCAATGAAACTGCATTCACTTTACAAAGGTCATGATGTAGTTCGTTCTTTGCAGCCTATTTAAATATTATTTTAAAATAAGGTGCTTATTCAGATTGGCACTTATGGTGGCAATTAAAAGTAAAGAAAATACAGAAATGTCTGTATGATATATGTGTAGTGACCACCTAACCCAAATCACTCGTCACATTAACAAAAGAATTCATACGGCCGGAATCTATTCATTGTGGGGACATTTTGATTGTGTCGCTGAACACCTATGCAAATCTGTCTCACGCAAGAAAACGCGTAATGCGTCATTTTGACACACAAACTAATGGGACTACATTTTTATCTCTTCATGTATGAATACAGTAAACAGATTAGAACATTCAAGAAAGCCGGTATATAAAGATTAACCTGCCAAAATTTAAACAGTCGATAAAGCAGTTCCACAAGTAATCATCACCGCTGCCCGTGGTTATCACATACGCCAGATTCCAACTATTTAGATGTAAAACAACATCGCCAAGAATGCCACAGAACAGTCAGTTTTTCTCAACACACTATAAGGCACTTTATAAAATCTCTAATACTAACTATTACTACGGTACTATCTTATTGATTACTGTACACACAATAACCCTTATCCCCGAGTGGCTTCCGGGCCTTGATAAGTGGTGAAAAAAAAAAAAAAAACTATCGTCGCTGCCTATAATGCTGCTGGAAGATAACTCTAAAAGGACGGTTAAGGACTACCAAATTCAGACAGCCATTCCACACAGCCCAGTAATGATTCCCTGATCTACAGACAATCTTTCGCAGACTGAATAACCGGCTCGAAATTATCATCATGCGTACTCAACTGCTAGTACCCAAATCTGCACGGATTAAAGTGTCGGATAAAACGGCAAATGAATGAAATATTCTATTTCTCATTAAGGAACCTAACGCCAGCAACAATGAATAAACATTTTATGCTTACAAAATTTTTTTCCACTATTTCACTTTCGTAAAGTTTTTGTCATTAAATTACGCTAACTTGATATCTTCCTTAGTCGCGAAGGATTTTTCAGTCACTTAAAAACTATCAGTCATACACTCTCAATCAAGTAATATTCTTTCCCCCACTCCAAAGACGTTCCCAAATCTTTGCCTTATAACACACATCTCACCGTACAATTAATGGACCCCAATCCTTTCAATTTCCTCCACGTAGGGGAGACAGAGCACAATCCAGAAGAAATCTGACTTGTACCTCTAAACACTAAAAATGATTTTCTTCTGGTTAATAAAAAACTGTTATTTAAAACGTTTGTAATTGTTCCAGAGTTGTAGCTATTTGCTGATGTATTTTTTAAATTTTTTATTTTTACTTGCTAGAAAAAAGGTGTTTCTACCCATGCTCTCTACTTCAACATCAATTCAGAGACCGATCGATCCATCTTCCCTCTATATACATATCAGTCACGGAACAAAGATGAAATATTCCAAAAATCATGTAATTTGATCAAGTATTAAAAAAAAAAAAAAAAAAAAAAAAAAAAAATCAAATTTCACTCCGTGTCCAAAAAGGGGGGAAAATATCAGTGGTGATAAGATCTAAGGGAGACAACCGATTTTAATTTCAAATTTTATTTGGTGGAGGACAGGGCATAATGTCGGAAAGACAACGTAAATGTAAGATTTAAAACGGAACAATAACTATATTATATTAAGTACATTTTAATTTTTATTTTTTCAGAAAATAAAATTTTCAAATTGTGAAAGCATTTTTTAGAAGGGCTATTTTATACAAGTTCAAAGCAAAATTTGAAAAATATTAAAATGCCTTCGGCCTTCACTTAAAAAACGGCAAATTTGTTTTTCGAAAAAACAAAAAACAAAACAAAAAACAAAAAAAAAACAAAAACAAACAACAAAAAAACAAAACAAAAACAAACAAAATAAAACAAAACACTACTTGATCAATTTTTGTGATTTTTGGAATATGCCATCTTTATTCCATGATAAGTAGTTACAAGAGAAAAGTTTTCCTGCATTTTTGTTTATCGGCATGAATGCCAATCTGTAGGGACTGCCAAACGATTGTTAAAAATGGGCCGCATGTTTCCGTGATGTCAGACTTGTGTTAACTATACGAACTATGGAAAAGAAGAAGCGACTTAATGATTTTTTAAAACCTTTGTTTATCTTCTTCAAACTGCAATTAATAATTTATCTTTGTTATAATTTTGTTAGATTTTAAGATTTACACAGTTTAATGATTAATAATATTATAAACATTTGTATATTAAATATGAAATACAGTTTTACTGAATTTTCATTTGGTTACCTATGGGCTTCCATATTTTGTTCGGTAAAAAGAGACAAACAAAATATGAGGGGGGGGCTACAAAATGCTTAATATTTGTGCAATAATATTTTCAAATTGGTTTTAAGCTGGCGATAAAATAGCTGACAAGGGTCATGTCTATATTAAAACTTAATATTAAAAAAAAAAAATTAAACACAATTAATTATAAATCTATGTTGTAACGGAACATTTTGAAATAGTGGAATTTTAATCGTTTTAATCTTTTAAAAATTAATAAATGTTTACGAAGTTTCTTTTTCTTGGCAATTCAACTGATTATAGTATATATTAATTCGAAAAAACACTATTAAAAAAAAATGATATTAAGTTTATATCATTTTTTTTAATTGCAACTGCAAGGTAAATTTTTGTCCAATATGTGTATTTAAATGTTTAAAAATAAATGTTTTACTTATTTGAACTCTTATGTTTCAAAATAAATAGAAATTTCGATAGATTTAAATATATTTTGTTCGAATTTCGAAAAAAATAAATATGAGGGGGAGGGCGCACTAAAAAAAAAAATATTTCCCCTCGTATATTTTACGAAAACTGCATTTTATATGCAATTTCATTCTAAAATGGATAAGTATCGAAAATTTCACGAAAATCTGACCATTAGTTTATTTATGCTAGATTTATTAAACACGGGTATGTTTTCACGTTCGGAATGTCTACTACATGGGAACGTTATTTTAAAGCGCCAATTATGTAAACACGATTTTCGGCTCGCAATTTCATTATTTTCGTTCGATGAAAAAAATGTTAAAAAATTACTACTGGTTTATTTTGCTCTTCTTTTAAATGGTATAAAAGTTATACTGATAATATTAATTTATAATAAAGTTACATCGTGTTACATATAGGGTGGGGTAATTCCGTGGTGAATTTTGGCAGTCCCTACCAATCTGAATAAGCACTTAAAAGGTTTGGGTTGGATTATCTCGCCTGGTGGCATGGCGGCTAACTGAATTAAAAATGGCCAACTTCATTGTCTAAATCAGTAAATTACCGCTGTTTTTTATTTATTTATTTATTTATTCTTTTAGAAAAACAAACAAACAAACTAGTGTTTAAGATAAACACCCAAAAGACTTTTCTGTCTTTTTTTTTTTAAATATAAAGTAATTTAAGATCACCGTGTTAAATTATAATTAAGAAACGATCAAGGGGAGATAAATCACACCGGTACGGTTTTAACAATTCTATTGATGTGACTGACTGAGGAAACTTGGTTTGCTCATTTTTTTTTTAAAGATTTTTTTTTTTACTCACTTTCACTCCAAACAACACACATTACCACATGGACGTAAAGGGCTACTAATTGGGACCATGTCTAGTAAAGATTAACAAGATGTTGGTTTACATTACATTTAAACTTCTGCATATCGGTACAGTCAAGGAAGCAAGTAGCAGGAAGGGAATTCCAGTCTAGCTGTTCGAGAGAAGAAACTATTAGAGTAAAAAACTTTCTGGCATTTAGGGACCTCAACAGTGAAGGGGTGTGATTTTGCTGCTAAGCGAGTTTATTGGGGATATGTACGTCAAGCGGACAAGTGCAATGAGTTCGTCTGAGTACATTCCATTAAAATACTTGTAAAACAGACACAGTGGTGCAACATTACGACAATGGGACAGGGGTTGGAGCCTAGTCGACAAAGTGGGACCTATTAGATTGGAGACCCTTTTTTGAACCCTATCAAAGAGGGAGAAACTAGCAGTAGATACATCAGCCCAGATGTGGCAACAATACTCCATGCATGGGCGAATGGTGGCTTTATAGTGGTACAGGATACTTATAGGAGAGAAATGTTGTGCATTTCTCTCCTAATAATTACTTAAATAAACACAAGGCCAAACGACATTGCTTTTAACAAAACAACAACAAAGGGTTTGAAAGAAAGAAAGTATAAATGTCTGTTTTAAGGTGTCGTCTGCCATCAGACTGCTGTCGTCAACAAGTAGCAGTGGGAAGGGTGAGTGAGAGAGGTCTGTATAGGTTGCTTGAAAGAAGAAAAAAAAACCCAAACCTCTGGCAGTAGCAGCTGAGATCCCAAAGGGCTAAAAATAGTTCTTAAGGGGACAGCTCAAATCAATGCGCCCTGCCAACCGATTGGTCAGTGTGGCCGAATCACTTTGGCACTGGGTATTTATTGGCTTATAGTAAATAGTTTGTTAACTGCTACATACTCTCAGGTGTGAGTAGTTTTCTAGTACAATAGAGGGAGCCCACCTTCTTTGCAGCAGCCTTTGCAATGTCCTCAATGTCAATGTATTTGCTCCAGTTCATATTTCCGAGGAGTTTAAAGGAAGAATTCTCAAGTAGGGAGTTATTTGTCATGGATATTAATGATTGGAGAGGCTTCTTGTAAATGTTAAAGGAGAGCAGCTTAGTCTTACTAGTGTTAAATGTTGCCATCCGTTTGTGGCCCCATCCCATTACAGTTTGGAGGTCATTCTCAGTCATTGTCTTAGAAATAGAAGTCATATGCACAAATCTATGAAACAATCCTGGATCAATCTCAACCAGTGCAAGAGTTTTATCACGTTGGCTGAACTTATTTGGGGTGTTTTCAGCCAAACTGCATGTCCTTATGTAACGAATGTTCGTTCTCTACTCCTATGTCAGAATGAGTCTTGGTTCATTTTTAGTTGAGCGACTGCATCTTTGAATCCTTCAACATTGTGTTGATGAATTTTTTTGCGTTGATGAATTTCAGTTATGACAACAGGACCATTGCCAACACCCTCAAAATGCAAATCTAAACAGTTCAATGATTATAGAGTAGTGCTGGTCCAGAAAACATATTTGGTTTTACAACTTTGCCACTTGTATGTGGGGTTAGTCGTAAAAAAGTGTTACTATTAATTGATAGTAGTTTTAAGTTAAAACTAGCAAGGAGACCCAACGTTGCCTGTGATTGAATGAAGATTAACAAATTTTTCCAACTTCCCATACTTTTACTGTTATCAAAATGAAGTTGCATATTTTTCAATCAAATCGATGGATTGCCTGCTCTTATTGAGGATTCACCGCTGTGACCTTGGAGGAAGCACCACATGCCTCCTCGCAGCCCACAATGCATTGTAGTTTACATTGTAATGTAGAGAACCTAATGTTAATTTTATAAAATTATTTTTATAAAATGGATTTGTGACAACCGTCATGGAAACATGCGTCCAAGGATGACGTGTGCATATTGTAAAAAATAACCTGGGATTGACCTTTACTCCTGACCTGAAATGGAACATGTACATCAAGTCAGTTGCCAAGTTCGCTGGAAAAATGGTAGGATCCTTCTACCGCTCCAGAAGATATTTCACTGCTGATGCAATTCTCTATCTATATAAAAGCCAAGTACGTCCAAGGATGGAGTACTGCTGCCATATATGGGCAGGAGTTGCTAAAAACAGCCTATCCTGCCTTGACAGAGTACAAAATAGGCTTCGTGACTTAGTGGGGGATGCCCTTTTATCTTCCCTGCAACCTCTCTCCCATAGAAGAGACGTTGCGAGCCTGTCTTTGTTTTATCGTTACTTCCATGGCAAGTTCTCGCCTGAGTTTCAATCTCTGGTCCCCCCTCGCCAATCTTTCACGAAAAACACCCGTCTAGCCGAATCCACTGTGAAAAATTTCCCACACTCTTTATCTGTGCCTTAATCAAAACGTGGATTCCATGAACAAAGCTTCTTTCTTAGAACTGCACGCCTGTGGAACTCTGTTCCGTCTGCCTGTTTCCCACCTGACTGCAACCTGGATGTCTTCAAGTCCAACATAAACAAATTCCTGATGAACCGTCCCCTTAAGTAAGACACTTTATCAAATCTCCAATACTAACGATTACTACAATACTATCCCATTGATTACTGTACACGCAATAACCCTTATCCCCGAGTGGCTTCCGGACCTTGATAAGTGGTGACTACCTTGTAAACAAAAAACAAAAACAAAAAAAAAAAACGACACTCCAACTCGTAACCCGATTGATAGGAAACGAAAAGGTAACGTATGTAAATTAAGACGCGGTCGAATTTGGGCAAATAAAAAGCTGATATTTTTTTCCATTGACGGGAACGTTTTTTGTTCACTCAGAGTCATTCAAACGTACTGTGAATTCACGTGTCAATGGGAAGAAAATAAAAAACAAGCAAAAAAAAAACCCGATTTCCTACGAACGTTGAAACAGAGAAAGAAAAAAAGGATTGTCGTTTTTGCGTGTGCTGAGAACATTGCAATCCGAAAGAAAAGTTTTTTTTTTTACACGAATATTTAACGGTATTCAGCAGTTCAAAGAAAAACTTCAACACTTCAGAATTTAATTAAAGTTTAAAATACAAAAGTCAAGTATTATGGTTCAGTTGTACTCTAAACAGAAACATGTGTTTTGAACACGCTCCTGTCTTATCAAAGAATCTACTATTAATTTTATATGTTGATCCCTTCTGCTTATGGAGTGCTAAAACTTCTCAAATGCACTTACACTATGTAAGGTGTTAACTTTGGTTACAATCGAGCTTCCTTGTTTAATCGGATTTTCGTTCGATTATCGATTTTCGATACTTATCGGGCATTCTGATACGAAACCTATATAAAAACACTCCCAGACACATCATCATCATCATCATCATCATCATCATCATCATCATCTCTCTCTCTCTCTCTCTCTCTCTCTCTCTCTCTCTCTCTCTCTCTCTCTCTCTCTCTCTCTCTCTCTCACACACACGCACACACACACACACACACACACACACACACACACACACACACACATACACACACAAAGTGCCTTGAAGCAATTTACTATCCGAAAGTAAAAAAAAAAGAGCCTGAGTGGGTTTGTTTTACTGTACTCATAGATTCGAAAAAGTTGTCAAAAAACAAATATATAACAAATAAATGTTATCAAAAGTTACTTTTCTAACTAACTGGATATGTTTTTAGTGTTTATATTTAATGTAACATGTTTATTCAGTTCGAAAAACATACAGTGCTTACCGATGTATTGGAAAATTCAAAATGGCGGCCGACTCTCTCTCGAAGACGGTAAGTTTGGGAAAATTAGTTATAAATAAAAAAACAAACAGTCAAAATACTGTTAAAAACCCGCCGAATATATATCAGCCTATGTCACGGTAACATATATTGAGCGAGTTTCTAATAGTATTTTGTGTGTGTGTGTGTGTGTGTGTTTTTATTTATAACTAATTTTCCCAAACTTACCGCCTCAAAGACAGAGTCGGGTGCCATTTTAATTTTTCGAATACATCGGTAAACACTGTATGTTTTTCGAGCTGAATAAACATGTTACATTAAATATAAACACTAAAAACATATCCAGTTAGTTAGAAAAGTAACTTATCTTGCCTTTGATAACATTTATTTGTTATATATTTGTTCTTTGACAACTTTTTTGAATCTATGTGTACAGTAAAACAAACCCGCCTGAGTTTCAAAAATGTATTCCAAACGTAGACAAGAAATATTAAAAAAAAAAACGGCATTCCAAACCAAAGCGTGATAAGAAAAGAAAAAAGAAAAAAAAAAAACGAAAGCGTGACAAATAAAACAAAGTGAAAACTTGAAGTAAAAAAACTTTACACAATAGCAAGAACCCGTCGGTATGAATTACCTCCCCTAGATCATTTCTCAAAGAACGATAATCCAACATGGAAATAGAGTTGTATCCCTTTAAACTTCTGTATGAGGGGAGGGGCGTACCAAAAAATATAAAACTAATGAATGAGTGTTTTATTATAAAACAAATGGCGTTTATTTTGAAGATTACAGCGTGAAAATATAGTCAGAAACCAAGTAGAAAGGCATTTCAATAAGTTCATATTTACTCGACTCCACACGAAGGCAATGTTGTTTGATTATTTTCTTCATCAATATCCGTGTGCAAACGTTACAATGTTCATGGTGTTGCCTTGTACGATAGCTCGGTGAGTGTGTGGTTACTCTGGAACATACAAGCGGTCTTTCGGACTTGTTCTTACAACCATCCGCCCAATACATACGTTTGAATTGTGAAGTATCGGAAAAGAAGACACCAAAACGTAATTATACACAATTTTATTATAATTGAACATCCATTGTTTGTATTACGGTCATTAATAGGTTTCAAAACTACTGGACATAACTGAAATAAAAATCGTCTCGCCTCTTCCACGTATCTTTGTGGAGTTCTTGTCTGAATGGCGCGATCGTTTAATAAATGATCAACCACACACCAATAACTAACCGGTATTTTTGCAGAAGTCATTGATGTAAGGGAGATAACTCTATTTGACTAAGAGATTCGTTATTTATTTATTTATTATTTTTTTTTTCTGGAGAGAATTCGAGGCAATGAATTGTAAGTTTTATTAAATGAAACTTTTTATTAATACAATGTTAACGTTATTAATATAAAAAATAGCTGTGTTTCATTTTTGTGACAACGTTAAAGACTTCATTTTTGTGTTATAAATATAATAAATTTTGTTACATTAAAAAGAAAAGTCGTCGCAGCTTTCCTTTCCATGGTGTATGTTTCCTTTCTTTTTTTTCTTTTAATATTGAAAACATTAAAATTATTTTTAATTTAAAAAAATTGTTTAATAAGCGTTACAATTTCGCATTTTTTCCTTTTTTATTTTTTTATTTTTCTGATATTATTCATGCTTTAACATTTATTTTAAATAAAATGTACAATTCCTCAAATTTGCGTTGGTTTCAACGTATCAAATTCTAAAAAAAAAAAAAGACAAAAAGAAAAAACGAAGTTTTGACTCAAATGGAGCTATCTCATTTATATCAACAACTTTCGTATTTGTAATCATGTTAACATTCCTTTATTTTCTTTTTAAAGTCGATGAGTTCATTTTCTTCTGATTACTATGGAGTCTGACATGAATAGCGCGGTTAATGCAACACTGAGTTAGACGCAACTTACTTGTGCTAACGAATGCAAATGAGTCAACAAAGGTTACCGATGACATAGATCAAACCTAGGACTTCCATTAACAGGGCATGCACTTTTGTTGCGGAACAGATCAGTAAGTGTATTTTAGATGCAAGCCAGTTAACGAGAATTACAGCCTCCATGCACACCCTGATATAAATAGAAACGCACATGGGGATTTTTCGGTCAGTCATTAAGTCAGTCAGTTGAGATTTGAAAGTTGTGTTCGAGAGTCTACAGTCCAAATTTCGAGAGCTTAGTAGAACGTTTTCGTGGAGCAATGAGAGGCAGCTATATATGGAAGATGAATCAAAGCTAGGTAGAGAACAGGGGCACGCTATTTGACTGTGAAACCAATAAAGTCCCAATTGTCCAAAGAATGAACTTTGCATTGTTGTTATGAGGCGAACTGACACGGTCAAGAGATGTGACGAAAATATAAAAAGGTACGTTTCTACTTTTATTTTATAAATCCCCCAAAAAGGTTGAGGGGCCGTAGATATGAACATTGACTCAAGACAAACAGACACCATCCTTCATCCCACCTTTCCCTCCACAGACGTAATAAGGTGAGTTAAGAGTGGAATAAATTTAAAAAAAAATTGACATAATAATTACATGAATGACTATGTGCTATAAAACAGGTGCTGTTAAGAATTGAACATTAAGATGGACAACATTTAGAAATTTGAAATATAGACTTTTGTCATATATATATATATATATATATATATATATATATATATATATATATACTAGCTGGACGCCTGGCGTTGCTCGGTCGTACAATATGCTTAAACATGATATTTTAATTTATGCAGATTGCATATGTATTATTATAGAATCAATCCTATATTGAATATTGTATATTATGAGGAATAATTTAACTAATGGACTAATTCGCAAAAAAAGAAAAATTTTTTTTTGATAATAATGATAATGTCGTTCATCAAATTCCGTCTGTGTTTGTTTACAATATTACGTCAGACGTGTGTGTATATATATACACACATATATATATATATATATATATATATATATATATGTGTGCGTGTGTGTGTGTGTATGTATATATATATATACATACATAGAGAGAGAGAGAGAGAGAGAAAGAGAGGGAGAGAAATAAAAAAGGAACAAACCAAGTTCATCAACGTTTCGTCTTTATTTATTTAGAATGAGAGAGAAACGCATGCACACACACACACAAATACACATGTATCCCAATGTGTAACACAATCGTTTGGTCTGAGTTGCTGTTTGAAACGACACGATGCCTAAAGAGAATAGAAATTGGATCTTGAATTTACTTTCAACATCTACGTAACTCTCACTTCCCTTATTTTGTCCTTTAGTTCTCGCATTCCATAATCGATTTTTTTCTGAAAAAAAGGAAAGAATTGATGTTTTATAGCTCAGAATCTATTCCATCTTACACTTATCGTTGGAAAGTTTGTGACCTTGAAATAGTATTCTCTTATTTTTAGCTCCTTACATCAAGTGGCTTCATGTCTTGTTTGAAGCGATTTCCATAAAAAAAGAACTCGAAATTAGCAGTGAGGCCAGTGCATCACCAAAGACCACCCTTGGTACATGTAAATCTAGTATCTGTATCTAGTAAATGTATTTATTTATGTTGCATCACCAAAATGTTGCATCGCCAAAATGTTGCATCGCCAAAATGTCGCATCACCAAAATATCGCATCACCAAAATGTCACATCACCAAAATGTGGCATCGCCAAAATGTGGCATCGCCAAAATGTCGCATCACCAAAATGTGGCATCGCCAAAATGTCGCATCGCCAAAATGTGGCATCACCAAAATGTGGCATCACCAACATGTAACATCACCAAAATGTGGCATCGCCAAAATGTGGCATCGCCAAAATGTCGCATCACCAAAAGGTCGCATCGCCTAAATGTCGCATCTCCAAAATGTCGCATCACCAAAATGTGGCATCACCAAAATGTGGCATCACCAAAATGTGGCATCGCCAAAATGTGGCATCACCAAAATGTCGCATCACCAAAATGTGGCATCGCCAAAATGTCGCATCGCCAAAATGTCGCATCGCCAAAATGTCGCATCGCCAAAATGTGGCATCACCAAAATGTGGCATCACCAACATGTAACATCACCAAAATGTGGCATCGCCAAAATGTGGCATCGCCAAAATGTCGCATCACCAAAAGGTCGCATCGCCTAAATGTCGCATCTCCAAAATGTCGCATCACCAAAATGTCGCATCACCAAAATGTCGCATCACCCAAATGTCGCATCACCAAAATGTGGCATCGCCAAAATGTCGCATCACCAAAATGTCGCATCACCAAAATGTCGCATCACCCAAATGTCGCATCACCAAAATGTGGCATCACCAAAATGTGGCATCACCAAAATGTGGCATCACCAAAATGTCGCATCGCCAAAATGTCGCATCACCAAAATGTCGCATCACACAAAATGTGGCATCACCAAAATGTCGCATCACCAAAATGTGGCATCGCCAAAATGTCGCATCACCAAAATGTCGCATCACCAAAATGTCGCATCACCAAAATGTGGCATCACCCAAATGTCGCATCACCAAAATGTGGCATCACCAAAATGTGGCATCGCCAAAATGTGGAATCACCAAAATGTTGCATCACCAAAATGTGGCATCGCCAAAATGTCGCATCACCAAAATGTGGCATCACCAAAATGTGGCATAACCAAAATGTGGCATCACCAAAATGTGGCATCACTAAAATGTCGCACCACCAAAATGTGGCATCACCAAAATGTGGCATCACCAAAACGTGGCATCACCAAAATGTCGCATCGCCAAAATGTCGCATCACCAAAATGTCGCATCGCCAAAATGTTGCATCACCAAAATGTCGCATCACCAAAATGTGGCATCGCCAAAATGTGGCATCACCAAAATGTGGCATCACCAAAATGTCGCACCACCAAAATGTCGCATCGCCAAAATGTCGCATCGCCAAAATGTGGCATCACCAAAATGTGGCATCACCAAAATGTCGCATCACCAAAATGTGGCATCACCAAAATGTGGCATCGCCAAAATGTTGCATCACCAAAATGTCGCATCACCAAAATGTGGCATCGCCAAAATGTCGCATCACTAAAATGTGGCATCACAAAAATGTCGCATCACTAAAATGTGGCATCACCAAAATGTCGCATCACCAAAATGTCGCATCACCAAAATGTGGCATCGCCAAAATGTTGCATCACCAAAATGTCGCATCACCAAAATGTGGCATCGCCAAAATGTCGCATCACTAAAATGTGGCATCACCAAAATGTCGCATCACTAAAATGTGGCATCACCAAAATGTCGCATCACTAAAATGTGGCATCACCAAAATGTCGCATCACCAAAATGTCGCATCACCAAAATGTGGCATCGCCAAAATGTTGCATCACCAAAATGTCGCATCACCAAAATGTGGCATCGCCAAAATGTCGCATCACTAAAATGTGGCATCACCAAAATGTCGCATCACTAAAATGTGGCATCACCAAAATGTCGCATCACTAAAATGTGGCATCACCAAAATGTCGCATCACCAAAATGTCGACTCACCAAAATGTGGCATCGCCAAAATGTTGCATCACCAAAATGTCGCATCACCAAAATGTGGCATCGCCAAAATGTTGCATCACCAAAATGTCGCATCACCAAAATGTGGCATCGCCAAAATGTGGCATCACCAAAATGTGGCATCGCCAAAATGTCGCATCACCAAAATGTCGCATAACCAAAATGTCGCATCACCAAAATGTCGCATCACCAAAATGTGGCATCGCCAAAATGTCGCATCACCAAAATCTGGCATCGCCAAAATGCTGCATCACCAAAATGTGGCATCACAAAAATGTGGCATCAACAAAATGCGGCATCACCAAAATGTGGCATCGCCAAAATGTGGCATCGCCAGAATGTGGCATCGCCAAAATGTCGCATCACCAAAATGTCGCATCGCCAAAATGCCACATCACCAAAATGTCGCATCGCCAAAATGTGGCATCGCCAAAATGTCGCATCACCAAAATGTCGCATCACCAAAATGTCGCATCACCAAAATGTCGCATCGCCAAAATGTCGCATCACCAAAATGTCGCATCGCCAAAATGTGGCATCGCCAAAATGTCGCTTCACAATAATATCGCATCACCAAAATGTGGCATCACCAAAATGTGGCATCACCAAAATGTGGCATCACCAAAATGTGGCATCACCAAAATGTCGCATCACCAAAATGTGGCATCGCCAAAATGTCGCATCACCAAAATGTCGCATCACCAAAATGTCGCATCGCCAAAATGTGGCATCACCAAAATGTGGCATCGCCAAAATGTGGCATCGCCAAAATGTGGCATCGCCAAAATGTCGCATCACCAAAATGTCGCATCACCAAAATGTCGCATCACTAAAATGTGGCATCACCAAAATGTCGCATCACCAAAATGTCGCATCACCAAAATGTGGCATCGCCAAAATGTTGCATCACCAAAATGTCGCATCACCAAAATGTGGCATCGCCAAAATGTCGCATCACTAAAATGTGGCATCACCAAAATGTCGCATCACTAAAATGTGGCATCACCAAAATGTCGCATCACTAAAATGTGGCATCACCAAAATGTCGCATCACCAAAATGTCGCATCACCAAAATGTGGCATCGCCAAAATGTTGCATCACCAAAATGTCGCATCACCAAAATGTGGCATCGCCAAAATGTCGCATCACTAAAATGTGGCATCACCAAAATGTCGCATCACTAAAATGTCGCATCACCAAAATGTCGCATCACTAAAATGTGGCATCACCAAAATGTGGCATCGCCAAAATGTGGCATCACCAAAATGTCGCATCACCAAAATGTGGCATCGCCAAAATGTCGCATCACCAAAATGTCGCATCACCAAAATGTGGCATCACCAAAATGTGGCATCACCAAAATGTCGCATCACTAAAATGTCGCACCACCAAAATGTCGCATCACCAAAATGTGGCATCACCAAAATGTGGCATCACCAAAATGTCGCATCGCCAAAATGTCGCATCACCAAAATGTCGCATCGCCAAAATGTCGCATCACCAAAATGTCGCATCACCAAAATGTGGCATCGCCAAAATGTCGCATCACCAAAATGTGGCATCACCAAAATGTCGCACCACCAAAATGTCGCATCGCCAAAATGTCGCATCGCCAAAATGTGGCATCACCAAAATGTCGCATCACCAAAATGTCGCATCACCAAAATGTGGCATCACCAAAATGTGGCATCGCCAAAATGTTGCATCACCAAAATGTCGCATCACCAAAATGTGGCATCGCCAAAATGTCGCATCACTAAAATGTGGCATCACCAAAATGTCGCATCACTAAAATGTGGCATCACCAAAATGTCGCATCACCAAAATGTCGCATCACCAAAATGTGGCATCGCCAAAATGTTGCATCACAAAAATTTCGCATCACCAAAATGTGGCATCGCCAAAATGTCGCATCACTAAAATGTGGCATCACCAAAATGTCGCATCACTAAAATGTGGCATCACCAAAATGTCGCATCACTAAAATGTGGCATCACCAAAATGTCGCATCACCAAAATTTCGCATCACCAAAATGTGGCATCGCCAAAATGTTGCATCACCAAAATGTCGCATCACCAAAATGTGGCATCGCCAAAATGTCGCATCACTAAAATGTGGCATCACCAAAATGTCGCATCACTAAAATGTGGCATCACCAAAATGTCGCATCACTAAAATGTGGCATCACCAAAATGTCGCATCACCAAAATGTCGCATCACCAAAATGTGGCATCGCCAAAATGTTGCATCACCAAAATGTCGCATCACCAAAATGTGGCATCGCCAAAATGTGGCATCACCAAAATGTCGCATCACCAAAATGTTGCATCACCAAAATGTCGCATCACCAAAATGTGGCATCGCCAAAATGTCGCATCACCAAAATCTGGCATCGCCAAAATGTCGCATCACCAAAATGTGGCATCACCAAAATATGGCATCGCCAAAATGTGGCATCACTAAAATGTGGCATCGCCAAAATGTGGCATCGCCAGCATGTGGCATCGCCAAAATGTCGCATCACCAAAATGTCGCATCGCCAAAATGCCGCATCACCAAAATGTCGCATCGCCAAAATGTGGCATCGCCAAAATGTCGCATCACCAAAATGTCGCATCACCAAAATGTCGCATCGCCAAAATGTCGCATCGCCAAAATGTCGCATCACCAAAATGTCGCATCGCCAAAATGTGGCATCGCCAAAATGTCGCTTCACCAAAATATCGCATCACCAAAATGTGGCATCACCAAAATGTGGCATCACCAAAATGTGGCATCACCAAAATGTGGCATCACCAAAATGTCGCATCACCAAAATGTGGCATCGCCAAAATGTCGCATCACCAAAATGTCGCATCACCAAAATGTCGCATCGCCAAAATGTGGCATCACCAAAATGTCGCATCACTAAAATGTGGCATCACCAAAATGTCGCATCACCAAAATGTCGCATCACCAAAATGTGGGATCGTCAAAATGTGGCATCACCAAAATGTGGCATCACCAAAATGTCGCATCACTAAAATGTCGCACCACAAAAATGTCGCATCACCAAAATGTGGCATCACCAAAACGTGGCATCACCAAAATGTGGCATCGCCAAAATGTTGCATCACCAAAATGTCGCATCACCAAAATGTGGCATCGCCAAAATGTCGCATCACTAAAATGTGGCATCACCAAAATGTCGCATCACTAAAATGTGGCATCACCAAAATGTCGCATCACTAAAATGTGGCATCACCAAAATGTGGCATCGCCAAAATGTGGCATCACCAAAATGTGGCATCACCAAAATGTGGCATCGCCAAAATGTCGCATCACCAAAATGTCGCATCACCAAAATGTGGCATCACCAAAATGTGGCATCACCAAAATGTCGCATCACTAAAATGTCGCACCACCAAAATGTCGCATCACCAAAATGTGGCATCACCAAAACGTGGCATCACCAAAATGTCGCATCGCCAAAATGTCGCATCACCAAAATGTCGCATCGCCAAAATGTCGCATCACCAAAATGTCGCATCACCAAAATGTGGCATCGCCAAAATGTCGCATCACCAAAATGTGGCATCACCAAAATGTCGCATCACCAAAATGTCGCATAACCAAAATGTCGCATAACCAAAATGTGGCATCACCAAAATGTCGCATCACAAAAATGTGGCATCGCCAAAATGTCGCATCACTAAAATGTGGCATCACCAAAATGTCGCATCACTAAAATGTGGCATCACCAAAATGTCGCATCACCAAAATGTCGCATCACCAAAATGTGGCATCGCCAAAATGTTGCATCACCAAAATGTCGCATCACCAAAATGTGGCATCGCCAAAATGTCGCATCACTAAAATGTGGCATCACCAAAATGTCGCATCACTAAAATGTGGCATCACCAAAATGTCGCATCACTAAAATGTGGCATCACCAAAATGTCGCATCACCAAAATGTCGCATCACCAAAATGTGGCATCGCCAAAATGTTGCATCACCAAAATGTCGCATCACCAAAATGTGGCATCGCCAAAATGTTGCATCACCAAAATGTCGCATCACCAAAATGTGGCATCGCCAAAATGTCGCATCACTAAAATGTGGCATCACCAAAATGTGGCATCACCAAAATGTGGCATCACCAAAATGTGGCATCACCAAAATGTCGCATCACCAAAATGTGGAATCGCCAAAATGTTGCATCACCAAAATGTCGCATCACCAAAATGTCGCATCGCCAAAATGTGGCATCACCAAAATGTGGCATCGCCAAAATGTGGCATCGCCAAAATGTGGCATCGCCAAAATGTCGCATCACCAAAATGTCGCATCACCAAAATGTCGCATCACTAAAATGTGGCATCACCAAAATGTCGCATCACCAAAATGTCGCATCACCAAAATGTGGCATCGCCAAAATGTTGCATCACAAAAATGTCGCATAACCAAAATGTGGCATCGCCAAAATGTCGCATCACTAAAATGTGGCATCACCAAAATGTCGCATCACTAAAATGTGGCATCACCAAAATGTCGCATCACTAAAATGTGGCATCACCAAAATGTCGCATCACCAAAATGTCGCATCACCAAAATGTGGCATCGCCAAAATGTTGCATCACCAAAATGTCGCATCACCAAAATGTGGCATCGCCAAAATGTCGCATCACTAAAATGTGGCATCACCAAAATGTCGCATCACTAAAATGTGGCATCACCAAAATGTCGCATCACTAAAATGTGGAATCACCAATATGTGGCATCGCCAAAATGTGGCATCACCAAAATATCGCATCACCAAAATGTGGCATCGCCAAAATGTCGCATCACCAAAATGTCGCATCACCAATATGTGGCATCACCAAAATGTGGCATCACCAAAATGTCGCATCACTAAAATGTCGCACCACCAAAATGTCGCATCACCAAAATGTGGCATCACCAAAACGTGGCATCACCAAAATGTCGCATCGCCAAAATGTCGCATCACCAAAATGTCGCATCGCCAAAATGTCGCATCACCAAAATGTGGCATCACCAAAATGTCGTACCACCAAAATGTCGCATCGCCAAAATGTCGCATCGCCAAAATGTGGCATCACCAAAATGTCGCATCACCAAAATGTCGCATCACCAAAATGTGGCATCACCAAAATGTGGCATCGCCAAAATGTTGCATCACCAAAATGTCGCATCACCAAAATGTGGCATCGCCAAAATGTCGCATCACTAAAATGTGGCATCACCAAAATGTCGCATCACTAAAATGTGGCATCACCAAAATGTCGCATCACCAAAATGTCGCATCACCAAAATGTGGCATCGCCAAAATGTTGCATCACCAAAATGTCGCATCACCAAAATGTGGCATCGCCAAAATGTCGCATCACTAAAATGTGGCATCACCAAAATGTCGCATCACTTAAATGTGGCATCACCAAAATGTCGCATCACTAAAATGTGGCATCACCAAAATGTCGCATCACCAAAATGTCGCATCACCAAAATGTGGCATCGCCAAAATGTTGCATCACCAAAATGTCGCATCACCAAAATGTGGCATCGCCAAAATGTCGCATCACTAAAATGTGGCATCACCAAAATGTCGCATCACTAAAATGTGGCATCACCAAAATGTCGCATCACTAAAATGTGGCATCACCAAAATGTCGCATCACCAAAATGTCGCATCACCAAAATGTGGCATCGCCAAAATGTTGCATCACCAAAATGTCGCATCACCAAAATGTGGCATCGCCAAAATGTGGCATCACCAAAATGTCGCATCACCAAAATGTCGCATCACCAAAATGTGGCATCGCCAAAATATCGCATCACCAAAATCTGGCATCGCCAAAATGTCGCATCACCAAAATGTGGCATCACCAAAATGTGGCATCGCCAAAATGTGGCATCACCAAAATATCGCATCGCCAAAATGTGGCATCGCCAAAATGTGGCATCGCCAAAATGTCGCATCACCAAAATGTCGCATCACCAAAATGCCGCATCACCAAAATGTCGCATCGCCAAAATGTGGCATCGCCAAAATGTCGCATCACCAAAATGTCGCATCACCAAAATGTCGCATCGCAAAAATGTCGCATCGCCAAAATGTCGCATCACCAAAATGTCGCATCGCCAAAATGTGGCATCGCCAAACTGTCGCTTCACCAAAATATCGCATCACCAAAATGTGGCATCACCAAAATGTGGCATCACCAAAATGTGGCATCACCAAAATGTGGAATCACCAAAATGTCGCATCACCAAAATGTGGCATCGCCAAAATGTCGCATCACCAAAATGTCGCATCACCAAAATGTGGCATCGCCAAAATGTGGCATCACCAAAATGTGGCATCGCCAAAATGTGGCATCGCCAAAATGTGGCATCGCCAAAATGTCGCATCACCAAAATGTCGCATCACCAAAATGTCGCATCACTAAAATGTGGCATCACCAAAATGTCGCATCACCAAAATGTCGCATCACCAAAATGTGGCATCGCCAAAATGTTGCATCACCAAAATGTCGCATCACCAAAATGTGGCATCGCCAAAATGTCGCATCATTAAAATATGGCATCACCAAAATGTCGCATCACTAAAATGTGGCATCACAAAAATGTCGCATCACTAAAATGTGGCATCACCAAAATGTCGCATCACCAAAATGTCGCATCACCAAAATGTGGCATCGCCAAAATGTTGCATCACCAAAATGTCGCATCACCAAAATGTGGCATCGCCAAAATGTCGCATCACCAAAATGTCGCATCACCAAAATGTCGCATCACCAAAATGTCGCATCACCAAAATTTGGCATCGCCAAAATGTCGCATCACCAAAATCTGGCATCGCCAAAATGTCGCATCACCAAAATGTGGCATCACCAAAATGTGGCATCGCCAAAATGTGGCATCACCAAAATGTCGCATCACCAAAATGTGGCATCGCCAAAATGTCGCATCACCAAAATGTCGCATCACCAAAATGTGGCATCACCAAAATGTGGCATAACCAAAATGTCGCATCACTAAAATGTCGCACCACCAAAATGTCGCATCACCAAAATGTGGCATCGCCAAAATGTCGCATCACCAAAATGCCGCATCACCAAAATGTGGCATCGCCAAAATGTCGCATCACCAAAATGTGGCATCACCAAAATGTCGCACCACCAAAATGTCGCATCACTAAAATGTCGCACCACCAAAATGTCGCATCACCAAAATGTGGCATCGCCAAAATGTCGCATCACCAAAATGTCGCATCACCAAAATGTGGCATCGCCAAAATGTCCCATCACCAAAATGTCGCATCGCCAAAATGTCGCATCACCAAAATGTCGCATCACCAAAATGTGGCATCGCCAAAATGTCGCATCACCAAAATGTCGCATCGCCAAAATGTCGCATCACCAAAATGTCGCATCACCAAAATGTGGCATCGCCAAAATGTCGCATCACCAAAATGTGGCATCACCAAAATGTCGCACCACCAAAATGTCGCATCGCCAAAATGTGGCATCGCCAAAATGTGGCATCACCAAAATGTCGCATCACTAAAATGTCGCATCACCAAAATGTGGCATCACCAAAATGTGGCATCGCCAAAATTTTGCATCACCAAAATGTCGCATCACCAAAATGTGGCATCGCCAAAATGTCGCATCACTAAAATGTGGCATCACCAAAATGTCGCATCACTAAAATGTGGCATCACCAAAATGTCGCATCACCAAAATGTCGCATCACCAAAATGTGGCATCGCCAAAATGTTGCATCACCAAAATGTCGCATCGCCAAAATGTCGCATCACTAAAATGTGGCATCACCAAAATGTCGCATCACTAAAATGTGGCATCACCAAAATGTCGCATCACTAAAATGTGGCATCACCAAAATGTCGCATCACCAAAATGTCGCATCACCAAAATGTGGCATCGCCAAAATGTTGCATCACCAAAATGTCGCATCACCAAAATGTGGCATCGCATAAAATGTCGCATCACTAAAATGTGGCATCACCAAAATGTCGCATCACTAAAATGTGGCTTCACCAAAATGTCGCATCACTAAAATGTGGCATCACCAAAATGTCGCATCACCAAAATGTCGCATCACCAAAATGTGGCATCGCCAAAATGTTGCATCACCAAAATGTCGCATCACCAAAATGTGGCATCGCCAAAATGTGGCATCACCAAAATGTCGCATCACCAAAATGTCGCATCACCAAAATGTGGCATCGCCAAAATATCGCATCACCAAAATCTGGCATCGCCAAAATGTCGCATCACCAAAATGTGGCATCACCAAAATGTGGCATCGCCAAAATGTGGCATCACCAAAATATCGCATCGCCAAAATGTGGCATCGCCAAAATGTGGCATCGCCAAAATGTCGCATCACCAAAATGTCGCATCACCAAAATGCCGCATCACCAAAATGTCGCATCGCCAAAATGTGGCATCGCCAAAATGTCGCATCACCAAAATGTCGCATCACCAAAATGTCGCATCGCAAAAATGTCGCATCGCCAAAATGTCGCATCACCAAAATGTCGCATCGCCAAAATGTGGCATCGCCAAACTGTCGCTTCACCAAAATATCGCATCACCAAAATGTGGCATCACCAAAATGTGGCATCACCAAAATGTGGCATCACCAAAATGTGGAATCACCAAAATGTCGCATCACCAAAATGTGGCATCGCCAAAATGTCGCATCACCAAAATGTCGCATCACCAAAATGTGGCATCGCCAAAATGTGGCATCACCAAAATGTGGCATCGCCAAAATGTGGCATCGCCAAAATGTGGCATCGCCAAAATGTCGCATCACCAAAATGTCGCATCACCAAAATGTCGCATCACTAAAATGTGGCATCACCAAAATGTCGCATCACCAAAATGTCGCATCACCAAAATGTGGCATCGCCAAAATGTTGCATCACCAAAATGTCGCATCACCAAAATGTGGCATCGCCAAAATGTCGCATCATTAAAATATGGCATCACCAAAATGTCGCATCACTAAAATGTGGCATCACAAAAATGTCGCATCACTAAAATGTGGCATCACCAAAATGTCGCATCACCAAAATGTCGCATCACCAAAATGTGGCATCGCCAAAATGTTGCATCACCAAAATGTCGCATCACCAAAATGTGGCATCGCCAAAATGTCGCATCACCAAAATGTCGCATCACCAAAATGTCGCATCACCAAAATGTCGCATCACCAAAATTTGGCATCGCCAAAATGTCGCATCACCAAAATCTGGCATCGCCAAAATGTCGCATCACCAAAATGTGGCATCACCAAAATGTGGCATCGCCAAAATGTGGCATCACCAAAATGTCGCATCACCAAAATGTGGCATCGCCAAAATGTCGCATCACCAAAATGTCGCATCACCAAAATGTGGCATCACCAAAATGTGGCATAACCAAAATGTCGCATCACTAAAATGTCGCACCACCAAAATGTCGCATCACCAAAATGTGGCATCGCCAAAATGTCGCATCACCAAAATGCCGCATCACCAAAATGTGGCATCGCCAAAATGTCGCATCACCAAAATGTGGCATCACCAAAATGTCGCACCACCAAAATGTCGCATCACTAAAATGTCGCACCACCAAAATGTCGCATCACCAAAATGTGGCATCGCCAAAATGTCGCATCACCAAAATGTCGCATCACCAAAATGTGGCATCGCCAAAATGTCCCATCACCAAAATGTCGCATCGCCAAAATGTCGCATCACCAAAATGTCGCATCACCAAAATGTGGCATCGCCAAAATGTCGCATCACCAAAATGTCGCATCGCCAAAATGTCGCATCACCAAAATGTCGCATCACCAAAATGTGGCATCGCCAAAATGTCGCATCACCAAAATGTGGCATCACCAAAATGTCGCACCACCAAAATGTCGCATCGCCAAAATGTGGCATCGCCAAAATGTGGCATCACCAAAATGTCGCATCACTAAAATGTCGCATCACCAAAATGTGGCATCACCAAAATGTGGCATCGCCAAAATTTTGCATCACCAAAATGTCGCATCACCAAAATGTGGCATCGCCAAAATGTCGCATCACTAAAATGTGGCATCACCAAAATGTCGCATCACTAAAATGTGGCATCACCAAAATGTCGCATCACCAAAATGTCGCATCACCAAAATGTGGCATCGCCAAAATGTTGCATCACCAAAATGTCGCATCGCCAAAATGTCGCATCACTAAAATGTGGCATCACCAAAATGTCGCATCACTAAAATGTGGCATCACCAAAATGTCGCATCACTAAAATGTGGCATCACCAAAATGTCGCATCACCAAAATGT
Source organism: Euprymna scolopes (assembly GCF_053919585.1). NCBI lineage: Eukaryota > Metazoa > Mollusca > Cephalopoda > Sepiida > Sepiolidae > Euprymna > Euprymna scolopes. The sequence goes on along the minus strand of NC_136511.1, from coordinate 42,377,252 downwards.
CGCATCACCAAAATGTGGCATCGCCAAAATGTTGCATCACCAAAATGTCGCATCACCAAAATGTGGCATCGCATAAAATGTCGCATCACTAAAATGTGGCATCACCAAAATGTCGCATCACTAAAATGTGGCTTCACCAAAATGTCGCATCACTAAAATGTGGCATCACCAAAATGTCGCATCACCAAAATGTCGCATCACCAAAATGTGGCATCGCCAAAATGTTGCATCACCAAAATGTCGTATCACAAAAATGTCGCATCACCAAAATGTCGCATCACCAAAATGTCGCATCACCAAAATGTGGCATCGCCAAAATGTCGCATCACCAAAATCTGGCATCGCCAAAATGTCGCATCACCAAAATGTGGCATCACCAAAATGTAGCATCGCCAAAATGTGGCATCACCAAAATGTGGCATCGCCAAAATGTGGCATCGCCAGAATGTGGCATCGCCAAAATGTCGCATCACCAAAATGTCGCATCGCCAAAATGCCGCATCACCAAAATGTCGCATCGCCAAAATGTGGCATCGCCAAAATGTCGCATCACCAAAATGTCGCATCACCAAAATGTCGCATCGCCAAAATGTCGCATCGCCAAAATGTCGCATCACCAAAATGTCGCATCGCCAAAATGTTGCATCGCCAAAATGTCGCTTCACCAAAATATCGCATCACCAAAATGTGGCATCACCAAAATATGGCATCACCAAAATGTGGCATCACCAAAATGTGGCATCACCAAAATGTGGCATCACAAAAATGTGGCATCGCCAAAATGTCGCATCACCAAAATGTTGCATCACCAAAATGTCGCATCGCCAAAATGTGGCATCACCAAAATGTGGCATCGCCAAAATGTGGCATCGCCAAAATGTGGCATCGCCAAAATGTCGCATCACCAAAATGTCGCATCACCAAAATGTCGCATCACCAAAATGTCGCATCACCAAAATGTGGCATCGCCAAAATGTCGCATCGCCAAAATGTCGCATCACCAAAATGTGGCATCACCAAAATGTCGTATCGCCAAAATGTCGCATCGCCAAAATGTTGCATCACCAAAATATGGCATCGCCAAAATGCCGCATCGCCAAAATGTGGCATCACCAAAATGTTGCATCACCAACATGTCACATCACCAAAATGTGGCATCGCCAAAATGTGGCATCACCAAAATGTGGCATCGCCAAAATGTCGCATCACCAAAATGAGGCATCACAAAAATGTCGCATCACCAACATGTCACATCACCAAAATGTGGCATCGCCAAAATGTCGCATCACCAAAATGTCGCATCACCAAAATGTGGCATCACCAACATGTCACATCACCAAAATGTGGCATCGCCAAAATGTCGCATCACCAAAATGAGGCATCACCAAAATGTCGCATCACCAACATGTCACATCACCAAAATGTGGCATCGCCAAAATGTCGCATCACCAAAATGAGGCATCACCAACATGTCGCATCACCAATATGTGGCATCGCCAAAATGTTGCATCACCAAAATGTCGCATCACCAAAATGTTGCATCGCCAAAATGTGGCATCACCAAAATGTCGCATCACCAAAATGTCGCATCACCAAAATGTCGCATCACAAAAATGTGGCATCGCCAAAATGTCGCATCACCAAAATCTGGCATCGCACAAAATGTCGCATCACCAAAATGTGGCATCACCAAAATGTGGCATCGCCAAAATGTGGCATCACCAAAATGTGGCATCGCCAAAATGTTGCATCGCCAGAATGTGGCATCGCCAAAATGTCGCCTCACCAAAATGTCGCATCGCCAAAATGCCGCATCACCAAAATGTCGCATCGCCAAAATGTCGCATCGCCAAAATGTCGCATCACCAAAATGTCGCATCGCCAAAATGTGGCATCGCCAAAATGTCGCTTCACCAAAATATCGCATCACCAAAATGTGGCATCACCAAAATGTGGCATCACCAAAATGTGGCATCACCAAAATGTCGCATCACCAAAATGTGGCATCGCCAAAATGTCGCATCACCAAAATGTCGCATCACCAAAATGTCGCATCGCCAAAATGTGGCATCACCAAAATGTGGCATCGCCAAAATGTGGCATCGCCAAAATGTGGCATCGCCAAAATGTCGCATCACCAAAATGTCGCATCACAAAAATGTCGCATCACTAAAATTTGGCATCACCAAAATGTCGCATCACCAAAATGTCGCATCACCAAAATGTGGCATCGCCAAAATGTTTCATCACCAAAATGTCGCATCACCAAAATGTGGCATCGCCAAAATGTCGCATCACTAAAATGTGGCATCACCAAAATGTCGCATCACTAAAATGTGGCATCACCAAAATGTCGCATCACTAAAATGTGGCATCACCAAAATGTCGCATCACCAAAATGTCGCATCACCAAAATGTGGCATCGCCAAAATGTTGCATCACCAAAATGTCGCATCACCAAAATGTGGCATCGCCAAAATGTCGCATCACTAAAATGTGGCATCACCAAAATGTCGCATCACTAAAATGTGGCATCACCAAAATGTCGCATCACAAAAATGTGGCATCACCAAAATGTGGCATCGCCAAAATGTGGCATCACCAAAATGTCGCATCACCAAAATGTGGCATCGCCAAAATGTCGCATCACCAAAATGTCGCATCACCAAAATGTGGCATCACCAAAATGTGGCATCACCAAAATGTCGCATCACTAAAATGTCGCACCACCAAAATGTCGCATCACCAAAATGTGGCATCACCAAAACGTGGCATCACCAAAATGTCGCATCGCCAAAATGTCGCATCACCAAAATGTCGCTTCGCCAAAATGTCGCATCACCAAAATGTCGCATCACCAAAATGTCGCATCGCCAAAATGTCGCATCACCAAAATGTGGCATCACCAAAATGTCGCACCACCAAAATGTCGCATCGCTTAAATGTGGCATCGCCAAAATGTGGCATCACCAAAATGTCGCATCACCAAAATGTCGCATCACCAAAATGTGGCATCACCAAAATGTGGCATCGCCAAAATGTTGCATCACCAAAATGTCGCATTACCAAAATGTGGCATCGCCAAAATGTCGCATCACTAAAATGTGGCATCACCAAAATGTCGCATCACTAAAATGTGGCATCACCAAAATGTCGCATCACCAAAATGTCGCATCACCAAAATGTGGCATCGCCAAAATGTTGCATCACCAAAATGTCGCATCACCAAAATGTGGCATCGCCAAAATGTCGCATCTATAAAATGTGGCATCACCAAAATGTCGCATCACTAAAATGTGGCATCACCAAAATGTCGCATCACTAAAATGTGGCATCACCAAAATGTCGCATCACCAAAATGTCGCATCACCAAAATGTGGCATCGCCAAAATATCGCATCACCAAAATGTCGCATCACCAAAATGTGGCATCGCCAAAATTTCGCATCACTAAAATGTGGCATCACCAAAATGTCGCATCACTAAAATGTGGCATCACCAAAATGTCGCATCACTAAAATGTGGCATCACCAAAATGTCGCATCACCAAAATGTCGCATCACCAAAATGTGGCATCGCCAAAATGTTGCATCACCAAAATGTCGCATCACCAAAATGTGGCATCGCCAAAATGTGGCATCACCAAAATGTGGCATCACCAAAATGTGGCATCGCCAAAATGTCGCATCACCAAAATGTCGCATCACCAAAATGTGGCATCACCAAAATGTGGCATCACCAAAATGTCGCATCACTAAAATGTCGCACCACCAAAATGTCGCATCACCAAAATGTGGCATCACCAAAACGTGGCATCACCAAAATGTGTCATCGCCAAAATGTCGCATCACCAAAATGTCGCATCGCCAAAATGTCGCATCACCAAAATGTCGCATCACCAAAATGTGGCATCGCCAAAATGTCGCATCACCAAAATGTGGCATCACCAAAATGTCGCATCACCAAAATGTCGCATAACCAAAATGTCGCATAACCAAAATGTGGCATCACCAAAATGTCGCATCACAAAAATGTGGCATCGCCAAAATGTCGCATCACTAAAATGTGGCATCACCAAAATGTCGCATCACTAAAATGTGGCATCACCAAAATGTCGCATCACCAAAATGTCGCATCACCAAAATGTGGCATCGCCAAAATGTTGCATCACCAAAATGTCGCATCACCAAAATGTGGCATCGCCAAAATGTCGCATCACTAAAATGTGGCATCACCAAAATGTCGCATCACTAAAATGTGGCATCACCAAAATGTCGCATCACTAAAATGTGGCATCACCAAAATGTCGCATCACCAAAATGTCGCATCACCAAAATGTGGCATCGCCAAAATGTTGCATCACCAAAATGTCGCATCACCAAAATGTGGCATCGCCAAAATGTTGCATCACCAAAATGTCGCATCACCAAAATGTGGCATCGCCAAAATGTCGCATCACTAAAATGTGGCATCACCAAAATGTGGCATCACCAAAATGTGGCATCACCAAAATGTGGCATCACCAAAATGTCGCATCACCAAAATGTGGAATCGCCAAAATGTCGCATCACCAAAATGTCGCATCACCAAAATGTCGCATCGCCAAAATATGGCATCACCAAAATGTGGCATCGCCAAAATGTGGCATCGCCAAAATGTGGCATCGCCAAAATGTCGCATCACCAAAATGTCGCATCACCAAAATGTCGCATCACTAAAATGTGGCATCACCAAAATGTCGCATCACCAAAATGTCGCATCACCAAAATGTGGCATCGCCAAAATGTGGCATCGCCAAAATGTGGCATCGCCAAAATGTCGCATCACAAAAATGTCGCATCACCAAAATGTCGCATCACCAAAATGTCGCATCACCAAAATGTGGCATCGCCAAAATGTCGCATCGCCAAAATGTCGCATCACCAAAATGTGGCATCACCAAAATGTCGTATCGCCAAAATGTCGCATCGCCAAAATGTTGCATCACCAAAATATGGCATCGCCAAAATGCCGCATCGCCAAAATGTGGCATCACCAAAATGTTGCATCACCAACATGTCACATCACCAAAATGTGGCATCGCCAAAATGTGGCATCACCAAAATGTGGCATCGCCAAAATGTCGCATCACCAAAATGAGGCATCACAAAAATGTCGCATCACCAACATGTCACATCACCAAAATGTGGCATCGCCAAAATGTCGCATCACCAAAATGTCGCATCACCAAAATGTGGCATCACCAACATGTCACATCACCAAAATGTGGCATCGCCAAAATGTCGCATCACCAAAATGAGGCATCACCAAAATGTCGCATCACCAACATGTCACATCACCAAAATGTGGCATCGCCAAAATGTCGCATCACCAAAATGAGGCATCACCAAAATGTCGCATCACCAAAATGTGGCATCGCCAAAATGTTGCATCACCAAAATGTCGCATCACCAAAATGTGGCATCGCCAAAATGTGGCATCACCAAAATGTCGCATCACCAAAATGTCGCATCACAAAAATGTGGCATCGCCAAAATGTCGCATCACCAAAATCTGGCATCGCACAAAATGTCGCATCACCAAAATGTGGCATCGCCAAAATGTGGCATCACCAAAATGTGGCATCGCCAAAATGTTGCATCGCCAGAATGTGGCATCGCCAAAATGTCGCCTCACCAAAATGTCGCATCGCCAAAATGCCGCATCACCAAAATGTCGCATCGTCAAAATGTCGCATCGCCAAAATGTCGCATCACCAAAATGTCGCATCGCCAAAATGTGGCATCGCCAAAATGTCGCTTCACCAAAATATCGCATCACCAAAATGTGGCATCACCAAAATGTGGCATCACCAAAATGTGGCATCACCAAAATGTCGCATCACCAAAATGTGGCATCGCCAAAATGTCGCATCACCAAAATGTCGCATCACCAAAATGTCGCATCGCCAAAATGTGGCATCACCAAAATGTGGCATCGCCAAAATGTGGCATCGCCAAAATGTGGCATCGCCAAAATGTCGCATCACCAAAATGTCGCATCACAAAAATGTCGCATCACTAAAATTTGGCATCACCAAAATGTCGCATCACCAAAATGTCGCATCACCAAAATGTGGCATCGCCAAAATGTTTCATCACCAAAATGTCGCATCACCAAAATGTGGCATCGCCAAAATGTCGCATCACTAAAATGTGGCATCACCAAAATGTCGCATCACTAAAATGTGGCATCACCAAAATGTCGCATCACTAAAATGTGGCATCACCAAAATGTCGCATCACCAAAATGTCGCATCACCAAAATGTGGCATCGCCAAAATGTTGCATCACCAAAATGTCGCATCACCAAAATGTGGCATCGCCAAAATGTCGCATCACTAAAATGTGGCATCACCAAAATGTCGCATCACTAAAATGTGGCATCACCAAAATGTCGCATCACAAAAATGTGGCATCACCAAAATGTGGCATCGCCAAAATGTGGCATCACCAAAATGTCGCATCACCAAAATGTGGCATCGCCAAAATGTCGCATCACCAAAATGTCGCATCACCAAAGTGTGGCATCACCAAAATGTGGCATCACCAAAATGTCGCATCACTAAAATGTCGCACCACCAAAATGTCGCATCACCAAAATGTGGCATCACCAAAACGTGGCATCACCAAAATGTCGCATCGCCAAAATGTCGCATCACCAAAATGTCGCATCGCCAAAATGTGGCATCACCAAAATGTCGCATCACCAAAATGTCGCATCGCCAAAATGTCGCATCACCAAAATGTGGCATCACCAAAATGTCGCACCACCAAAATGTCGCATCGCCAAAATGTGGCATCGCCAAAATGTCGCATCACCAAAATGTCGCATCACCAAAATGTCGCATCACCAAAATGTGGCATCACCAAAATGTGGCATCGCCAAAATGTTGCATCACCAAAATGTCGCATCACCAAAATGTGGCATCGCCAAAATGTCGCATCACTAAAATGTGGCATCACCAAAATGTCGCATCACTAAAATGTGGCATCACCAAAATGTCGCATCACCAAAATGTCGCATCACCAAAATGTGGCATCGCCAAAATGTTGCATCACCAAAATGTCGCATCACCAAAATGTGGCATCGCCAAAATGTCGCATCTATAAAATGTGGCATCACCAAAATGTCGCATCACTAAAATGTGGCATCACCAAAATGTCGCATCACTAAAATGTGGCATCACCAAAATGTCGCATCACCAAAATGTCGCATCACCAAAATGTGGCATCGCCAAAATATCGCATCACCAAAATGTCGCATCACCAAAATGTGGCATCGCCAAAATGTCGCATCACTAAAATGTGGCATCACCAAAATGTCGCATCACTAAAATGTGGCATCACCAAAATGTCGCATCACTAAAATGTGGCATCACCAAAATGTCGCATCACCAAAATGTCGCATCACCAAAATGTGGCATCGCCAAAATGTTGCATCACCAAAATGTCGCATCACCAAAATGTGGCATCGCCAAAATGTGGCATCACCAAAATGTCGCATCACCAAAATGTCGCATCACCAAAATGTCGCATCACCAAAATGTGGCATCGCCAAAATGTCGCATCACCAAAATCTGGCATCGCCAAAATGTCGCATCACCAAAATGTGGCATCACGAAAATGTGGCATCGCCAAAATGTGGCATCACCAAAATGTGGCACCGCCAAAATGTGGCATCGCCAAAATGTTGCATCGCCAAAATGTCGCATCACCAAAATGTCGCATCACTAAAATGTGGCATCACCAAAATGTCGCATCACCAAAATGTCGCATCACCAAAATGTGGCATCGCCAAAATGTTGCATCACCAAAATGTCGCATCACCAAAATGTGGCATCGCCAAAATGTCGCATCACTAAAATGTGGCATCACCAAAATGTCGCATAACTAAAATGTGGCATCACCAAAATGTCGCATCACTTAAATGTGGCATCACCAAAATGTCGCATCACCAAAATGTCGCATCACCAAAATGTGGCATCGCCAAAATGTTGCATCACCAAAATGTCGCCTCACCAAAATGTGGCATCGCCAAAATGTCGCATCACTAAAATGTGGCATCACCAAAATGTCGCATCACTAAAATGTGGCATCACCAAAATGTCGCATCACTAAAATGTGGCATCACCAAAATGTCGCATCACCAAAATGTCGCATCACCAAAATGTGGCATCGCCAAAATGTTGCATCACCAAAATGTCGCATCACCAAAATGTGGCATCGCCAAAATGTCGCATCACCAAAATGTCGCATCACCAAAATGTGGCATCGCCAAAATGTGGCATCACCAAAATGTGGCATCGCCAAAATGTGGCATCGCCAGAATGTGGCATCGCCAAAATGTCGCATCACCAAAATGTCGCATCGCCAAAATGCCGCATCACCAAAATGTCGCATCGCCAAAATGTGGCATCGCCAAAATGTCGCATCACCAAAATGTCGCATCACCAAAATGTCGCATCGCCAAAATGTCGCATCGCCAAAATGTCGCATCACCAAAATGTCGCATCGCCAAAATGTGGCATCGCCAAAATGTCGCTTCACCAAAATATCGCATCACCAAAATGTGGCATCACCAAAATGTGGCATCACCAAAATGTGGCATCACCAAAATGTGGCATCGCCAAAATGTCGCATCACCAAAATGTCGCATCACCAAAATATGACATCGCCAAAATGTGGCATCACCAAAATGTGGCATCGCCAAAATGTGGCATCGCCAAAATGTGGCATCGCCAAAATGTGGCATCACCAAAATGTCGCATCACCAAAATGTCGCATCACCAAAATGTGGCATCGCCAAAATGTTGCATCACCAAAATGTCGCATCACCAAAATGTGGCATCGCCAAAATGTCGCATCACTAAAATGTGGCATCACCAAAATGTCGCATCACTAACATGTGGCATCACCAAAATGTCACATCACTAAAATGTGGCATCACCAAAATGTCGCATCACCAAAATGTCGCATCACCAAAATGTGGCATCGCCAAAATGTTGCATCGCCAAAATGTCGCATCACCAAAATGTGGCATCGCCAAAAATGTCGCATCACTAAAATGTGGCATCACCAAAATGTCGCATCACTAAAATGTGGCATCACCAAAATGTCGCATCACTAAAATGTGGCATCACCAAAATGTCGCATCACCAAAATGTCGCATCACTAAAATGTGGCATCGCCAAAATGTTGCATCACCAAAATGTTGCATCACCAAAATGTGGCATCGCCAAAATGTCGCATCACCAAAATGTCGCATCACCAAAATGTCGCATCACCAATATGTCGCATCACCAAAATGTGGCATCGCCAAAATGTCGCATCACAAAAATATGGCATCGCCAAAATGTGGCATCACCAAAATGTGGCATCACCAAAATGTGGCATCGCCAAAATGTGGCATCACCAAAATGTCGCATCACCAAAATGTGGCATCGCCAAAATGTCGCATCACCAAAATGTCGCATCACCAAAATGTGGCATCACCAAAATGTGGCATCACCAAAATGTCGCATCACTAAAATGTCGCACCACCAAAATGTCGCATCACCAAAATGTGGCATCGCCAAAATGTCGCATCACCAAAATGTCGCATCACCAAAATGTGGCATCGCCAAAATGTCGCATCACCAAAATGTGGCATCACCAAAATGTCGCACCACCAAAATGTCGCACCACTAAAATGTCGCACCACCAAAATGTCGCATCACCAAAATGTGGCATCGCCAAAATGTCGCATCACCAAAATGTCGCATCACCAAAATGTGGCATCGCCAAAATGTCGCATCACCAAAATGTCGCATCGCCAAAATGTCGCATCACCAAAATGTCGCATCGCCAAAATGTCGCATCACTAAAATGTCGCATCACCAAAATGTGGCATCGCAAAAATGTCGCATCACCAAAATGTGGCATCACCAAAATGTCGCACCACCAAAATGTCGCATCGCCAAAATGTGGCATCGCCAAAATGTGGCATCACAAAAATGTCGCATCACCAAAATGTCGCATCACCAAAATGTGGCATCACCAAAATGTGGCATCGCCAAAATGTTGCATCACCAAAATGTCGCATCACCAAAATGTGGCATCGCCAAAATGTCGCATCACTAAAATGTGGCATCACCAAAATGTCGCATCACTAAAATGTGGCATCACCAAAATGTCGCATCACCAAAATGTCGCATCACCAAAATGTGGCATCGCCAAAATGTTGCATCACCAAAATGTCGCATCACCAAAATGTGGCATCGCAAAAATGTCGCATCACTAAAATGTGGCATCACCAAAATGTCGCATCACTAAAATGTGGCATCACCAAAATGTCGCATCACTAAAATGTGGCATCACCAAAATGTCGCATCACCAAAATGTCGCATCACCAAAATGTGGCATCGCCAAAATGTTGCATCACCAAAATGTCGCATCACCAAAATGTGGCATCGCCAAAATGTCGCATCACTAAAATGTGGCATCACCAAAATGTCGCATCACTAAAATGTGGCATCACCAAAATGTCGCATCACTAAAATGTGGCATCACCAAAATGTCGCATCACCAAAATGTCGCATCACCAAAATGTGGCATCGCCAAAATGTTGCATCACCAAAATGTCGCATCACCAAAATGTGGCATCGCCAAAATGTCGCATCACCAAAATGTCGCATCACCAAAATGTGGCATCACCAAAATGTGGCATCACCAAAATGTGGCATCGCCAAAATGTCGCATCACCAAAATCTGGCATCGCCAAAATGTCGCATCACCAAAATGTGGCATCACCAAAATGTGGCATCGCCAAAATGTGGCATCACCAAAATGTGGCATCGCCAAAATGTGGCATCGCCAGAATGTGGCATCGCCAAAATGTCGCATCACCAAAATGTCGCATCGCCAAAATGCCGCATCACCAAAATGTCGCATCGCCAAAATGTGGCATCGCCAAAATGTCGCATCACCAAAATGTCGCATCGCCAAAATGTCGCATCGCCAAAATGTCGCATCACCAAAATGTCGCATCGCCAAAATGTGGCATCGCCAAAATGTCGCTTCACCAAAATATCGCATCACCAAAATGTGGCATCACTAAAATATGGCATCACCAAAATGTGGCATCACCAAAATGTGGCATCACCAAAATGTCGCATCACCAAAATGTGGCATCGCCAAAATGTCGCATCACCAAAATGTTGCATCACCAAAATGTCGCATCGCCAAAATGTGGCATCACCAAAATGTGGCATCGCCAAAATGTGGCATCGCCAAAATGTGGCATCGCCAAAATGTCGCATCACCAAAATGTCGCATCACCAAAATGTCGCATCACCAAAATGTCGCATCACCAAAATGTGGCATCGCCAAAATGTCGCATCGCCAAAATGTCGCATCACCAAAATGTGGCATCACCAAAATGTCGTATCGCCAAAATGTCGCATCGCCAAAATGTTGCATCACCAAAATGTGGCATCGCGAAAATGCCGCATCGCCAAAATGTGGCATCACCAAAATGTTGCATCACCAACATGTCACATCACCAAAATGTGGCATCGCCAAAATGTCGCATCACCAAAATGTGGCATCGCCAAAATGTCGCATCACCAAAATGAGGCATCACCAAAATGTCGCATCACCAACATGTCACATCACCAAAATGTGGCATCGCCAAAATGTCGCATCACCAAAATGTCGCATCACCAAAATGTGGCATCACCAACATGTCACATCACCAAAATGTGGCATCGCCAAAATGTCGCATCACCAAAATGAGGCATCACCAAAATGTCGCATCACCAACATGTCACATCACCAAAATGTGGCATCGCCAAAATGTCGCATCACCAAAATGAGGCATCACCAAAATGTGGCATCACCAACATGTCACATCACCAAAATGTGGCATCGCCAAAATGTGGCATCACCAAAATGTCGCATCGCCAAAATGTCGCATCACCAACATGTCACATCACCAAAATGTGGCATCGCCAAAATGTGGCATCACCAAAATGTGGCATCGCCAAAATGTCGCATCACCAACATGTCACATCACCAAAATGTGGCATCGCCAAAATGTGGCATCGCCAAAATGTGGCATCACCTAAATGTGGCATCGCCTAAATGTCGCATCACCAAAATGAGGCATCACCAAAATGTCGCATCACCAACATGTCACATCACCAAAATGTGGCATCGCCAAAATGTCGCATCACCAAAATGAGGCATCACCAAAATGTCGCATCACCAACATGTCACATCACCAAAATGTGGCATCGCCAAAATGTCGCATCACCAAAATGAGGCATCACCAAAATGTTGCATCACCAACATGTCACATCACCAAAATGTGGCATCGCCAAAATGTCGCATCACCAAAATGAGGCATCACCAAAATGTGGCATCACCAACATGTCACATCACCAAAATGTGGCATCGCCAAAATGTGGCATCACCAAAATGTGGCACCACCAACATGTCACATCACCAAAATGTGGCATCACCAAAATGTCGCATCACCAAAATGTGGCATCGCCAAAATGTCGCATCACCAAAATGAGGCATCACCAAAATGTGGCATCACCAACATGTCACATCGCCAAAATGTGGCATCGCCAAAATGTCGCATCACCAAAATGAGGCATCACCAAAATGTGGCATCACCAACATGTCACATCACCAAAATGTGGCATCGCCAAAATGTGGCATCGCCAAAATGTGGCATCACCAAAATGTGGCATCGCCAAAATGTCGCATCACCAAAATGAGGCATCACCAAAATGTGGCATCACCAACATGTCACATAACCAATATGTGGCATCGCCAACATGTCACATCACCAAAATGTGGCATCGCCAAAATGTGGCATCACCAAAATGTGGCATCGCCAAAATGTCGCATCACCAAAATGAGGCATCACCAAAATGTGGCATCACCAACATGTCACATCACCAAAATGTGGCATCGCCAAAATGTCGCATCACCAAAATGAGGCATCGCCAAAATGTCGCATCACCAAAAGGTCGCATCGCCAAAATGTTGCATCACCAAAAGGTCGCATCACCAAAATGTTGCATCACCAAAATGTTGCATCACCAAAATGTGGCATCGCCAAAATCTGGCATCGCCAAAATGTCGCATCTCCAAAATGTCGCATCACCAAAATGTCGCATCACCAAAAGGTCGCATCGCCAAAATGTTGCATCGCCAAAATGTGGCATCACCAAAATGTGGCATCGCCAAAATGTCGCATCACCAACATGTCACATCACCAAAATGTGGCATCGCCAAAATGTCGCATCTCCAAAATGTCGCATCACCAAAATGTCGCATCACCAAAAGGTCGCATCGCCAAAATGTTGCATCGCCAAAATGTGGCATCGCCAAAATGTGGCATCACCAAAATGTGGCATCGCCAAAATGTCGCATCACCAACATGTCACATCACCAAAATGTGGCATCGCCAAAATGTCGCATCACCAACATGTCACATCACCAAAATGTGGCATCGCCAAAATGTCGCATCACCAAAATGAGGCATCACCAAAATGTCGCATCACCAACATGTCACATCACCAAAATGTGGCATCGCCAAAATGTCGCATCACCAAAATGAGGCATCACCAAAATGTCGCATCACCAACATGTCACATCACCAAAATGTGGCATCGCCAAAATGTCGCATCACCAATATGAGGCATCACCAAAATGTCGCATCACCAACATGTCACATCACCAAAATGTGGCATCGCCAAAATGTCGCATCACCAAAATGAGGCATCACAAAAATGTCGCATCACCAACATGTCACATCACCAAAATGTGGCATCGCCAAAATGTCGCATCACCAAAATGTGGCATCACCAAAATGTCGCATCACCAACATGTCACATCACCAAAATGTGGCATCGCAAAAATATGGCATCACTAAAATGTGGCATCACCAAAATGTCGCATCACCAACATGTCACATCACCAAAATGTGGCATCGCCAAAATGTGGCATCACCAAAATGTGGCATCGCCAAAATGTCGCATCACCAACATGTCACATCACCAAAATGTGGCATCGCCAAAATGTGGCATCGCCAAAATGTGTCATCACCAAAATGTGGCATCGCCAAAATGTCGCATCACCAAAATGAGGCATCACCAAAATGTCGCATCACCAACATGTCACATCACCAAAATGTGGCATCGCCAAAATGTCGCATCACCAAAATGAGGCATCACCAAAATGTGGCATCACCAACATGTCACATCACCAAAATGTGGCATCGCCAAAATGTGGCATCACAAAAATGTGGCATCGCCAAAATGTCGCATCACCAACATGTCACATCACCAAAATGTGGCATCGCCAAAATGTCGCATCTCCAAAATGTCGCATCACCAAAATGTCGCATCACCAAAATGTCGCATCGCCAAAATGTTGCATCGCCAAAATGTGGCATCGCCAAAATGTGGCATCACCAAAATGTGGCATCGCCAAAATGTCGCATCACCAACATGTCACATCACCAAAATGTGGCATCGCCAAAATGTCGCATCACCAACATGTCACATCACCAAAATGTGGCATCGCCAAAATGTCGCATCACCAAAATGAGGCATCACCAAAATGTCGCATCACCAACATGTCACATCACCAAAATGTGGCATCGCCAAAATGTCGCATCACCAAAATGAGGCATCCCCAAAATGTCGCATCACCAACATGTCACATCACCAAAATGTGGCATCGCCAAAATGTCGCATCACCAAAATGAGGCATCACCAAAATGTCGCATCACCAACATGTCACATCACCAAAATGTGGCATCGCCAAAATGTCGCATCTCCAAAATGAGGCATCACAAAAATGTCGCATCACCAACATGTCACATCACCAAAATGTGGCATCGCCAAAATGTCGCATCACCAAAATGTGGCATCACCAAAATGTCGCATCACCAACATGTCACATCACCAAAATGTGGCATTTCCAAAATGTGGCATCACTAAAATGTGGCATCACCAAAATGTCGCATCACCAACATGTCACATCACCAAAATGTGGCATCGCCAAAATGTGGCATCACCAAAATGTGGCATCGCCAAAATGTCGCATCACCAACATGTCACATCACCAAAATGTGGCATCGCCAAAATGTGGCATCGCCAAAATGTGTCATCACCAAAATGTGGCATCGCCAAAATGTCGCATCACCAAAATGAGGCATCACCAAAATGTCGCATCACCAACATGTCACATCACCAAAATGTGGCATCGCCAAAATGTCGCATCACCAAAATGAGGCATCGCCAAAATGTCGCATCACCAAAAGGTCGCATCGCCAAAATGTTGCATCACCAAAAGGTCGCATCACCAAAATGTTGCATCACCAAAATGTTGCATCACCAAAATGTGGCATCGCCAAAATCTGGCATCGCCAAAATGTCGCATCTCCAAAATGTCGCATCACCAAAATGTCGCATCACCAAAAGGTCGCATCGCCAAAATGTTGCATCGCCAAAATGTGGCATCACCAAAATGTGGCATCGCCAAAATGTCGCATCACCAACATGTCACATCACCAAAATGTGGCATCGCCAAAATGTCGCATCTCCAAAATGTCGCATCACCAAAATGTCGCATCACCAAAAGGTCGCATCGCCAAAATGTTGCATCGCCAAAATGTGGCATCGCCAAAATGTGGCATCACCAAAATGTGGCATCGCCAAAATGTCGCATCACCAACATGTCACATCACCAAAATGTGGCATCGCCAAAATGTCGCATCACCAACATGTCACATCACCAAAATGTGGCATCGCCAAAATGTCGCATCACCAAAATGAGGCATCACCAAAATGTCGCATCACCAACATGTCACATCACCAAAATGTGGCATCGCCAAAATGTCGCATCACCAAAATGAGGCATCACCAAAATGTCGCATCACCAACATGTCACATCACCAAAATGTGGCATCGCCAAAATGTCGCATCACCAAAATGAGGCATCACCAAAATGTGGCATCACCAACATGTCACATCACCAAAATGTGGCATCGCCAAAATGTCGCATCACCAAAATGAGGCATCACAAAAATGTCGCATCACCAACATGTCACATCACCAAAATGTGGCATCGCCAAAATGTCGCATCACCAAAATGTGGCATCACCAAAATGTCGCATCACCAACATGTCACATCACCAAAATGTGGCATCGCCAAAATGTGGCATCACTAAAATGTGGCATCACCAAAATGTCGCATCACCAACATGTCACATCACCAAAATGTGGCATCGCCAAAATGTGGCATCACCAAAATGTGGCATCGCCAAAATGTCGCATCACCAACATGTCACATCACCAAAATGTGGCATCGCCAAAATGTGGCATCGCCAAAATGTGTCATCACCAAAATGTGGCATCGCCAAAATGTCGCATCACCAAAATGAGGCATCACCAAAATGTCGCATCACCAACATGTCACATCACCAAAATGTGGCATCGCCAAAATGTCGCATCACCAAAATGAGGCATCACAAAAATGTCGCATCACCAACATGTCACATCACCAAAATGTGGCATCGATAAAATGTCGCATCACCAAAATGAGGCATCACCAAAATGTGGCATCACCAACATGTCACATCACCAAAATGTGGCATCGCCAAAATGTGGCATCACAAAAATGTGGCATCGCCAAAATGTCGCATCACCAAAATGAGGCATCGCCAAAATGTCGCATCACCAAAAGGTCGCATCGCCAAAATGTTGCATCACCAAAAGGTCGCATCGCCAAAATGTTGCATCGCGAAAATGTGGCATTTCCAAAATGTCGCATCTCCAAAATGTCGCATCTCCAAAATGTTGCATCTCCAAAATGTTGCATCACCAATATGTGGCATCTCCAAAATGAGGCATCGCCAAAATGTTGCATCACCAAAAGGTCGCATCGCCAAAATGTTGCATCGCCAAAATGTGGCATCTCCAAAATGTTGCATCGTCAAAATGTGGCATCTCCAAAATGTCGCATCACCAAAATGTGGCATCTCCAAAATGTTGCATCACCAAAATGAGGCATCGCCAAAATGTCGCATCTCCAAAATGTCGCATCTCCAAAATGTCGCATCACCAAAATGTTGCATCACCAAAATGAGGCATCGCCAAAATGTCGCATCTCCAAAATGTCGCATCACCAAAATGTTGCATCATCAAAAGGTCGCATCGCCAAAATGTTGCATCGCCAAAATGTCGCATCTCCAAAATGTCGCATCTCCAAAATGTCGCATCTCCAAAATGTCGCATCACCAAAATGTCGCATCACCAAAATGTTGCATCTCCAAAATGTCGCATCACCAAAATGCGGCATCGCCAAAATGTGGCATCTCCAAAATGTCGCATCTCCAAAATGTCGCATCACCAAAATGTCGCATCACCAAAATGTTGCATCACCAAAATGTCGCATCACCAAAATGAGGCATCGCCAAAATGTCGCATCTCCAAAATGTCGCATCACCAAAATGTCGCATCACCAAAAGGTCGCATCGCCAAAATGTTGCATCGCCAAAATGTCGCATCGCCAAAATGTCGCATCTCCAAAATGTCGCATCACCAAAATGTCGCATCACCAAAATGTCGCATCGCCAAAATGTCGCATCACCAAAATGTCGCATCACCAAAATGTCGCATCACCCAAATGTCGCATCACCAAAATGTGGCATCACCAAAATGTGGCATCACCAAAATGTGGCATCACCAAAATGTCGCATCGCCAAAATGTCGCATCACCAAAATGTCGCATCACCAAAATGTCGCATCGCCTAAATGTCGCATCACCAAAATGTCGCATCACCAAAATGTTGCATCACCAAAATGTTGCATCACCAAAATGTCGCATCACTAAAATGTCGCACCACCAAAATGTCGCATCACCAAAATGTGGCATCACCAAAATGTCGCATCACCAAAATGTGGCATCACCCAAATGTCGCATCACCAAAATGTGGCATCACCAAAATGTGGCATCACCAAAATGTGGTATCACCAAAATGTCGCATCGCCAAAATGTCGCATCACCAAAATGTCGCATCACCAAAATCTCGCATCGCCCAAATGTCGCATCACCAAAATGTGGCATCACCAAAATGTGGCATCACCAAAATGTGGCATCACCAAAATGTCGCATCGCCAAAATGTGGCATCACCAAAATGTCGCATCGCCAAAATGTCGCATCACCAAAATGTCGCATCGCCAAAATGTCGTATCACCAAAACATGGCATCACCAAAATGTCGCATCGCCAAAATGTCGCATCACTAAAACGCGGCATCACCAAAATGTCGCACCACCAAAATGTCGCATCACCAAAATGTCGCATCACCAAAACGTGGCATCACCAAAATATCGCATCACCAAAATGTCGCATCACCAAAATGTGCCATCGCCAAAATGTCGCATCACCAAAATGTGGCATCACCAAAATGTTGCATCGCCAAAATGCCGCATCACCAAAATGTCGCATCACCAAAATGTCGCATCGCCAAAATCTGGCATCGCCAAAATGTCGCATCTCCAAAATGTCGCATCACCAAAATGTCGCATCACCAAAAGGTCGCATCGCCAAAATGTTGCATCGCCAAAATGTGGCATCACCAAAATGTGGCATCGCCAAAATGTCGCATCACCAACATGTCACATCACCAAAATGTGGCATCGCCAAAATGTCGCATCTCCAAAATGTCGCATCACCAAAATGTCGCATCACCAAAAGGTCGCATCGCCAAAATGTTGCATCGCCAAAATGTGGCATCGCCAAAATGTGGCATCACCAAAATGTGGCATCGCCAAAATGTCGCATCACCAACATGTCACATCACCAAAATGTGGCATCGCCAAAATGTCGCATCACCAACATGTCACATCACCAAAATGTGGCATCGCCAAAATGTCGCATCACCAAAATGAGGCATCACCAAAATGTCGCATCACCAACATGTCACATCACCAAAATGTGGCATCGCCAAAATGTCGCATCACCAAAATGAGGCATCACCAAAATGTCGCATCACCAACATGTCACATCACCAAAATGTGGCATCGCCAAAATGTCGCATCACCAAAATGAGGCATCACCAAAATGTCGCATCACCAACATGTCACATCACCAAAATGTGGCATCGCCAAAATGTCGCATCACCAAAATGAGGCATCACAAAAATGTCGCATCACCAACATGTCACATCACCAAAATGTGGCATCGCCAAAATGTCGCATCACCAAAATGAGGCATCACCAAAATGTCGCATCACCAACATGTCACATCACCAAAATGTGGCATCGCCAAAATGTGGCATCACTAAAATGTGGCATCACCAAAATGTCGCATCACCAACATGTCACATCACCAAAATGTGGCATCGCCAAAATGTGGCATCACCAAAATGTGGCATCGCCAAAATGTCGCATCACCAACATGTCACATCACCAAAATGTGGCATCGCCAAAATGTGGCATCGCCAAAATGTGGCATCACCAAAATGTGGCATCGCCAAAATGTCGCATCACCAAAATGAGGCATCACCAAAATGTCGCATCACCAACATGTCGCATCACCAAAATGTGGCATCGCCAAAATGTCGCATCACCAAAATGAGGCATCACCAAAATGTCGCATCACCAACATGTCACATCACCAAAATGTGGCATCGCCAAAATGTCGCATCACCAAAATGAGGCATCACCAAAATGTGGCATCACCAACATGTCACATCACCAAAATGTGGCATCGCCAAAATGTGGCATCACAAAAATGTGGCATCGCCAAAATGTCGCATCACCAAAATGAGGCATCGCCAAAATGTCGCATCACCAAAAGGTCGCATCGCCAAAATGTTGCATCACCAAAAGGTCGCATCGCCAAAATGTTGCATCGCGAAAATGTGGCATCTCCAAAATGTCGCATCTCCAAAATGTCGCATCTCCAAAATGTCGCATCTCCAAAATGTTGCATCACCAATATGTGGCATCTCCAAAATGAGGCATCGCCAAAATGTTGCATCACCAAAAGGTCGCATCGCCAAAATGTTGCATCGCCAAAATGTGGCATCTCCAAAATGTTGCATCGCCAAAATGTGGCATCTCCAAAATGTCGCATCACCAAAATGTGGCATCTCCAAAATGTTGCATCACCAAAATGAGGCATCGCCAAAATGTCGCATCTCCAAAATGTCGCATCTCCAAAATGTCGCATCACCAAAATGTTGCATCACCAAAATGAGGCATCGCCAAAATGTCGCATCTCCAAAATGTCGCATCACCAAAATGTTGCATCATCAAAAGGTTGCATCGCCAAAATGTTGCATCGCCAAAATGTCGCATCTCCAAAATGTCGCATCTCCAAAATGTCGCATCTCCAAAATGTCGCATCACCAAAATGTCGCATCACCAAAATGTTGCATCTCCAAAATGTCGCATCACCAAAATGAGGCATCGCCAAAATGTGGCATCTCCAAAATGTCGCATCTCCAAAATGTCGCATCACCAAAATGTCGCATCACCAAAATGTTGCATCACCAAAATGTCGCATCACCAAAATGAGGCATCGCCAAAATGTCGCATCTCCAAAATGTCGCATCACCAAAATGTCGCATCACCAAAAGGTCGCATCGCCAAAATGTTGCATCGCCAAAATGTCGCATCGCCAAAATGTCGCATCTCCAAAATGTCGCATCACCAAAATGTCGCATCACCAAAATGTGGCATCGCCAAAATGTCGCATCACCAAAATGTCGCATCACCAAAATGTCGCATCACCCAAATGTCGCATCACCAAAATGTGGCATCACCAAAATGTGGCATCACCAAAATGTGGCATCACCAAAATGTCGCATCGCCAAAATGTCGCATCACCAAAATGTCGCATCACCAAAATGTCGCATCGCCTAAATGTCGCATCACCAAAATGTCGCATCACCAAAATGTGGCATCACCAAAATGTGGCATCACCAAAATGTCGCATCACTAAAATGTCGCACCACCAAAATGTCGCATCACCAAAATGTGGCATCACCAAAATGTCGCATCACCAAAATGTGGCATCACCCAAATGTTGCATCACCAAAATGTGGCATCACCAAAATGTGGCATCACCAAAATGTGGCATCACCAAAATGTCGCATCGCCAAAATGTCGCATCACCAAAATGTCGCATCACCAAAATCTCGCATTGCCCAAATGTGGCATCACCAAAATGTGGCATCACCAAAATTTGGCATTACCAAAATGTGGCATCACCAAAATGTCGCATCGCCAAAATGTGGCATCACCAAAATGTCGCATCGCCAAAATGTCGCATCACCAAAATGTCGCATCGCCAAAATGTCGTATCACCAAAACGTGGCATCACCAAAATGTCGCATCGCCAAAATGTCGCATCACTAAAACGTGGCATCACCAAAATGTCGCACCACCAAAATGTCGCATCACCAAAATGTCGCATCACCAAAACGTGGCATCACCAAAATATCGCATCACCAAAATGTGCCATCGCCAAAATGTCGCATCACCAAAATGTGGCATCACCAAAATGTTGCATCGCCAAAATGCCGCATCACCAAAATGTCGCATCACCAAAATGTCGCATCGCCAAAATGTGGCATCGCCAAAATGTCGCATCACCAAAATGTCGCATCACCAAAATGTGGCATCACCAAAATGTGGCATCACCCAAATGTGGCATCGCCAAAATGTGGCATCACCAAAATGTGGCATCACCAAAATGTGGCATCGCCAAAATGTCGCATCACCAAAATGTGGCATCACCAAAATGTCGCATCACTAAAATGTCGCATCGCCAAAATGTGGCATCACCAAAATGTGGCATCACCAAAATGTGGCATCGCCAAAATGTGACATCGCCAAAATGTGGCATCGCCAAAATGTGGCATCGCCAAAATGTGGCATCGCCAAAATGTCGCATCACCAAAATGTGGCATCGCCAAAATGTCGCTTCACCAAAATATCGCATCACCAAAATGTGGCATCACCAAAATGTGGCATCACCAAAATGTGGCATCGCCAAAATGTGGCATCGCCAAAATGTCGCATCACCAAAATGTCGCATCGCCAAAATGTCGCATCACCAAAATGTTGCATCGCCAAAATGTCGCATCACCAAAATGTCGCATCGCCAAAATGTGGCATCGCCAAAATGTCGCATCACCAAAATGTCGCATCACCAAAATGTCGCATCACCAAAATGTGCCATCGCCAAAATGTTGCATCACCAAAATGTCACATCGCCAAAATGTCGCATCACCAAAATGTCGCATTACCAAAATGTCGCATCGCCAAAATGTGGCATCACCAAAATGTGGCGTCACCAAAATGTCGCATCACCAAAATGTGGCATCACCAAAATGTGACATCGCCAAAATGTGGCATCACCAAAATGTGGCGTCACCAAAATGTCGCATCACCAAAATGTCGCATCACCAAAATGTCGCATCGCCAAAATGTCGCATCACCAAAATGTCGCATCCCTATGTCTGTTTTACAAATACTTTAATGGAAAATGATCGGACAAACTCAACGCACCAGTACCCCCTCGGCATAAATACCCACGGCAAATCCAACAAGCAGTAAAATCCCACCCCATACACTGTGGAGATCACTAAATGCCGAAAAGCCTTTCACTGAAATAGTTTCTTATGTGAACATCTCACTGCCCAACTCCCTACATAGTATCTCTGCAAATCTAATCCCAAAAAGTATCCCCTTACAACTTGGTGACACTGTACTTTGTTTAGGGTGAAAAAATAAAAGAAGAGAAATACTTTTTTTTTTCCAATCGATTTTACGAATTTCTGCGTTCACTCAGATTTATATTTCTTTTAGGGAACTGCAGTATTTATGTATGCAGAATCTCAAACATTGTTGAAATGGCTTTTTCCTGTTGACTGGGGTATTCTCTGTTCCTGTTCAGTTCTCGGTGGTCCACCCTCCCAGGCTTTGCCTTCTCTCATTAACAGAGGTATATTCCTGACACTATGCAATTTTAGGAAGTCACCTCATTCCAGGCTGTACTTTCTTCCTTTTAGAAAGTTTGCTGATAATCGCCTGAGACGCTCCTACCAGGGAATACCAACAAGACTGCGCAGGATTTTTTTTTTTTTTTTTTTTTTTTGCAAGCCAGAGTGCTATTCCTCTAGGGTGCTGGCTCTTAAAATCCAACTTTCTGGCCCTTGTGTCACATCATCCCACCTTGATAAATAAATTCTCTCACTCTAGTAAATTATGGGAAAGCTTGTTTATTCCTCATTCGACATTTCCTTCTGTCATGGATATTACCAATGTTAACACATTCTGTTGAGCTGAGTTTTTTATTTTATTAGTTTTTTTTATTTTATTTTATTTTTTATTTTATTTTTTATTTTATTTTTTATTTTTTTAGTTTTTTATTTTTTTTATTTTATTTTATTTTTTTATTTTTTATTTTTTATTTTATTTTATTTTATTTTTTTATTTTTTTATTTTATTTTATTTTTTATTTTATTAGTTTTTTTAATTTTTTTATTTTTTATTTTATTTTATTTTTTTTATTTTTTTTTATTTTTTAATTTTTTATTTTATTTTATTTCTTATTTTTTTATTTTTTTATTTTATTTTATTTTTTTTATTTTTTAAAAATTTTTTATTTTTTATTTTATTTTATTTTTTTATTTTTTACTGATCTGAATTGAGACAAAAAAAGAATATTAAAAAGATGAACTCCAGTTTAGAAGGATCTCTTCATCACCGACTGAAAGCAGAACAGATACTTCACTTTGATCTGAAGTCGAGAAAAGAGAGTCGGGTGATGGCCAGGTAATGTTAGATAGGCCCAAACCTTTTTCTTTTTTTATATTACATTTTCACCCCAAACAAGGCACAGTGCAACTTTGATGTCGGGGCTACTATCAAGGACATAATTTGCAGGGATACTATGTAGGGAGTTGAGCAGCAAGATGTCTGTTCACATCACACTTGAACTTCTGCATGTCAGTACAGTTGAGGGAGCAAGAACCTGGAAGGGAATTCTAAAGCCTAACAGTTCTAGGGAAGAAACTATTAGAGTAGAAAGCTTTCTTACATCAAGGGGTGGAATTTTGCTGCTTGTCAGGTTTGTCAGGGGTATTTACATCGAGGGGGCACAAGGGCTTGTAGTTTGTCAGGGCATCTACCATTAAAATACTTGTAAAACAGGCAGAGGGATGCAGCATTTCGTCAATGGGACAGAGGTTGAAGCTTAGATGACAGTTCAGGTTGGCGACTGTTTTTTTTTTTAACCCTGTCCAGGAGTGAGAGACAAGTAGCAGATGCACCAGCCCAAACGTGACAACAATACTCCATACATGGTGGCCTTGTAGAAGCACGGGATACTTTCAGGCATAAGTAACTTTCTAGCATGGTAGAGAGCCCATTTTCTTTGCAGCAGCCTTGGCAATGCTCTCAGTATATCTGTTCCAATTCATGTTCCCTGTGAACACTAAGCCATTGAGTTTGAAAGAAGTACTTTCATGCAATGTATTTTTAGTGATAGCTATTGGTGGTTGAAAAGGTTTCTTGTAATTATTTAAGGAAACGAGCTTTGTCTTGGCAGCATTGAATGTGACCATCCATTTTTGAACCCATTTTACTACAGACTGGAGGTCTTCCTCCGGGGTTCCTGCCATTGCCTTGGATATGTGTTCAATCGTTTTTCTCTCATGCCTGTTATAGAGTGTGGTGTCGTCAGCAAATATACCCATCTCAGAGACAATTTTATCAAGGAGGTCATTTATGAATATCAGGAATAATAAAGGTCTAAGGATCGATCCCTGAGGTACACCTGCATTTATATTATATTGTTTAGATGTACGACTGTCGAGAACAACATGGATTCTTCTCTTATTTAAGAAAGATTTAATTATTTTATGTATTTGACCAGTAATACCATAGGATCTGATTTTCATGAGAAAACCATCATGCCATACCCTATCAAAAGCCTTAGATATATCTAGGGCTACTGCTCTCCCCTCCTCTGCCTTATCCAGTGCATGGTATATACATTCAGAGATTACAGCAGTAGAACGGGTGAACCTAAATCCATATTGATGGTCGGATAGAAGTTTAGCAACTGTAAGGTAGTGGACTAGAGCTTGATAAATTGATATTTTGGTGAAAAGAGGGAGGAGGTGAATGCCCACTAAAGATGAGTGTTGGGTCATTTCCATGCACAACATGGCACTACAAAATCCCAATATTATGCAGCTGATGATAGAGCAGCCGCTCTAAGTACTACCAAAGAGTTAGGGCTTCTGAACTGTCAGTCAGAAACAGCAGCCAGCAACTGTTAAACCGGTACCCTCAAACCCGTCAGACAAGAGTGACCCAGCCCAATCATGTTAGTACACATGATAAACAAGTGACCCCCCCCAAATACCCACGTTTAAGGGAAGGGAATGAGGCGGATGTGAGGGACGGCATTCATTGTCAGGAAACAAAGCCAAGTACTGGGTGTCTCTAATGAGTTCCTGTGATCGCACTTCTGTTCCTGGCTAATAAGGAGTATGGAAGCTGGGCGATAGACAGAGCCTATCTACTCCTTAAGCAGTTTAGGTTTGCAAACCTGTGATTTGATTGAGTCACCAGCTCTAGGGAGGTTGTCGAGCAGGACTGAGGAGGCCTCCCTCCTCCATTTAGTGTCAAGACGTATGAAGTCAGTGACACAGGTTTACATATTAATGTTTTCCTTTTCCTAGATGGATGACTTGACCAGATCTTCGGGTTCATCAGCACCGAGAGGGTTATCCCTACGCTTGGTTTCAAAGCCAGATATTTCTATACCCCTGCATTGGTAGTTAGGATTAATAGAGTTAGTATCAAAGATGATTAGTATCTGCTGTGAAGTTACACTCGTCAAAATAGGATTAAGATTGAAAGATGTGGATTATACACACGTTTTGATTGGATGTATGTATGAGTTTTGGTTGTAGAGTTAATGTTAATATCTACTAGGTTCAGCAAGGATTAAATATTGTTTTTGGATTAATAACTACATTGGAACTATTATAGTATAAAGAGTTAGAGTAAGATTTGAAATGTGCTTTAGGTGTTAATTTTCATGTAAAGACAATCACCAGTACTTTCACCTATTTAAGGGAAACAAAAATATAGTTGCTACTTAATATAAATCACTTTAAATCCGAATACTATGGCTAATAAGCATCTATTTTATAGATAAGCTATAGAAGATAAATAGAAGTTAAGCTAATGCATGTCTTAGCAATTTGAGAAGCGTTGCTGGTTTGTAATTACGTATTCTAAAAGCGTTAACTGGTTTGAGATTATTTTTGAAACGTAAACTGATTTGAAGTTTTTAGACTTTAAGCACTGATTGGCGTCAGGTTACTTATTCTTTAAACGTTGATTGGTTCGAGATTATTTATTCTTGAAGCATTGATTGGTTTGAGGTTACTTATTCAAGAAGCCTTGATTATTAGATCTCATCAACTCTGTATTGACCTCCAAACAGCAGCAGCAGCAGTAACAGCAACATCAGCAGCAACAGCAACAGCAGCAGCAGCAGCAGCAGCAGCAGCAACAACAACAACAACAACAACAACAACAACAACAACAGCAGCAGTAGTAGCAGCAGTAGCAACAACAACAACAACAACAACAACAGCAGCAGCAGCAACAACAGCAACAACAACAACAGCAACAACAACAACAACAACAACAACAACAACAACAACAACAACAGAAACTTGCTCAAAAACAAAAATTAAATAAAAAAAGAAGAAAAAAAGAAGACCAAGCCAATTAAGAAATCTATCAGCACATTTTGTTTTTTTTATTAAATATGTTTGAATATATCAGGTTTGAAGGAAAGTTCTGTGCGTTTTTTCTTAAAATAAATCTCTAGTTCATATTATTTCCATCATCCAAGATTACTATCTTCATCTTGGATGCGATTCTCACAAGGTTTCCATAGATGGAACTTCCACATCACATGTTTTCATGCCATTTACTTCACATGTCCATGTAGCACCACATGTTACGTGTAATCAGTTCTAAATGACAGTCTTCTTGAGGCCATGTTTCTTTGGCATCAAAGTCAGTATTACTGAATGTTTTTTCCCTGTTGACGGCGGTATATTTCTGGTCTTGTGCAGTTCTAGGAGGCCCAGACTCTCAAGTTTTATCTTCTCCCTTTGAGAAGGAGTTAAGTTATGGTTAATCGCCTGAGGTGCCCCTACCGGAGCATACTGACGGGGTTACGCTGGCATTTTTTGCAGGCCAGAGTGCTCTTCTCCGGTAGCAATGACTCTTCAACCCCACTTTCTGACCCTTGTGTCAGATCTTTCTGTTGTGGGAAAGAGGTAAATAAGAATAGCATTTTGGCTACGAGCAAAGTATATATATATATATATATATATATATATATATATATATATATTCTTTTTTTTTTTACAAAGGAATCACCACTTATCAAGGCCCAAAGATCACTCAAGGATAAGGGTTAATGAATGTAAGATGGTAATTTAGTTATCGCTAATGGTGTGCATTGGGTAAAAATTTAATTATTTAAGAGGAAGCTCAACAAGAACTTTTTTTTTTTACAAGGTAGTCACCACTTATCAAGGCCCGGAAGCCACTCAGGGATAAGAGTTATTGCGTGTACAGTAATCAATGGGATAGTATCGTAGTAATCATTAGTATTTGAGATTTGATAAAGTGTCTTACTTAAGGGGGCGATTCACCAGGAATTTGTTTATGTTGGACTTGAAGACATCCAGGTTGTAGTCAGGTGGGAAACAGGCAAACGGAACAGAGTTCCACAGGCGTGCACTTTGTATGAGCCCTTCTAGTCTTGCACAAAAACGTGTTCACATCTCAAGCCATTTTTCTTGTCATACACATACGTGCACACAAACATACGCGCACACGTACACACACGTAGATGTATTTACGTTCGCGTACATACACTCACATTCATGTGCATACACATACACGCTAACATGCACACGTATGCACACATGGGCAAAAGACCATCGGAAACAACTATAAAAGCAAGAGACCTGAGCTGGTTTCCCTCTTTTCAATTCGGCTTCCGACCTGAGAGGTCGACAGACCAACTAGTCCATTTTGGAGCATGCGCGCCCGCGCGCCTCACATCACCTGCTACTATGTGTGGGGGCAAGAGTCAACAGACAGTACGTACAACTTACACACTTTCTATCTCCATGGCCTGGATTGACTTTTTCTCTCTCTCCCTACAACAATAGACTTTTCCTCTCACCAGCTAACAGCGAGAGACGCACGCCAAACTGGATTGACTTTTTCACACTCTCCCTCTCTCTCTCTCCCTACAGCAATAGACTTTCCTTCTCACCAGTTAACAGCGAGAGACGCAGGTCAAACTAAACACGTGCTGTACCCTTTCATTTCATTTGCTTCTTTACGAAATAAATTCTAGTTCGTTTAATTCAATAAACGCGTTGTTTATTTCTTCCTCAAGACAATTCATTTTTTCCTATTTTGCACCACTACAAATTGGTGACCCGATGTGAGATGAACACGTATTTCCTTCTATACCACCAGTCCCGCAACAATTTCTAAGAAAGAAGCTTTGTTCATGGAATCTACGTTTTGGTTTTGGTACAGCTAAAGAGTGGGGAAAATTTTTGACAGTGGTTTCAGCTAGATGGGGTTTTTGTTCATGCTGTGTGTCCATACAATGGAAATATGTCACAGACTCCCATAAGGATATTGGAAATAAACCATACTAACCAGGTATATTTTAACACTGCATTAACCAGATTACTTAGTTAAATATTTTTACAGTTTTAACAAAAGGGTTACAATAATATCACGGGTTTCCATTCATCCTGAACATTCACAGAATACCCAGCAGCAATACATTACATGTGGAAGATGCTGCTGTGGAATTTCCACAGGTCCCAATAGTCCATATTATTTGGTCTGTTTGGACCATTGCTCTTATCCTGGGTGTTTTTGTCTACCACGTTTCAGCCGATGTAACCTCAGTCTTCAACTGTGTCTTGTCGAACTCTGAACACTTTAGAGAATTGTGAACGAAAATGTCTCTATTTAATCAATGGTGGTAGCTTGCTCTCTTTCCGTCAGCCATGACCTAGTAGAAGTCTTAAGCAATTTGTAACTGTATTCTTAGTATTGCCTGCACTGAGGATTGAACCATCAATGTCCAGAAGGGTGTCACTTAGAACTGATGAACATTTAGCAGTTTTATCTGTCGTACTCCGGGTTCTTGCGGATACATCTGAAGAAGGTCAGAGGGTACATTGTGAGAATAACATTCAAGATGAGAACAGTAATCCGAACAATCCAAATCTCTATTTATATAAAAGCCAAATACGTCCAAAGATGGAGTACTGCTGCCACATCTAGGCAGGAGCTGCTAAAAACGGCCTATCCTGCCTTGACAGAGTACAAAATAGACTTCGTGGTTTAGTGGGGGATGCCCTTTTCACTTCCCTGCAACCTCTCTCCCACAGAAGAGACGTTGCGAGCCTATCTTTGTTTTATCGCTACTTCCATGGCAAGTGCTCGTCTAAGCTCCAATCTCTGGTCCCCCCCTCGCCAATCTTTCACGATAAACACCTGTCTAGCTGAAACCACTGTCAATAATTTTCCCCACTCTTTATCTGTGCCTAAATCAAAACGTAGATTTCATGAACAAAGCTTCTTTCCTAGAACTGCACGCCTGTGGAACTCTCTACCGCTTGCCTGTTTCCCTCCTGACTTCAACATGGATGTCTTCAAGTCCAACATAAACAAATTCCTGATGAACCGCCCGCCTTAAGTAATGACACTTTATCAAATCTCCAATACTAACGAATACTACAACACTACCCCATTGATTACTGTACACACATTAGCCTTTATCTCCGAGTGGCTTCTGGGCCTTGATAAGTGGTGACCTTCATGTAAAAAAAAAAAAAATCATCAATCCTTATCTAAAAAAATTTGAAGCATAAAACTTATAAATGTTTAGTTTTTTTTTTCACATTATCTTAAACAAACGCTGCGGTTTGACGCAATAATCGACATGGTGTTGCTTTGTAGGAAATATGAACTGGAACAAATACATTGGCGACATTGTGAAGCCTCTGCAAGGAAGATGGGCTCCCTCTATCGTGCTAGAAAACTACTCACACCTGAGAGTATCCTGTACGTCTATAAAGCCATCATTCGCCCATGCATGGAGTATTGTTGCCACATCTGGACTGGTGTATCTACTACTACTCTCCCTCTTGGTTGTTGTTTTTGTTTTACGGAATATCAACCTTTTTCAGGTTATTTAATGCCGAATCTAGTTATTTTGAGGAACGATTTTTAATGGAGTATATATATATATATATATATATATATATTTTTTTTTTTTGAAGTCAGATTCTATTTAACCCATAGTTGGGACCCTAACAGGTACTACCACTCCGGGTCAGAGTCGACCTGGGAGCAATGGCAATTAAAGGGTGGCTCCATACTCCCTAAGGCCCACAAGGTGGGGCCTTACCATCGGATATAGTTTTAGGTCATATCCAGGACCGTTCTCTCCCTCTTGGATAAAGTGCAAAAAAAAGGGTCTCCAATCTAATAGATCCCAATTTATCAACTAGGCTGCAACTCCTATTTCATTGCCGCAATGTTGCATCCCTGTGCCTGTTTTACAAGTATTTTAATTGAATGTGTTCTGATGAACTCATTGCACTTGTGCCCCCTCGATGTACATATCCCGACAAACCCGCTTAGTAACAAAATCCCACTCCTTTACTATTAAAGTCCCTAAACACCACAAAGCTTTCTACTCTAATAGTTTCTTTCTTCGAAATGCTAGACTTTAGAATTTCCTTCCTGCTTTCCTGACTGTACTGATATGCAGAAGTTTAAATGTAACGTAAACCAACATCTTGTTAATCTTTCCTAGACATGGTCCCAATTAGTAGCCCCTTATGTTCAAGTGGTGGTATGCCTTGCTTGAGGTGAAGGTAAGTAAAAAAAGATCTAAGTGGTCTCGCAGGGCTTGTTTCCATAAGTGGTTATCAACTGTCTAATGATAGCTGACAATGGTCTAGTGATTAAAAACACGGACTGACAATCTAATCGCCCCAAGTTCGAATCCAGTTCGTTCCACAAAAATCACTTTCACTTAGGATGTTGGCAACCTTCACATGGTCCCTCTCATAATCACCGATATCTTTCTAGAAAGAATTCTGACTGGAAAATATACTGGAAAAACCAATGCCAATGATAGGATCTTCAGATTCATACGATGGTGATGATGATGATGACGATGATGACCGTCTAATGTTTGAACACGTTGAAATCATTTTCTTGAAGGTTTTGTCAGTTTTATCTGAATTGGAGCTGTTGTAATGGCCGCGTGTCCACCTCAAGCAAAGAATACATTCTAAACTGTTATTCTTTGTGGATTTAAAACAACGGTCTCGTACAAATATATAGCAACTAAATCGTACAAACATATGGAATGGCGGAGAAATAGACAAGGGATAATCCCCCCACCCCATTCTGTAAAACATTCACAGCAAATACTCGTCCAACCGCCAACAATTTCCCTCACTCTCCATGTATGTTTAAAACCAAACGAAAATTCCGTGAGCAAAGTTTCTTTCCTAGAACTTTCCGTCGGGCTGCTTCCCAGCTAACTATAACATGGTCGTTTTCAAGTCTAATGTAAATAACTTCTTGTTGAACCGTTCTCTTATATAATTAAACCCTATCCAAGTTCCAGCATTACTGACCATCATGGTGTTGTCTCACCATCTACCTAACATTTATTAAATCTTCTCCTTGAGTGGCCTTTAAGCCTTGATAAGTGGTGACCCTCTACTAAAAACAGCCGTCCTTCGGACCTTTTAACTTACAATATTATTGAATTTAGATCCAATCAACAATTTTACTTTTTAATTAAACATGACAGTTGGATTATTGGTGCAAGCCGCTGTTGATGCAAACCCGACTTGTGCAGTTTAAGAACCAAGCACAGCCCTCATTGTGAGCCATGATTTTCCACGGTTCTGAAACGTGG
Organism: Euprymna scolopes; assembly: GCF_053919585.1. Classification (NCBI taxonomy): domain Eukaryota; kingdom Metazoa; phylum Mollusca; class Cephalopoda; order Sepiida; family Sepiolidae; genus Euprymna; species Euprymna scolopes. The sequence goes on along the minus strand of NC_136511.1, from coordinate 42,345,106 downwards.
ACTACAGCCCACAGATTGAATAAATAGACGATCAAAGGCGATTTGATTAGATGCATTATAGAAATAGCTGTCACTACAAACCTGACATGCAGTTTGATAAATGGGGACTTAAATACTACGCATGTTTCGTTGAATAGCAAGGATAATTCCTGTTTGTTTTTCTTGCAATTCTTCGTTTCCATTTGGCGAGATATTGCTTGAAAGTTTTGTTCAAGTGTAAAAAGAAATTCGTCGTTGTCGATTTCCATGAGTCGACTTCAGACATGTGATGAATTAAAAAATTGCGTTTAATGAATTCATTAAAAAAGTCGATTAAAATCATTTAAAAGCCCTTAAGTATACCCTCTCCCTCATAGAATACTGTGCAAGACGATTAAATTCTGGTGAAGCGGAAGTCAATGTAAATCTGGTCCGAGAGTCAAGTGCCAAGTGCCTTGTGAGCCACGGTTTATCATTAATCGGAACAGCTTGGCGAATTGTCAACGGTTGAAGAATGTAAACAATGACATTTCTCTCATCTTTCATCTATTCTTGAATGACATGTGAAATCATGGATAATCCACCGTATTCAGTGGATCTTGCACCAACAGTTCACTACTTTAGATTTTTAGAAAATGATTTGGATTTAGTTAAAAAAATCGAAAATGAGCCTTTTTTTTATGGTTCAAAACAGACGAAGCCATAATCAACAAAACAAAAGATGCTTTTTACGGTTCAGTAAACCGACTGCCGGATAAATCAAGAGAAAGATGTACAAAATAATAAAATACTGATGCAAACCTCAACAAAAAAAAATAGTGCAATTTTACTATTGAACAAACATTAAAAAAAAAAAACGGTTTGTTGCTTCTGCTATTTCTTCAAAGATAAAAAACGACACCTTACATTCTGATCTTGGCATCATAATAAAAACACCAGTTTATGATCAGCTAGTTAATCAATTTACGAGTAGACTTTTTTCTTTGCTTAGTTTTATTCATTTATATATTTTTTTTGTCAGCAAGCTTTGTAGCCTGTTCCTTCCCTATCGGTTTCTCGAAGGGTCTACTTTTATTTGCCCGATTGATATCCAGGAGATTGAACGCTGGTAGTGGTGTTTCTTCTTTCAATCTTGCTTGTCTTGAAATGATTTTATTTGACATTCTCCTTTTATTATTATAATACGTTCCTTACATCAAGCGGCTTCGCGCTTTGTCTGGAGCGACTTCCTTAAAAATAATTGCCAGGTTGAAAAAAAAAATGGCTTCTGAATGATCACGCATAGTTTTGCATGATTAAGATGTATTTCATTCTAAAACCTAATCGTTTCCTAGAATGATATAGCCGATGAATTATGTATCACACACCATGTTCTCCTGACCTAACACCAACAGAATACCATCGCTTTAAAAGTTCGACTTTTATCGTTTGCATGGAGTGAGCGTTATTTTAAGAGAAGAAGGTGAACATGATTAATTTTCTTTTCTGATTCAAATTTCAAGAAATTTTATTCACGCGACATTAAAAAAAAGACAAAAAAAAAACAAAACTGATTGACAGAATGGAAAAATGTCATAGAAAAGAATAGCGATTATATTTAAGATCAGATATTGTTTTCTTTTATTGATTCATAGAACCTTCCAAAAAAAAAAAAAGAAAAAAAAAAGACGGACGGAACTTGTGTTCCAACCTGATTACATAAATATATATATAAGCTTTGTATGACTAATTAATATATATATATATATATATATATATATATATATATATATATATATATATATATATGTGTGTGTGTGTGTGTGTGTGTGTGTGTGTATACACTCACATGATTATTAAAATGGATAAAATCCAACGATATAAAATTTAAGATGGAAGGCTCGACGTTTCGCCCGTCTTATGCAGGCTTTCTCAAGAGGGATAGTCATTGACCATCCTTCTTGAGAAAGCCCGTAAGAGACGGGCGAAACATCGAGCCTCTAAGTCTCTCCGCTTCAATATTACATTACACACACGCATATATATATATATATATATATATATATATATATATATATAATTTTTTCTTAAATTAGCCCAGCCTTGAAAATCGTGTTTTAAATTTCTTCCATTTCTTTTTTCTATGCACATCCTATCTTTCTTTTAATAATATTATTTGAACTCATTCCCTTTGCCTTGTACCCATTTGTGAATTATTCCACGGATTTCTGCTCTTTGGGATTGCTTTGGACCATCTTCCAATTACGCGATTCCCTTGGACTTTAATTGTGGAAATGGAAATTTAACCGACTTTTTGGATTCTGGATTTTTGGATTTTACCGTTATTGGATATTTTACCCTTCACCAGACTATCCATTCTCGTGAAATCATCTTTTTCTTCACCATATTCCCTCTGCTTCACTATTTGTTACCAAGTAAGATCTATGACTTGTAGTTTCATTAAATACTTTTGCAAGCAAAATCCGATCCCGCATTTTGCTAAATCATACCCTCTGATGAGAAGGAAAGTATTCTAATTTATTTTTATTTCGGACTATTATTCTCATCTTTATTAGTTGTTGTTTTTGATCTTTTATTGGTTTTGTTTATTCACAACGTTTCGGCCAACTATTCCTCTGGTCTTCTTCAAATGAGAATAATAGTCCGAAATAAAAATAAATTAATATATAATGCTCATCTCAAAAATGAATTCCAATTAAGGAATAATATATATATATATATAGGAAAGTATTTCTTCGAAACTCCGCAGATTAAGGGCTATCCACTTATTAAGTGTTATGTTTTTAACTTTTTTTCAAAGTTGTTTTTTAACATGTTTTATTAACTATTTTCTCTTTATATATATATATATATATATATATATATATATATATATATATATATATATATATATATATATACTTCATTGACTCACATAAAATTAACATACGAAAGTATAAATTTATGCGTAAACATTAAGTATTTACTTCAAAAGTGCTCAATACGTAGGTAGATCTAGTTAGTAAGTTATAAAATATATATGGCGATTAAGCTACACAGAATATTCCACGTTTCATCCACTCTAGGACTCTTCAAGCTTATGCGCATAAGCCTGAAGAATCCTAGAGTGGATGAAACGCGGAATATTCAGTGTAGCTTAATCGCCATATATATATATATATATATATATATATATATATATATATATATATATATATATATATATATAGATGTATATGTGAGTGAATATATATATGTATATGTGCATATATATAAGTGTACATATATGCACATATATAAAATTGTTTTGGGAGTATTCTTTCGAATAATAAATCTAATTGTAAATTTTAGTGTACAGTTTAAAATTTGTTCTTTTCCATTATAATAAAATTTACTTTCTATTATGTCTGTATTGAGTTTTTTTATTTGGTTTGGATTAATTCGTTCATATATAAATATTAATATTTATATTACATCAAAGTTTACCTTTGATTATATCGGGTAAACATTTAATTTCCGCTGTATTGTATTGTTTCTTTATACACACACACACACACACACGCACACACACACATAAATATATATATATATATATATACGTACACATATATATACATATATATATATACGTACACATATATATACATATATATACACACACATATATATATATGCACACATATATATACACATATATATACACATACATATACACACACACACACACACACACACACACACACACACACACACATATATATATATATATATATATATATATATATATATATATACAGATTAGTGTTGGGGCGATTAATCGAGAATCGGAAAAATCAGAACGTTTCAGTGTATCGAAATCGGTATTGGAATCGGAAAAAAATTGTGCCTATTTTCCGATGCCAAAAACGATTCTTTTAATGGTTTTTATGCTTGATTTTGTTTTAAGGAAAATCTTCCATTGCTGCTAGTAATGTTAAAATACTAAATAGTTATTGATTTATAAACAACAAGTAAAACTTAAATCGATAGATGATCAAAAAGTGAATTTTTACGTTTGAGAAAATATATTCACATGTAACATGTGTTTTTGATTGGGAATAAATAACAACTCTGTAGTTAAATATTTAGAGATGTATAAAGAATCGGAATCGGTAATTGTATCAGATTCGAGTAAAAAAATATTGAAATACTCCCATCACTAATACACACTTACATACATTATATATATATATATATATATATATATATATATATATATATATATATATATATATATTAAATTGTAATTCAATGAATTTCAAAAAACTCTCATTGAAATGAAATGAAGTGGTTGAGTTTCATATCAAAGAATTTTTATTATTCTAAGACAGACAAAGAATGTTTTAGAAAGTTTATCTCCTTAACCTATAGGGTTTCGATGTCTACCATCTCATCAGAGGAGTGAAAATATTAGCAAATATTAGCACCGAACTTTGAAATTATTATCGGCTGGACCCAAAACAAATTTAAACAAGCACTTGCCCGATTCGGATATGTACACAGCTATGCGGATTACCCAGGATATAACTTGGAAACTATTACCAAACGGATGTAAAGAACGTATAATATGGATTTTACCAAACAAGTTGGATCACCAAAAACATTCATATCCTTTTTCTACAAATACTCCTGCTACAGGACTTCTGATAAATGTATTATTTTCACTTTGACTTTCCATGTCTCACTGACTTTAGCAAATAGGGTGCATACCTTTATAACTATTTGCTAATATTTTCACTCCTCTGATGAGATGGTAGACATCGAAACCCTATAGGTTAAGGAGATAAACTTTCTAAAACATTCTTTGTCTTGCTTAGAATAATAAAAATTCTTTGATATGAAACTCAACCACTTCATTTCATTTCAATGAGAGTTTTTTGAAATTCATTGAATTACAATTTAATTTATTTGCTCTATCTTGCATATCGAGCAATTCTTGTTTAGATGGGATAACTTATAGAATATTACTGCCAGTAATATTTTGTAAACCAACAATCTCACGTTTACATAACCACTGATTGTTAAATAAAAACTATTCCGAAGTATATATATATATATATATATATATATATATATATATATATATATATATATATATATATATATATATATATATATATATATGGGGCGGAGCATAAGTTGTGTTACAAAATTTTGGAACGATTTTTAATGATAATATTAAAATAAATTTACTATTTTATTGTCATCATATGATAATGTAATATACGATTTTTGATTTTTTCAGAAACAAAAAATAATTTTTAACAAATTCTGTGGAATTGAAGAGAAGATTCATCGTAGAGGAACATGAGAAGAGTTTGCGTCAAACAGAAATATTCAAGTTAGGAGAAACCCTAAAAATCACGAGAATATTCATAAAAAGGACGATTCGAAACTTTTCGATCAAAAGTAGACAACGACCAGGACCCCCCCTCTCCCAAACACCTTAACTCATAAAAAAATGTTTAGGAAAAAATCAGGCGCAATAAAAGAAGAATCATGAAATAAATAGCAAAGAAAACATAAACATCACTAAGGACTATGCGAAGAATATGCCGCATGTCACACTGTAAGCTCCAAAAGCGACAGTTTCTCTCTGCACCGACAATTGCAACGAGACTTATTAGAAGTCGACTCTTGTTAATCCGTGTCAGAGAAGGCACACTCATTAACATCTTCACGGATGAAAACTTATTCTCACGGTCATCAAAATGGTAGAGTCCTCGCGAGAAATCGTGTGGCAATACCTGATAATGTAAGAAAATTTTTCAGAACAAAGAAATCAGCACTAGTGATAGTTTGGGCAGCCATTACGATAGAAAAAAGTACCACCTGTTTTTCTCCCTAAATAGGCGAAGATTAATAAAGAACGTTACATTGAGAATATTCTTGAAGGTGCTCTGATCCAATAGTGTAATTCTATGTATGGTAATGACGTTTGGCGTCTCCATCAAGATGGCACGACATGCCATACTGCTCATGTAACAGTAGTGGTGTAGAGACAATTGTTCGTCCTGGACCAGCAAAGAATAATAACATACCTCATCACCTGATCTTACGGCTCTCGATTATACTTTGTAGTCAATCCTGGAGAGTGAAGCCTACTCTATTCCTTGTCAAAATATTGACGCTTTTAAAATAAAACTGAACAAATGCTGGGAGAAATTGCCAATAGATATTGCGCTTGCGGCAATAGGCAATTTCCCCCAAATATTTCAAAGACTTCGTAGTGTAGTGAAAGCTAAAGAGAAACATTTTGAATAATATTTATGCCATATTATTTCTTCATTATTTGCTAATCATTTTCCGTATTTGGATTTTGTAATATTTCGTTGGGATAAATCTGAGTTGTATTTTGTAACAGTATTTATACTCCACTATATATATATATATATATATATATATATATATATATATATATATATATATATATATTACAAAGTAAGTATTTACTTCAAAAGTGCTCAATACGTAGGTAGAGCTAGTTAGTAATTTATAAAATATATATGGCGATTAAGCTACACTGAATATTCCGCGTTTCATCCACTCTAGGACTCTTCAGGCTTATGCGCGAATTCTGTGGTTGTTTATCGTTTTTATATGAAACGATAAGCAACCACAGAATTCGCGCATAAGCATGAAGAGTCCTAGAGTAAATGAGACGCGGAATATTCAGTGTAGCTTAATCGCTATATATATTTTATAAATTACTATATATATATATATATATATATATATATATATATATATATATATATATATATATATATATATATATAAATCCAGGTTTGATATATTCAAAAGTAGGGACTAATGAATACAAAGAGGTTGTTAGATAGTGCTCGATAACAAGAGCAAAATGTTTTTTTTTATTATTTATTCGAAGGTAAACAGTTACATTTGGTCGCTACAAACAGCCATCTGTTTCAGTCAATGAGACTTCGTCAGGCGACCCTGAACCATTCAACGCTAACTGTTTACCTTCGAATATATATATATATATATATATATATATAATACAGTAATATATTACGTATATATTTGTTTCAGTATTTACTTCAACAGTGCTCAGTACATGTGTAGAGCTTAGCAGCAGTATAAAAATATACTTATGGCAAGTCAGCCACACAGAAAATTTTGTTTCATTCCCGACCGAAAACATCTAACATGATGATTTCAAGCGGTAATTAATTGTGAAACGAACATTTCTCTGTAGCTTACGTAAGTATATTTTACACTATATATATATATATATATATATATATATATATATATACATACATATATATATATATATATATATATATATATATATATATATAATTTAAATGTATCTCACCCGCTACTTAAATGTTTATAAAGCGAGGCTCGCTGTTTGTTTGTTTATAAATAAAAAAAACAAGCAACTCGAGCACTGTAAAAGCGGTGGGCGAGCGTTTATTTAAATGGACATTTGTTGAGGTCATTTCCGAGCAGCGATCCCATGGACCGGTGGGAAAAATTGCCGACTATCAATGCGATGGCCGTAGGTTCAATCCCCGGCTAGGGAAAGGTGCTAGTCTAGCCGCACTGATGATTTGTGATACAACGAAACAGTACTGTGTGTGGATGACTATGTGTGTGTGTGTGTATGTGTATATTTGTCTGTGTGTTTACATTATTATTAAATAATTATATATATTATAAAATAATATATATGGTATATATTTGTTGCAGTAGTTACTTCAACAGTGCTCAATACGTAAATGGAGCTTAGTAGTAGTATAAAAGTATACTTAAGGCAAGCAAGCTGCACAAAAAGTTGATGTTTTGTTTCATTTTATTTATCCAACGTGCTTACAAAGAATGATAATTTTGTTTTCGATGTGGCACAATGCCAGAAATGGATATGAGTTGGAAATTGGTCGGGCCACGACCGGCGTAAATTGCAGGCCCTTTTACTATAAATCAGATGCCTTGGCATTATCATAGCTATAAGTTCAACGGCCACCGATCCATTGTACTGACTAACATGGTCCTCTGTTTCAATTCAAAAACAAATTAATGAGGAATTCTTCCCATTGAATTAATTCTTTGCTTTTTTTTTTTAAAATTAATATTGAATTAGTTCAGTTCCAGTATAAATCGCGTTCCTTATTGTTCTAATTTTCAATGCAACTTTTAAAGTTTTCTAATGCTTTTCGTAAAAAAGTGATTGCAATTAAAAAAGGGAATATTTTTTTTTTTACTGGGAAAATATTGTAAAGCTTTTTGATATTTGCTTAATATGTATTTAATTATTAATTCGCACGTGGCTTTAATTTTAAGTTAAAAAATGCACCCGTTTTCAAATAATTTTTAAATGAGATTTTTTCCAATCCCTTTTCTTGATAAACAGCAAGTATAATGTTGCATTATTTTTCTTTTAACAATATATTTTATTATAAAGATCTAAAACGTGGACTTTTGGTAAGAAATTTTGAAATTAAATGTTTATTTTTACATCTATTAAACAAATAATTTTTACGCGGGATTTTTGCCAGTCTTTTCCCTTAATAATAGTTACTTTTCATATGATTGAGATACCTTTAGTTTTCGATATTGAAAGTCCATAAACATATCAAAAGTTTGGTCTCGATCGTGACTTCACGATGTTTTATCTTTTAAATTCATTAAATTCCATTAACACCTTTTTGCGATTAAAGTTTATTATTTCTATCAAGAAGCTTTTTATATAATATGTTAAAAATGTAATGTTTATCCTCGTTCAAAAATATGAGTCGTGAAACACCAACACATTTACATAAAAAGCCGTATAAATTAAAACTGTTTATACATTGCCAAATAGTTTTGATTTTTTTTTGTATCAACAAGTTTTATAGCACTTACAAAATTCATTAATTAATCAGTTTTTGGTATGCATGGTGAATACAGGCCGCGCTGAGAAATTCACTTTTAAAATCATCCAACAGACTTATTTTTTTATAAACTTGATTTCAAAAGAGATATTTTTGTACTAGGAATTTTGTATTTAAATTATTTCTTTGAATTAAAATCGTTTTCATTTTTTAAATTATTTATCGTTCAATTTTAATTTGTTTGTTGAATTATTGTTTGTGTATTCCTTAAATTCATAATTCAGTTTTTGCAGTATTTGATTGTCTCTTACTTCAAACATACATAATTTTGCATATATATATATTTTTTTAAATTTATATCGAATAAAGTTCAGTTTCAGTATAAATCAAATCGTGTTCTTTTATCTTCTTTTTTGTAATTCAATTTTTAAATAAATAATAAACGAATTTCAGTCTTTAAAATCAATGAAACCATGAAATGTTTATTTACAGGATGCTGTTTCGCAGAAATCATCCACAACTTTTCCCCATTGAATTAATTCTTGTTTTTCTTTTTCTTTTTTTTTTTTTTAAATTAATATTGAATTAGTTCAGTTCCAGTATAAATCGCGTTCCTTATTTTTCTATTTTTTCAATGCAACTTTTAAAGTTTTCTAATGCGTTTTGTAAAAATCTATCATTCATGTTCGACAGATCTTGCTTGTTTGAACCTCACATATGACGTCATTTTTCAATAGACAGGCCTTGTTCTATTTATTTTACAACGTCCACGGTCGGGGTACTTCACTTGATCTATTCCCTAAGCTACTTCCAATGATCAAAGTACATTTACTCTATAAGTTAAACTATTTAAAATATCCCCAAATGGTTTTGAAAATTGGCGTTTCATTCATAATCGAAAACATTTAGCCTGATGATTTCCCTCGGTGATGACACACAAACGTTTCTGTGTAGTCTACTTGCCATGAGTGTATTTTTATACAATATATATATATATATATATATATATATATATATATATATATATATATATATATATGTAGTCGATAAATTATGTATCACACACCATAGTTGATAAATTATATATTACACACTATACATGAGGGACTTTTCAAAGGTAATGCCTTCTATTTTTTATTCCGCCTGAATAGATCAGGACGGATTGCAAATTGCATTGTTATGACTGAACTTATACATTAATGACCTAAAAGTTTCATCTCTTTGTTGTAGATATTGACGGTGTAAGACTCTAAGAAAGCAACCCCTGTCATGGACATGCGTCAAAAGCAGAGATGCGTCACTGAATTTCTCCATGCAGAAAAAAAATTGAACCGATGAGCATTCACCAGCGCCTGTTGAGCGTTTACGAAGCCGATGCACAGTTAGGAGATGGGTTTATCGATTTCAGACTGACGACAAAAATGAGTGGCAAAGCGGGCTCCGGACTTTTACGACTGAGATATCATTCATTGCTGGCAAAATGCATTGAGAATGGTGGTGACTATACTCCTGTCTTCGTAGCTCTTCAACGTTTTAGTTTTTGAGTTAAAAATAAGAGGCCTTACTTTTGGAACGGCTCTCGAATATATATATATATATATATATATATATATATATATATATATATATATATATATATATATATATAGTTTGTGTATTTATATATCAAGACACGTTTGATTAAATACGACAGAGTTTACTTTCTTCTTTATTTTTTCTGTTGATTTTCTCGATTTGCCTAGAATTTTTCTCGTTTCAGTTGTGAATTAGGTTGCCGAGTGATTTTTTTGTCGGCCATTTTCCTCGAGCACTTTCGATCATTGGTCATGACGACGTATTTAATCAAACGTGCTTTGATAACGACTTGCTGTCAAGCTATATATATATATATATATATATATATATATATATATATATATATATATATATATATATATATGCGCGTGTGTTTGTGTGTACTTGTGTATGCGTGTGTGTTTACATTAAACAACATATATCTATATATGTACATTTATACATAGCGATTGTTCATCACCCCGTGAACGTTTATTACGTGTGATTGTATCGGGGCTCGTGCGCTTATGTGTTAGTCCATGTATCAGTTTCTTATTTTTTTGAATTTCGGGCACCTGTGAGTCGGGATGCATCGGCCATTGTGTAAGACCTTGTTCTTTGAACAATGGCAGCCCCTGACGCACGGCTTCAGGAAGCACGTCTTGTCAACATCGTTCGGGTTGTCACACGTCCTCCGGCAGGCCGGGCCGCATATGCTAAACACTGCACCCTCGGGACAAGCTTTGTCTGCAATGAGAAATGAAAAAAAAAAAAAAAAAAAAACGAGATGTTACGAAATGTTTTGAAAAAGATTTAGTTTAATGATTTGATTTCTTTATAATTTTTTTTTTTACTAATAACTCACCACTTACCAAGGCCAAAAACACTCGAGGATAAGAGTTAATGAGATGGAATGATTATTAGTTGAATTTTGAAGAACTTATGAAATGATTGAAGAAGATTGATTGAAAACGAATATAACAAAATCACGAAAAATGCATTTCTTCTTGTGGACGAATTTTAGATTAATAAAATGATACACTAACTTTTCTATGTAGTTTGCTTGTCATAAGTATTTTATACTACTGAGCTTTATTCACATATTCAGCACCATTGAAGTATATATAATATATATATATATATATATATATATATATATGACTACTTTATTTAATCACATAAATTAATATATGAAAATATAATTTTATGCGTAAATTTTTAGTATTTATTTCAACAGTGCTCAATACAGAGGCAGAGCTAGGTAGTAAGTTGTAAAAATATATGTGGCAGTTAAGCTACACAGAATATTCCGCGTAAGTCTGACAATTTCTCACGAGAATGAAACGCGGAATATTCTGTGTAGCTTAATTGCCATATATATTTTTATAACTTACTATATATATATATATATATATATATATATATATAGCCTCGCTAGATTCAGCTACTCTGATGAGTCGTAGACGACGAAACACGTGTCAGTGGATAATTATATTTTAAATATAATATACATGCCGCTTCCCATTTAAGGGGGGTACCAAATTGGTCAAAGGGAAAATTATTTCCAACTCGCATTTAGGTAAAAATGCAATTTCGTATGAATAATTGAATTCATTCATCGCTAACATATCGCTAACAAAACAAATAAAAACATATATATATACATATATATATATATATATATATATATATATATATATATGTGTGTGTGTGTGTGTGTATATTTTGATTAAATACGATATATATATATATATATATATATATATATATTATATACTTCAATGGTGCTTCCATGGCAGGTGCTCGTCTGAACTCCAATCTCTGGTCCCCCCTCGCCAATCTTTCACGAAAAACACCCGTCTAGCTGAATCCACTGTGAAATATTTCCCCCACTCTATATCTGTGCCTAAATCAAAACGCGGATTCCATGAACAAAGCTTCTTTCTTTGAACTGCACGCCTGTGGAACTCTGTTCCGTCTGCCTGCTTCCCACCGGACTACAACTTGGATGTCTTCAAGTCCAATGTTAACAAATTCCTAATGAACCGCCCCCTTAAGTAAACACTTCATCAAATCTCCACACTAACGTAATGTACTTGCAATAACCCTTATCCCTGAGTGGCTTCCGGGCCTTGATAAGTGGTGATCACTGTGTAAAAAAAAATATATATATATATTCAGCGAATTGGTAAAATTTCACCATTTTCTATTGAGACTGTTTGAAACCCCGAAAACAAATATAAACTTCCTTTGCTTCTTGATATCTACAAAAGAATACATTGCACCTTGGATTTACCCACTCCGTTTTTTTTCCCTTTCTCCTCCCGTTTCTTTATTCATTTTGACAAATATTCTACAAACATTATTTTGCATTCCATCAGCATCATCATACAATGCAGTTTCATAAAATGCTAAAACCAGCAAATTTTTACCTCTTATTTATATAAGTTTACTAACTCATTTATTTACTCTGAAGAGAAGAAGTTTACATTCTTTGAAACTCCGCGAAATAAGGATGTATTAAACGTCTTTTTTTATAGGAGGTATTCTGTCGAAACATAAATTGTACATGTAAATTTCGGTTTACAGTCTTCATTTATGCTTTATAAATATATAGTGAGAATGTGTGTGTGTGTGTGTGTGTGTGTGTGTGTGGTGTGGGTGTCGGTGTGTGTGAGTGAAGACACTTCGCAACCTATATACTCAACGAATTTTTTATCTACAAACTTGAAATTTGGTACATAGGATATCCAGACACGTGGAAATTTTTTTAAATAATTCTCACCCGGGGGAAAAGGACTGCTAAATTGTCCAAATTGAAAAATTAGCACTTGTGGTCATCGGATTTTTATCTGTTTGTCAACTGTTTTGCGACTGATCGTTCACATTGTATTAATAATAAATAGGTTTGAAAACATATTTTAAAGAACGTGTTAGTGCTTTCCATTTTCAGTCCTTCCATCCTCCTTGATACTTCACGGCTACTTTGTGTGGTATCAGCCGAGACCAATGTCATCACATTGTGTATGTGTGTCTTTTGAGGGGTGGAATACGTGCGAAACTAAGAATACAATTACGAATTACTTAAGACTTCTACCCGATAAGATCCACGAGTTCAACATAAAGATTCCCGAGTCTGACAAGGCGCATCTTAGAAGGTTGGAGGTTATGTCGGCCTAAACGCTGTGAGAATTACGCCCACAATGAGAACGCTAGTTGAAAATGATAATACGAATTTCTCCTTTCTTTCCATTCACAGTCAATCTTTACTTCGTAGGGGGCCACCGTGTTACACGTTAAACGGGGAAGATGGCCACTCCTGAGGAACGAATGGATACTCACGCAAGGGTGAAATTTCATTAGACTCTTACGTTTAGAAACGAAGCCATCCCCCACCCCCCACTTTTTTTAGCCGCAGCCTATGTTGATACAAGACGAACGCTATTTACTTTAACGAAGAGGATAAACAACTTGTAAATGTGCTCCGAGTTTTATTTATTATTTTAAAAGATCCTGTTTATTTGTTCTGCAGTTCAGAATGTATGTTTAAAGAGCTTCTCGTATTGTATCGTATTGTGGTTGGGCCACATAGGTCCCGCACTGTCTACTAAGATCCAGCCCTGTCCTATCACCACAATGATGCATCCCCGTGCCTGTATTTTTTTAAAAATTTATTTTAATGGAAATCACCACAAACACGGCACGAAGCTACTTGATGTAAGAAACTAAATAAAACTACTTCAAGCTAAAAAATTAGTCATATATTGTTTTTATCTTTTTTTTTTTATTAATTAATTTTTTTTTTATTGAAAATCAAAAGAACACGAAATTGGATTTATAAGACCATGAAATCCAACCCTGAGCGCCCTTCGGGGCATGTGACACAGTGGATAGAGACGTTGAGTCTACAATTACAGGTGAGCATTGTTTGACGATAGCGGTATCAATACTACACAAAGCAGACCAAAACGTGGTGAGACAACAACAACAACTATGGAAGGCAGTAATTACTGAGAATACAGTTAAGGGACTCAGCATCCCTATCCCGTTGCGGTTAACCACTCGAAGAAGGCCAGAGGATAAGTTGGCCAACAACTATGACGATGAGGATAACAGTCCGCAAAAAATGATTTTTACACAAAACACAAAAAAATACACAAAAATTAGTCATCGATTAATACTAGATAGACAACTTTCGACTCAGAAAACAGCAATTGTTCCCACTTTGTCAGAAACATCACTGATGGATTGTGAGGAATAAAGGACAAAATAAAGGAAGCGGGAGTTACGCGGCTGGCTAAAGAAAACTCAAGATCAACTTTCTACTCTCCTTCAAGTACTTGTATGGAATGTCCTCTAACGAACTTACTGAACTTATACCCGTTTAACATAAATAATCCCGACCCACTCGAAAAGCAGCAAACTCCCACTCCTTCACTGTAGAGGTCCCTTAGATACGAGAAAACTTTCCACTCAAATGGCTTTTTTTCGGATTGCTTGCCTTTGGAATTTCTTCCTGTTTCCACGACATATGCATAAATTTAGATGTAATGTGAACAAACATTTTGCTGCACAACTCCCCACTTAAGATGCCCCTATAAATCTGGCTCTAATCTCAGTAGCCCATTACGTCTCAGTGACAGTATACCTCGTTTTGGGTGAATAACAAAACGAAAACAAACAAACAGCAACAAAAACAAAATTTGGCGGCATGATCGATTATTTTCAGGGGAAAAACGTCGGTTGAACTTTTAACCTTGTCTTACGCAAATATATTCTGCTCGGGTTTAGGGTTACGGTTAGGCTTAAGTAGAGATATTCTGCCCAACAAATATATATAAATTTCAAGCTCATTACCGCCTCTGTTCAGTCTCAAAAGACAATGGATACCCCTCTGTAAGGGTGACCATGCGTGTAATTGTGAGGCAAAGGTTGCCCAATCATCAACCACACCTCTGCTTATTCGGCACTGTTTGAGTCAAATGGCGAGGAAAAGTCCACTGGCCTGCTTCCCGGTTGAATACAACATGGTAGCCTTCAAGTCTAATGTAAACAAGTTCTTGTTGAACCGTCTCCGTAAATAATCAAATTCTACCCAATTTACGCCATTAACGATTACTACACTACTATCTTACATTCATTAACCCTTATCTTCGAGTGGCCTTCGGGTCTTGATAAGTGGTGACTCCCAAGTAAAAATAAAAAGGACAACTGAAAACAATGCCGAGATAAGCAAAGAGTACATACAAAACCTGGAATTCACAAATGGTTACCCATTTAGTACTGACCAGGCTCAACGTTGCTTAACTTTGGTGATCTAACGGGAAAAGATGTGTCAACGCGATTATGCCGTCTACAAATTAATACATACTCGTGAATTTCCATTACTTTAATCTCATGTGATGGAGATGCGATTCTTAAAAAATATGAAAGAAAAAGAAAAAACCCCTGAAAAAACTTCCTTCCAATTGTAACACAGTTCACATAAGCGCGTGGGAACAGATACTACACTATTGAAGTTTATTTTGTCTTATTGTCGTTGGTTTATTGAAAGGAATCTATGAGCTGCTTACCTTTGCAGTGCCCATATTTCTCTTGAGGTATTTGAAAGCCTTCACGGGCACAAGCCCGACTGTAAGCGAGCAGGCCCTCGCAGGAACACAGTTTACCTTTTGGACAGTCACACATATCCATTAGGCACGACCTTTTAGAGAAAAAGCAAACGAATCGTATTAAAATAGAGGAAAATAAAATCGCAATAAAAATATATATCTATAAAATTAATAATGTGTGTGTGAGGACACTTCTCAATCTATATAGTCAACGAATTTTTGATCTACAGACTTGAAATTTGGTATATAGGGTATTCAGATATGTAGAAAACTTTTAAATCAGTTTTAATCCGGAGGAAAAAAATCTGCTACTGGTCAAAATTGGTAAAATGCACATGCACGAATGGTTCACATGACAGATCCGTTATGTTAAGAATAAGTAGGTTTAAAAACGCTTTTTAAAGAACGTGTCAAGCCGGCCTAATGGTTATCGTACTTGGCTTACTGTTTTTAGGTTTTGGTTTCGATTTTAGCTCGAGTACTTTTTTACTTATAAGAAGTGAACTGTTTAGAAAAAAAAACATAATACTCGCATGCATATGCCTAAGTTTCTGTATGAATTAAAATACAATATTTATCCATATTTTACGACCAGGCAATGCCGGGTGGCCTGCTAGTAATATATAAAACACGCTCTTCTCATCTCTATATAAAATTAGTCATCAAAACATGAAGAAGAAGGGAAAATCAAGAATTGGTTATATCTTAAGTATTCAAATACATTCGCAAAATATAATAGAACAGTGCATTTAGAAACAATATCTTTTATGGCTTTACGTTCATCAAATTTTTTCTTACGTTCACGTTGAGTTTCACCAATAGATATTTTATTACAGTTATTGTATGGGGAAGTATATATATATATATATATATATATATATATATATATATATATATATATATATATATATATATATATATATATATATATACTTCCCCATACATATATACATATATATATATGCCTATAGTAAAAACATTTTGTTTAACAATTTTCATGCCTTGGATGAAATGCTTTTCTAACTTGTAAATATTTAAGCGACAAACATTTAAACGTTTAGTCACAATTAACAGGAAATAGTAATCACACGCTAAGGATTGTTTATAACGAATAAAATCTTTGTTTGGATGGATGAATAACGCGCACATGCATGTATCAGCAAGTTGAAATGTAAAATGTTCATATCAACTTGCCGACATATTTGCATTTCTTTCTGCGCATGCCCAAATTAATTTCATTTCTTCAAGTCATTTAATTTTAAATATTTCTCATCTTTCTCGATAGCTACATCAGTAGGAGTCGTAGCTGAATCGCTAGATGCTTAGGTTTCGATTCTAGTTGATCGCACGCAAGTCATTTTCAAAACTTTTTAAATCACTACAATATGTTAGGTATAATATGATAGTTAATAGAGAATTGGTTCTGTAATAATAAATACTAAATCTGCATTAATAAAATATCATATATATATATATATATATATATATATATATAATTAATATATATATATAATTAATATATATATATATTAATTTATTGAGATTCAAAGTATATATATATATATATATATATATTGAGATTCAAAGTACACACACACACACACACACACACACACACACACATATATATATATATATATATATATAATCTGAGGTTATTTGAGATTATTGTTTTCCAGAAGTTAAGTAACCAATGACGTATAACGAGATGCTTACAAGAGTGCTCAATACCGAAGTAGAGCAGGGTATACTCTTTATTTGTTCTTACATAAGCAATAATATGTTGCTACACAATCATGAGCATGTTTCGGTCAACCGGCCACTAATAGAGACTTCTCCAGGCGATACAGCTTATACGAAAGCAAACTTTGCTTTCGCATAAGCTGTATCACCTAAAGAGGTCTCTAGTTACTGGTAGCTAGCTGACCGAAACATGCTCATGACTGTGTAGCAACATATTACTGCTTATGTAAAAACAAATAAGTGGTATATATATATATATATATATATATATATATATATATATATATATATATATATATATAACTAACATCATTATAACCAAATTGTAACAAAATTTAATTATCATATTACTAAAAGCTATACAACAGTTCACTATCAATAAATCCTTAAAGCATCTACAACAAATGAAACATCCCCATAAATAAAAAAGCGGTGTTTTTCATCCAACGTCAGATTTTTCTGCAAGTCCATGAACAAAACGAAGATATTACCTGTAGTAAGTTTTCGGGTCGACTTTCTGACGACATTCTTTGAAGACGTCGCTGAGCAAAATCTGGCACTCTCTGTGTCGAGCTTTTAAATTCTTCTTACAGGGCGATTCTGTTTTCTGGAGGGTGAGTCGATTCCGACAGGCTGATTGACTTCCCGTCCGCCAAGTTTCGCCAAATTCCCGCTCATTATAATAAACGATCCCGTTTCTTCCCGTCATATCATCGTTAGGGTCACCGTTGTAATTGCCGCACAGGCCGCAAAGCCTCCGTTTATATTTACTAGGAACGGTCAGTTCTAGGAAACTGTCGCCATCCCACACGACTTGCAGCCCTGAAATTGAATCCATAACAACCGAATGGCCCTCCTGTCGGATCCATAATGACGTACCATCGTAGGAGCGGAAGGGGAGTTTGATCTTTTGTCTGTTGACCTTCACAACAAGCTTCTGTTGCAGCGTGATCCGGTACCGCTCAAGGAGGATTGTGACGCGGTGCGTCCATGAAAACCCGGAAGTTCGCCGAGCGTCGTTCTGGACTTTGATGCTGAACGTCTTGTTAGAGCAATCGCGGGCTAGTATGTATTTGCAGCGTCCTTGGAAGTTATAAACCTTCCCATCGAAGGTTCGGTAATGAGGGTCGCCGAATACCGTGCAGACAGCTTCTGAATACAGAGAAAATAGAATATGAGCAAAAATAGATTAGTTGTTCAACAGATTGAAGGAAGTAAACACGTAAAAACCCTGCAATCATTCGGTGCTAATTATATATATATATATATATATATATATATATATATATATT